>NC_044390.1:8636998-8945787 GCF_006542625.1 Nomascus leucogenys | reverse complement strand
ATGTTTGGGAATTTTCTTTTTAGAGAGGCAGAAGAGCATAGAGCATTCATTAAAAGTGATGGATCTAGGTGGGTCACGGTGGCTCACACTGTAATCCCAGCACTTTGGGATGGCACGGTGGGTGGATCACTTGAGGCCAGGAGTTTGAGACCAGCCTGGCCAACATGGTGAAACCTCCTATCTACTAAAAATACAAAAATGAGCTGGGTGTGGTGGTGTGCACCTGTATTCCTAGATACTTGGGAAGCTGAGGCATGAGAATCGCTTGAACCTGCTGGGATGTGGAGGTGAGATTGCGAGCCGAGATCTTGCCACTGCACTCCAGCCTGAGTGACAGAGTGAGTCCCTGTTTCAAGAAAAAAAAAAAAAAGAGTGAGGACTCTGGAGCTAGACTGCTTAGGTTTGAATCCCTCCCATCTGCCACTCTTTAGTCATTTCATGTTGCGGAAAATCACTTAATCTCCTTGTGTTTCAGTTTGCTCCTCTGTAAAATGGGGAGGATCATACTAGGACTCCTCTCATAGGCTCATTATGAAGATTCAACATGTTAGTATTTGTAAAGCTCTTAGAGTGTTTCTCAGCACACAGTAAATGTTATATACATGTATTTTATTATTCCTACTCATTTACCTTCTCACTTTTGTTTTTAGGATGTTCAACCTGATAAAGAAATTGTTGTGGACACAATAATGTTCCTATGGCAGAAATGCAAATTAGGAATTCAGCGGCTCAATATATCCAGAAATGACTATGCAAAATTCACCCAGAAAATCCGTACTAACAAAGTATTCCTTTTGCATTCCCTTTCACATGGTTTTTTTTGCTATTACTTATTCAAGTTGCCATACACATTTCAAATCTAATTTTTTCCTATTTCTCACCTAGTTAATGACTTTCATTTGCATATATATACATATATAAAGAAGATATTCTTTCTAGTGCTGAGTGACCCTTTCTTTTAATGTGTGTTCCCTGCACTCCTTTTCTAATTTTGTTTGTTGTGAGGAGCGAAGAGGTGTTTCAGGCCTTTTTGTTTTGTTTTGTTTTTTTTGGCAGAGTCTCGCTCTGTCCTGGAGGCTGGAGTAGTATGGTGCCGTGATCTTGGCTCGCTGCAACCTCTGCCTCCTGGGCTCAAGTGATCCTCCACAGCTCAGCCTCACTAGTAGCTGGGACTACAGGCATACACCACCATGCCCAGCAATTTTGTTTTATTTTTTGTAGAAATGGGGTTTTACCATGTTGCCCAGGCTGGTTGCAAACTCCCAGGTTCAAGCAATCTGCTCATCTCAGCCTCCCAAAGTGTTTGGATTATTATAGGCATGAGCCACCACGCCCGGCCTTTTCAGGTTTTTTTTTTTTTTTTTTTTTTTTGAGATGGAGTCTTGCTCTGTCACCCAGGCTGGAGTGCATTGGCTAACTGCAACCTCTGCCTCCCGGATTCAAGCGATTCTCCTGCCTCAGCTTCTGGAGTAGCTGTGATTATGGGCGTCCACCACCACGGCCGGCTAATTTTTGTATTTTTAGTAGAGATGGGGTTTCACCAACTTGGTCAGGCTGGTCTTGAACTCCTGACCTCGTGATCTACCTGCTTTGGTCTCCCAAAGTGCTGGGATTACAAATGTGAGCCCCTGCGCCTGGCCTCAAGCTTTTGAGTGAAGAATAAATTTAGTATGGGCCAGGCACAGGGGCTCACACCTGTAATCCCAGCACTTTGGGAGGCTGAGGCAGGAGAATCACCCGAGGTCAGGAGTTTGAGACCAGCCTGGTCAACATGGTGAAACCCCGTCTCTCCTAAAAATACAAAAATTAGCCGGACATGGTGATGTGTGCCTGCAGTCCCAGCTACTCAGGAGGCTGAGGCAGGAGGATTGCTTGAACCCAGGAGGTGGAGGTTGCAGTGAGCCGAGATCACACCACTGCACTCTAGCCTGGGCAACAGAGTGAAACTCTGTCTCAAAAAAAACAAATAAAAATAATAAATAAATATAGTGTATCTGAGGTCATATGAGCTTGGATCAATTCAAAAAGAAGATTAATAATAGAGAATACAGAGAAATAAGAGTGTCAGGTTTTCTCCTCCCTGCAATAATATATTTAGACCATTTAAAAGAGCTACTTTGTAGGAGGGAGAAGGGTGAGCATTTGAATATTATAACCTGGAAACTTAGGAGAACAAATTTAATAATAACAAATACTGTAGCTTTGGTAATTTGGAAGCTGCATAAGATAAGCTACATTAGTATGCATAGGTGTGATTTTTATCATGTACTCTGTTAAGTAATAATATGAGTACATAAATACCGTTTTATAATCTCAGGTCCCAAAATGTGATAGTTGGTTTTATGTGCTAAGCTTTGGGGATACAGGCATGAAAGACAATTTCTTTCTTTCTCTTTTATTTTTGAGACAGACACTCGCTCTTTTGCCCAGGCTGGAGTGCAGAGGCACAATCCTGGCCCACTGCAATCTCCACCTCCTGGGTTCAAGCGATTCTCCTGCCTCAGCGTTCAGAGTAGGTGGGATTACAGGTGTGCACCACCACGCTGGCTATTTTTTGTATTTTTAATAGAGACGGGGTTTCACCATATTGGCCAGGCTAGTCTCGAACTCCTGACCTCAAGTGATCCACCCGCCTCAGCCTCTCAAAGTGCTGGGATTACAGGCGTGAGCCACTGTGCCCAGCTGTGAAAGACAATCTAAGGCACCTGATATGGAGCCTGAAACACCTGCTTCCTCCTTACTCATAAGGAGGTTGTTGACAGTAATCATAATAGCTGCTTTGAAGGGACAGTGAGAACTTTGAGGATACAGATACTATTCACTGATATGTACAAGTAACAGATCATAAATTTGCCATAATGGCTATAGATGTGCAGACTCTCAACTTAAATGAATCTACTTTATGAATTTATATAAACAGATTGATTACTAAATATCATTTTAAAAGGATTACTGAGTTTTATATTATTTATAATTAAGGCATTAATAAGGAGGGGTACCTGTGTAACATTTCCATATGATGGTTGTTTCAAGGAAGTATAAGTTTTGAAAAATGTGACTGTTTCTACAGTTTCATATACTTTTAGTTGATTTTGCTGTGTATTTTCTCTTTTTAGTGGATTTATCTTCTGTGGCAGATAAATGAAGTAATTCACTGCTATAAAATGGAAGACATTGACATTGTGGTAGTGGCAGAAGTCACATTACGGTTAAGTGAAATATTGGAATCTTTAGGAAGCCCAGGAAGAAGATTTAAACAATCTCTAGGTAAAATGTTGGCTGAAAAATTGTATACATATATAAATACAAATATATAGGTATGATATCAAGTACAGGATAACTTCTACTAAAGGAAACTAGGCACTTCAATATTATGCTTCATTGAGGATTTATAATTAGAGATAGATAATAAGATAGTTTCATCAAGTGGATGTTAAGGTTTCATGCTCTCTGATTCAGTGAAGGACAAAACCCTTTTTGTCTTTTCATATTCCTTTTCTCTGTTCCTAATTACTGCCTACTCCTCTTTACTCCCTTCTCTTTCTTTCTGTTTTCCCTCTCCTTTTTTTTTTTTTTTTGAGACGGAATTTTGCTCTGTTGCCCAGGCTGGAGTGCAGTGGCACAATCTCAGCTCACTGCAACCTCCATCTCCCAGGTTCAAGTGATTCTCCTGCCTCAGCCTCCCGAGTAGCTGGGATTACAGGCGCTGGCCACCATGCCTGGCTAATTTTTGTATTTTTAGTAGAGACAGGGTTTCACCATGTTGACCACACTGCTTTCGAACTTCTGAGCTCAAGTGATCTGTCTGCCCTGGCCTCCCAAAGGGCTGCGATTACAGATGTGAGCCACTGGACCCAGCCACCTCTCCTCTCTTTTATCTTCCTTTGTTTTTCCTCCCCTTCCATTTCCCATAAGAGTGAATGCTTGAAGACTATGTTTTGACACTGTCATATTCTTGGCACCCACCACATCATCTGACACAGCTCAGGAGATCAAGTAAGTGTTGAATGGATCAGTGTCATTCTACTTTCTATCTCCTTTTTTATTTTCTTTCTTCTAATTCCTTCCTTTTAAAATTCTTTCTTCATTTATTGTTTCTCCTCCCCTTTCTCTTTTTCTTCTTATCCTTATCGTCTTCCTCTTTTTGCTTTCATTTCCTAGCCGCCCCCCGCCACCAGCCCCCATTCTTCCTGTCTCAACCCCTTTCTCTTCTCCATTCAGGAGATGTCTTCTCTCAAAGGATGGCCTTCTGCTCTGACCTCCTTGTTCTTTGTTCTGCCTCTGGTTGCAGCCCTGTACTATATTTCATGGGGTGGGGAATAATGTGGAGGAGTCCATGGAGGGTGTTTACTTTGCTGTTTCACCCCACTTACAGAGCATGTATGACATCTGGAGGACTTCGTAATAAAGTTACTGTTTACTTGGAGATTCACGAATCTGGCTCTGCCTGTCCTCCGCTGTTGAGTGTGGCCTTGCAGATGGAGTTTTAGAGCCATGGTTCTCAAATTTTGATTGTTGTCAACATCACCTGAAAGCTTGTTAAAAACACAAGGCCCAAGCTCTGTCCTACTTGAGCTAGCCTGGACCTTTTTAGTCTTTATTAGCTTCCCAGGTGAATTTGATACAGATCAAAGTTTGACAACCATCAGTTAAAAGTCTCTGGCCATTGAACACATTCATTGGCCTCAGGTTATATTTCTGAAATGTCCTGGCTTAAAATGCTTTTTTTCCTTTTTAAAACTTTTGTTATGCAGAACTTTAAATATCAAGTGGAGAGAAAAAATAAATCACCATGTATGCATCATCCAGCACCAATAATTATCAACATCTTTTCAATCTTATTTCATCTCTCCCTGCAACATTTCCCCCTCTCTGAGTATTTTAAAACAGACATGTAATTTTTCCAGCAAATACCACCCCACCATGTGTATGTGTGTGTATGATAAGGATTTTTAAAAACATAAAACCACAGTGCCATTATTATTATATCTTACAAAATGGGGAATAATTCCGATGTCCCTGATTGTATTAAAAAATATCTTTTAAAGTTGGTTTGTTCCAATCAGAATCCAAACAAGGCCCACACATTGTGTTTTCTTGACATGTCTCTTAAATTTCTCTAATCTCTAATGGTGTCTCTCCTTCATACTCCCCTTTCAAGACATTTATCTTTTGAAGAAACTGAGTCATCCTGTGGGATTTTCCACATTCTGGATTTGGCCATTTGCCTCCATGTGATGTTGATTAACTTGCTTCTCACCCGGTAGTTAGATCTGGATGCTTACTTAGATTCTGCTGATACTTTGTTAAGAAGAATTCTTGCCAATTGTCTTATTTTTCAGCAACAGTACTTCATAGGTAGTGCTATTTACTCCCTTGCGTTGAATCAGGAGGCACACAATGCCTAGTTATCCCACTGTTTGTGCTATAAAGATTTATCTGTGAGTTCAGGTCTAGGTTGGTTCCCCAGAAGCAGATTCTGAGACAATGATGTGAGTGAAGTAGTTTATTTGGGACCTTATCCAGGGAAGCACGGTGGAGAAGTGAGACAGTGGAGGAAAGGAAGCCCCATGTAATGCATGGTAAGTTAATAAGAAGGCTGCTGTTGTGAGTTCAGGGTCTGTTCCCATGAGGGACCTTTAGGATCCCATACAGAACAATTACAATGAAGTTGTATTTCTACGGCTTTTATCTGTCATTGGTGAAGGGCTGCTAGGAGAATGGGGGTAAGAAGCCAGGAGGGACTCCTAACTTCTCTCATTCCTTTTGCATTTATTATACTGAAGTCTTCAATGAAGAACTTACCTCATCACCTGTTTGGCTAGTCTGGTTATTTTTGAGTGTGTAATGGACATTATTATTGCTAAGTATTTTGTAGAAATAATTGAGGCTTTGGATGATGTTTTCTTTTTCTAGGGAAGATTTATGCTTGCTTTTACTAGATGCATGAAAGGCACTAATACTCTAGGATCCCATTATTCCAGTTTGAGGGATTAAGATATTTTGAAGCTGAAATGCTTTCTCCTTGAAGTTCTATTTTCAGTTCACCCTAACTTCTAGGATGCAGTCTCTTTTGCTTCTCATCCTTGGTGGGCCCTGGATCCCAATCCCTGTTGCTTTTCTCTCAAGGCTATCAGAGGTAGCAGTTTCTCAGCTTCTCTCTCCAGAATTGATATAAACCCCAGTGGGAAAAGTAGCTCTAATGTGTTCTATACTCTCTGGCCTCCCTTTCCAATATTCAGATGTGACTCTGTGATACTATGATATATGATATATATGCAGCTGACCCTTGAACAATATGAGGGTTAGGGGCACCCATCCTAAATTCATGTTTTGGCTTCTCCAAAACTTAACTCTAACAGTCTGCTGTTGACTGGAAACCTTCCCAATAACATAAACCATCAATGAACACATATATTTTGTATGTTTATATATTTGTATATATTATATATATAATAATTGTTGATTATTATATATTAATTATAAATATAATATATATTATAATTATATTATATAATTATATATAATAATTATATATTATAATTATATTATATAATTATATATAATAATTATATATTATATATAATATATATTATATATATATAATAATTATTTCTGAAAAGCCAGGACATTTCAGAAATATAACCTGAGGCCAATGAATGTGTTCAATGGCCAGAGACTTTTAACTGATGGTTGTCAAACTTTGATCTGTATCAAATTCACCTGGGAAGCTAATAAAGACTAAACAGGTCCAGGCTAGCTCAAGTAGGACAGAGCTTGGGCCTTGTGTTTTTAACAATATAATATATTTGTATATATTATATATATATAATAATTGTTGTCCACAGTTCCTGGCTCATGACTCCCATAGTTCTTATTTCCTAAATGACTGAAACAATAAGCATACCTTTTGTTAAAGAGTGGCTTTTTGTCCTTGGTTCCTGAAGTAGCTTCAGAACAGCTTTGGAGCAATAAAAGTGAAAGAGAGTCTTTTGTTATAATGTTGGGGCACTTTAGGCCCCAGAAGCAGACCTCAGAAAACAGAATCTCTCTCTTTCTCTCTCTCTCTGACTTTCTACTTTCCTCCTTTCACCTGCTCCTTTTCCTCTCCAAGGATGGCCATAGAAACTGAAAATATACTCTAATCTTCTCCTGCCTCTCTGTCTTCGAGCTGATCACAAAGAAATTCTTTGACCTACCTTGTCTGATTGTAGGACATAAGACTTATTTCAGAAGGGGTCCTGCCCCATACCCAGGAGGAAGGAATGTGGCACAGAGAGGCCAAGAAGAATCTGAACAGACAGGCCTTGCTGGGTATCTTAGTCCATTTTGTGTTACTTATAACAGAATACCTGAAACTGAGTAATTTATAAAGAAAAGGACCTTATTTCTTAGAGTTGTGGAGGCTGAGAAGTGCAAAGTCTAGGGGCTGCATCTGGTGAGGGCTTTCTTACGGAGACTTTCTGCAGTGCCTGAGGTGGCACAGAGCATCAATGATAGGGGGCTGAGGAAGCTACCTCAGGTATCTCTTCCTTTTCTTTTTTTTTTTTTCCTTTGAGACGGAGTCTCGCTCTTTCACCCAGGCTGGAGTGCAGTGGCATGATCTTGGCTCACTGCAGCCTCTGCCTCCTGGGTTCAAGTGATTCTCTCGCCTCAGCCTCCCGAGTAGCTGGGATTACAGGCACGAGCCACCACACCCAGCTATTTTTTTTTGTATTTTTAGTAGAGACAGGGTTTCACCATGTTGGCCAGGCTGGTCTTGAACTCCTGACCTCAGGTGATCCACCTGCCTCGGCCTCCCAAAGTGCTGAGATTACAGGTATGAGCCACTGCACCCAACCTCTTTCTCTTCTTATAAAGTCACCAGTCCAGTCAGGGGGTGGGGAGCTAGGGGATGGATAGCATTAGGAGAACTACCTAATACAGATAATGGATTGATGGGTGCAGCAAACCACCATGGCACGTGTATACCTATGTAACAAACCTGCACGTTCTGCACATGTACCCCAGAACTTAAAGTATAATAAATAAAAAAGGATACAAAACTGAATTGACATAAAACAGGGCCAGTAAGTAAAATATGAGTGAGTGTAAGATATTTTTTTAAAAAACAATATATTTCCAAAAAAAAAAAAATAAAGTCACCAGTCCCACTCCCATGATAACTCACCAATCCATTAACCTGTTAATCCATTAGTCTATGAATGAGTTAACCTATTCATGTGAGGAGAGCCTCCGTGACCCAGTCATGTCTTATGGGATCCATCTCTCAATACTGCCACATTGAGGATTAAATTTCAACGTGAGTTTGGAGGAGACAAATATTCAAATCATAGCAATGGGTTTCTAAAGGGTATTAGATCATACCCTTTTGGTCCAGTCACATTCCTGCACAGCTGTACAGCCATCCATCCATCAATTATGCATATCTAATGAAGTCTCCATAAAAGGTCCATGAGGACATGGTACAGAGAACTTCTGGATAGCTGAGCACTTGGAGGTTCCTGAAGGGTGGTGGTCCTGGGAGGGCATGGAAGCGCCATGCCCCTTCCTTTATGCCTTATGCTATATATCTCTTTATCTGTATCCTTTGTAATAGCCTTTATGATAAAATGATAAACATAACTGTTTTCCTGAATTCTGTAAGCCACTGTTGCAAATTAATCAGACCCAGGGAGGGGGGTCACGGGAACCTTAGTTTGTAGCCAGCTGGTCAGAAGCACAGGTAAAACAAGCTGGAGCTTATGGTCAGCATTGGAAGCAGGGAGCAGTGTGGGGAAAACAGCAGTCTTATGGGACTGAGTCCTCAATCTATGTGATCTGATAGTGTTGGAAGTGAACAGGGTTGGAGAATGCCCAGCTGGTGTCCACTGCAGAATTGATTTCATGTTTGGTATGTGGGGACCCCCCCACTCCACACTTCGTCACAGAAATCTGTGTTGATTGTTGTGGCATGAGAGCAGGGAAAAATTGTTTTTTTCTCCACACTTCCTTCCCAAGATCCTGGCCATGTATTTATTTATTTATTTTTTTCTACCATCTTCTTAGCTTGTAGATTGAAAAAGATATAGTTTCCAGTTTTTCTTCAGCCAAGAGAATTTTTCTACATTACCCATTACTGATTACTTTTTAAAAATGTCTATTTCTGGCCGGGCGCAGTGGCTCATGCCTGTAATCCCAGCACTTTGGTAGGCCAAGCCAGGTGGATCACATGAGGTCAGGAGTTCAAGACCAGCATGGCCAACATGGTGGAACCCTGCCTCTACTAAAAATACCAAAATTAGCCGAGCGTGGTGGCATGTGCCTGTAGTCCCAGCTGCTCGGGAGGCTGAGGCAGGAGAATCACCTGAACCTGGGAGGCAGAGGTTACAGTGAGCCAAGATTGTGCCACTGCCCTCTAGCCTGGTCAACAGAGTGAGACTCCATCTCAAAAAAAAAAAAAGTCTATTTCTTACTTAATGTTATTGTTTTATTTACTAGTTACTGTGGGGGAGATTATTGTTTTATATCATTAGAAATGGGCTAAATAAAATTTAAGTTATTGATTCTTTGTTAAAATGTTTCATTTCTGAAGAGCTAATCAATATTGGAGCATAATCCATTTATAAATTTGAAAACTTCTATATTTATGTAATGAGGGGTTGTCCCCATTTAGATATATAAATTCTTATAACTATTAAGAATGTTATTCTTAACACCTTGTTGCCACATAAAACATAAAGTACAGGTCTTCTCTGGTATTTGTCCAGATTGATAGGGTTTCTATGCTATTTTCTGAAAGCTTTTATATTTATTTATTTATTTTTTGAAATGAAGTCTCGCTCTGTCGCCCAGGCTGGAGTGCAGTGGCATGATCTTCGCTCACTGCAACCTCTGCCTCCCGGGTTCAAGCAATTCTCTTCCTCAGCACCCCCAGTAGCTGGGATTACAGGCACACGCCACCATGCCTGGCTAATTTTTGTATTTTTAATAGAGGTGGGGTTTCATCATGTTGGCCAGGCTGGTCTCGAACTCCTGACCTCAGGTGATCTACTTGCCTCGGCCTCCCAAAGTGCTGGGATTACAGGTGTAAGCCACCGCACCTGGCCTCTGAAAGATTTTAAATGGACCTTATAGAATATAGAGAAAAGATGATATTGACTTGTTGAGAAATATTTGATTTGGTTTGTTACAAGATTTTTTTGAATTACCTTACAGAAGAAAAAATTTAATTACATGGAAGAAATAATTTGGTGCTTAGTCAAATTCCAGTGTTGAATCATTTCTGAGATTATCGGTAATTAAAAAGTAATTAATTTAGCATAAAGTTTTTATGATTATGATTCACTGCTATATTTCCATTTTTCTCTTTCCTCCTTTTTATTCCTCTGGTCCTTCCTTCTTCTTTCGTTTCCTCCTCTTTCTTGCCCTGTCCTCTTCCTCTTCCTACTTTCCCTTTTTTTTCATCTCCTCTTCTCCCTTCCCCTCCATCCTTCATTCCCTTCCTCCTTCCTTTCTTTTCCAGATATACCTTTAAGAGAAGGGACTAACAAATTTCCTGGAGCTCCAAAAGGGATCACAGAAATTCTTCCAATATTACAGGTATTACTACATATTTAGAAAATTTAGGTGAAACATGAATTTTTATTTTCAAATAATATTAAACTTGTAAATGCATAATGGTTAATTGTAGAAATAATTTTGAATATTTAAAATTTGAGGATTATATGGCTTTACATATTGAGAACTATAGGGACATTTTTCTACCTTTTATGAAGAATATTGTAATGAAGCCCCATTATAATTTACCATTTCCTCATATGCTAGCTTAAGAAACAAAATATTCCTAGTATAGATAAAACTCACCTCCTCTGCTAACCTCTCTTGATCACCTTGCCTTTCCCCTACCTAGGAGTAACTCCTATCCTAAATAATAATGTCTTCAAGATATTTGTATAAAAGATATTTATATAATGCATAGATATAAATGACTTTACTTGTTTTTTAATAACATGCCAGCCCCCCTCACATTTATATTTGGGAGCCCTCTGAAATATAACAACAAGTGCTAATTTTAAAAGTGTTATTTTATCTATTCTCTTCCATACTTGGTATAATAGATAAAGTCCTAAGAAATGGTACCAATCAAATGCCATCATGAATGTACAGGAGGACTGTGGGGTCGTTCTGAATTTACTTTCTCAAATGCATTTTCCTCTTCTAATGCTAAGTTTCAGGGGATGCAAACTGAGTACTTTATGCTGCCTTGTGTCTTCTGAAGAGAGCTAGATTTGAGAAATCTTAAATTGAGAACAGAGACTGACATGCCTAAGAGATTGAGGTGGCATAATAGCTGTCTGCCAATGTTTTTCCCAGGGATCACTTACAGTGTCTGCTAAATAGCAGCTTCCTATTTCTCACTCCAGACATATGCAATCACAACTTCAGGTGTGAGATTCTTAAAAGTTCCTCTGGTAGATTTTTTTTTTTTTTTTTTTTGAGTTGGAGTCTTGCTCTGTTGCCCAGGCTGGAGTGCAGTGGCGTGATCTTGGCTCACCGCAACCTCTGCCTCCCAGGTTCAAGCCAGTCTCCTGCCTCAGCCTCCTGAGTAGCTGAGACTACAGGCATGTGCCACCACACCCGGCTAATTTTTTGTATCTTTAGTGGAGGTGGGGTTTCACTGTGTTAGCCAGGATGGTCTCGATATCCTGACCTCGTGATCCGCCCACTTCGGCCTCCCAAAGTGCTGGGATTACAGGTGTGAGCTACTAAACCCAGCCTCTCCGGTAGATTTTTAAGGACATTAGAGTTTGAGAATCACTAGCTTATGGGCTAGCACTTATTCTCTGAGGCAGAGTAGGGCAGACATAGAAATCCTACTCATAGGTGCAAAGTGCTAGATTTTGCCTTGAGAGAGAAATTTTCTGGCAATTAAAACCACTATATGAAATGGATTTCTTTTAAGGTGGCAATTTTCCCACAACAAAGAAACAAGAGACCATTTATGAACTGTTATTTATTTAAATAAGAAAAATGTACCCTCTCTTAAAGATGATTTATTAACATCTGCTGGGAAATCATCAAAATAAATACAGAGAAGTCTGTGATGACAACAGTGTGAATTTTACCCCCTAAAGTTATGCAATACACAATCTGCTCAGCTGTACTGGGCATATGGTAGACATACTTTCTTTGGCATGGTCGAAGAGCACAGCATTTGGTGTGGAAACCTGTAGTTATGTTCGGACTCTGATATTGACTATTTGTGTGATGCTGAGTGAATTATTTTGTCTTTTTCAGTATAAGTGTCCTCATCTGGAAAATTATAATAGTACCTATTCCACTGAGTTGTTATATAGTTTAAATGAGATATTGTAATGTGGAAACTAGTACCTGGCACATGATAGCTGCTGTTTTTTCTCTTATATCTTATGTAAAGCACTGAATCTCAACTTAGGGTTTTTAGACTCACTGAGAGGGGAATGGAGTTGGGGGGAAAATGACAGTTTATTGTAAGGAGAATCCACAATTCATATGTTCACCCAGCAGAGTCTGTAGGTGGGATAAATTATATAACTTGCGTATATACATGCTACTATTTAAAAAATGTATGAGACACTATTGTGATTAAATGAAAGAAAACTTATTTCAAAGTTTTACTGAACACAGAGCATTTCTTTCTTCAACAAATGGGTTATAAAATTATAACTAATTTGTATCCACCTTATACTGGGCTATGGCAACTAAAAGATTATTAGTAAACCATTTAGCCCTATACCTGGGACATGTTTTAGTTAAATGTTGACTGTGATGAGGATGATGAAGATCATAAAGATGATGATGGTGGTGGTAGTGATGGTGATGATGATGATGATAGAATGTGAGTGTATGGGGTCTTTGAAATTTTTTGATGTTAAAAAGATATCCTGGCTGGGCACAGTGGTTCACACCTGTAATCCCAGCACTTTGGGAGGCTGAGGTGGGCAGATCACTTAATATCAGAAGTTTGAGACCAGCCTGGCCAACATGGCGAAACCCTGTCTTTACTGAAAATACAAAAATTAGCCAGGCGTTTTGGTGCTTGCCTGTGGTCCCAGCTACTTGGGAGGCTGAGGTGTGAGAATTGCTTGAACCTGGGAGGTGGAGGTTGCAGTGAGCCGAGATCGCACCACTGCACTCCAGCCTGGACAACAAAGTGAGACTCTGTCTCAAAAAATAAAAAAATTAAAAAAAGGGATATCTTTAGAGACTTCTGTTTCTAGCAAAATGGCAAGATGACCTGAACATTCTCCTGGGAGAAAACACTTAGAGATTTTGGACAGATTTGAACAAATATCCTCAAGCATGTTGCAGAGCTCATGAGAAAGTTAGGTAAATCCCAGGGGCCAAAATAGAAAAGGGAACTGAAAACTAGCATGGTAAGTTTATGAGTAGATGCTGCAGTAGGTTGATGGGCCTATTTATTATACAAAGATACTTAGATTTTTAACCACCATCCAGGGACAAGAGATGAGACTTGGGCACATGAAAGATGGGGGTTGGAAAGGAGACTCGTATGTAAAGTTAGAACCTACAAAAGATTATATCCTAGGAAAAGGTAGACTAGAAAAAAAACTCTGGCCTGGGTGTGGTGGCTCACGCCTTTTATCCTAGCCCTTTGGGGAGTCCGAGGTGGGTGGATCGCTTGAGCCCAGAAGATTGAGACCAGCCTGGGCAATATGGTGAAACCATGACTCTGCAAAAAAAAAAATACAAAAATTAGCTGGGTGTGATGGCACGTGCCTGTAGTCCCAGCTACTTGGGAGGCTGAGGTGGGAGGATCACCTGAGCCTGGGAAATCAAGGCTGCAGTGAGGCAAGATCGTGCCACTGTACTCCATTCTAGGCTGGAGTGAGACCCTGTTGCATAACATAACAAAACAAAACAAGACAAAAAACCCTCCCCAAACCCAAAAAAACCTGCCTCTGCCTATGTATATAAGGAGATACCTCAACTTGGGTAGTGAGAAGAGGAGTGGGTAGGAGAAAATTCCTGCTCCTAATGATTTATAACCTTGGGGCCTGCCCTCAAGTAGGTTTTTAATTTGAATTTACACTACTTGGGTTACTTAAGAACCTTCCTGAGCCTGCAATTCTTGAATGGGTGTGTGTGTGTGTGTGTGTGTGCGTGTGTGTGTCTGTATGTATATATAGTGTAAAATTGTTTATATTCTAGGAATGCCAGGATGATTTAACACTAGAAATATATAATGCAATACATTGCATTAGCTGATGAAAGGAAAACATGTGACTACTTCACTTAGACAAAGAGATGCAAAAAAAGCATTTGATAATATTCAACAACCATCCTCTTTAAAAACAACCATCCTTTAAAAAAATAACTCTTAGTAGTTAGGAATATACAAGAACCTCTGTATCTAATACAGGGTGTCATCCAAAGACCTTGAGTAAATGCTATACCTATGGTAAAAGATTAAAAGCAGCCCTTTAATAGTGGTGTAACCACATGAAGATAAAGATATCTGTCATTCTTCTGTTCAGCATGTCCTGGAAGTCTTAGACAGATGGGTAAAAAAAGAAAGCAGAGAAAAGGTGTAAGATCTGTAAAGAAAGTATGAACTTTGGGCTGGGCGTGGTGGCTCATACCTGTAATCCCAGCACTTTTGGAGGCCGAGGCGGGTGGATCACCTGAGGTCAGGAGTTCGAGACAAGCCTGACCAACATGGAGAAAGCCCGTGTCTACTAAAAATACAAAATTAGCTGGGCATGGTGGCACATGCCTGTTATTCCAGCTGCTTGGAAGGCTGAGGCAGGAGAATTGCTTGAACCTGGGAGGCGGAGGTTGCAGTGAGCTGAGATCACGCCATTGCACTCCAGCCTGGGCAACAAGAGCGAAACTACATCTCAAAAAAAAAAAAAAAAAAAAAGAATAAAAGAAAGTATCAACTTTGTGTCTATTCACAGACAAGTACAATACATTGCAGCATATTTAGTAATAGTAATCTTTTTTTTGTCGTTTTTTGAAACAGGGTCTCACTCTGTCACCCAGGCTGGAGTGCAGTGGCATGATCAGGGTTCACTGCAGCCTCTGCCTCCTGGGTTCAAGTGATTCTCATGCCTCAGTCTCCCAAGTAGCTGGGACTACAGGTCCACACCATCATGCCCAGCTAATTTTTGTATTTTTTGGTAGGGACACAGTTTCACAGTTTTGGCCAGGCTGGTCTTGAACTCCTGACCTCAGGTGATCCTCCTGCCTTGGCCTCCCCAAGTGCTGGGGTTACAGGCGTGAGCCACCACGCCTGGCCTTAGTAATAGTAATCTAAATGTCAGTTTGCAGAAGAGTGGATAAATTGTGACATATTCCTCCAAGTAACACCATTTCATTGTAGCTGTGAGGATGAATGAACTGGAGTAGGCTTGTGCTAGAGTAAACTTGGCATCATTGCCATTCCCTTCTATAGTTACCTTCGCATTATAGGGGGGAAACCTGGAACTATATTTCCAGCGTCTCATTTCTATACAGTTTTAAATTAGTCTTCCAATGAGAGGCATTTGCATGAATTTGTAATTCAGAAGAGAAGAGATAGTTCTTAATCCATAGTGGCGAATAGATGATATGAGTTTACCAGGCATGCTGAGCACACTCTTGCAATTCACCTGCTTCAGTGTAGTAGGTGCTTGAGGTTGTTGTCAGCTGCCTCCTAGATTCTTAGGTTCACAGAGGCTTCTGAGCAAACTCTTGAGAGTTGCATGAAGCAAAATTGTCACTGGCAGCTTTCCTGATCTTGGCTCTTTCATGCCTTGCAATGGTGATGAACACCTCTAATTCTGTGTATTAAGTTTTCTTTTGCTTGAAATATGTAGAGTAGTTTTGTGTTCATAACCAATCCCTGACTGACCCATTGAGTTACATATACCAGCAGGAATAAATTTCAACAACATATGGTTGAGTTTTAAAAGGAGCCTACAGAGTTTTATAAAAGAGAATTAAAAATATGCAAAGTGATATTGCATATGGTTAAGGATACATACACATGTAGTAAAAGTTTAAAAACATGCACAAAATAGTAAAACCAAATTCAAGGACAGTGGCTACCTCTGGGGCAGAGAAGAGGAGTGGCACTGTGGACAGTTAACTATATATATATAGTTATATAGTTGTATATATATATATAGTTATATATATATATATATAAAAAACATGCATATATCTGTATGCTTTATTTCCTTAAAAAATCTGGAAAAATACGGAAAATTTGAAAGTTTGGGCAAAGCTGGTTGTTCTTTATATTATTCTCTATATTTGTCTCTCTGTGAGAATGATTACATTAAAAAGTGTTTAGTTTTTGAAAATCATTATGTAGACTAATATAGACTGTTGGGTTGATGGACTCTAAATTTCTAGTCTGAGATTCTGAAATTGTTTTAAAAAATGCTTTTCAGGCCAGGCGCGGTAGCTCATGCTTGTAATCCCAGCACTTTGGGAGGCTGAGGTGGGCGGATCATGAGGTCAGGAGATCGAGACCACAGTGAAACCCCGTCTCTACTAAAAATACAAAAAATTAGCCGGGCGTGGTGGCGGGCGCCTGTAGTCCCAGCTACTCGGAGAGGCTGAGGCAGGAGAATGACGTGAACCCAGGAGGTGGAGCTTGCAGTGAGCCGAGATTGCGCCACTGCACTCCAGCCTGGGCGACAGAGCGAGACTCCATCTCAAAAAACAAAAAACAAAACAAAACAAAAAACAACAACAAAAAATGCTTTTCAAATTAGGTATATGAAAGTGACAAACTATGTGAACTCTTTTAAAAATTTACCAGTACATTTGGTACAATCAGAATTATGCAAACCATAAATGGAAGTTATATATATTAATGAATGTTTGTGAAAGGTTTAATTTGTATTTGGAAAAATGGTGAAGTTTATTTATTATTGTCACCCATATTGATAGCACTCCACATTTAGTCACAGGAAATACATTTAGTTAGAAACATAACACTGTTAATGTTAGATAGACTGTTTAAATTTCTGTTATATGGTTTTGAATTATTGTCAAAAATTGGAAATGTTGCATTTGATTTTCCGTTAAGTTTTATTTTTCTTTTTTGTTTATAAAATTATTTTAGAAAAATCCTGTGGAACAGTTACTTTTTGCTTATAAACTTCTTGACAGAGCAATCGGTGGAATAAATTTGAATTGCATGTTAACCTCTTTGCCAAATGGATCATCAGTGATTGACCACTGCTATGCCAAGGTAAGAATGGAAAAGTCTTAAATTAGATTGAAGTTTTACTTAACTGGGAAGAAGACTGGCCTTGAAAGTAGGTAAGTAAAGCATGACTTGTGGTGGCTTACCTCTCATAGGCCAGAAATATATTTCCCTCTTCTCAGAAGAGCTCTAGGAGAGTGAGGAGTCTTTGAATTTGTTAATGAAGAGGACACTGATGAATTCTAAGGGCATATTTATTAGTGTTTAAGCTAACTGCAAAGGGCTGAGAAGTGAGCAGAATGTAATGGTTACAAATATGATGATAACTTGAGTGATAATAGTATACAGCTATTTTTGTGTGTTTTGATAACCATATTTCTTTTTATTTCAACTCTTTTGGACCAAAGCATACCCACCATATAGATGGAGATACTTACAAACCACTTGCCTCAAATAGTTTCATGATGGATTTGCATCTTGAACTAATTCAAGCTCAGCATCGAATAGCTGTTGTGCTTCTGGACAAATTGCAAGGTAGTAGTCATTAAAGCAAGTAACCATTCTGAATCAATTTTAAGCCAGATTCCAGTATAGAGTCAATTTAATTTGAAAACTGTGTTCTTGTTGACTGAAGTTTTCAGATAAATTTCATTTTTTTCTACTTCCCTAATTAATATCGATAAAAACATAATTAAATCTATCCTTATTGCTTTACACTTTGCATATTGAATCAGTTGGTAAACTTCTTAAAAAGTTAATTATGTTTATTTGTGTTATAGTAAATTATTTTTGGTTAATTCAACCAAGCAAACATTTATTGAGTACCTACTAAAATCCAGTCATCGTATTAGGCTAGGTGCAAATAAGACAGTCTCTACTTTTGAGCTTCTAGATAAGTAAGCCAACCATATCAGTTGAGGTTGATACATTTTGTAATAGGGGTGGGCTCAGAGTATTATGGGCACACAGAAATATCTGTATCAAATAAGAAAGTCAGGGACGAGTTCCTGGAAGGGGCATGTAAAGCATTCAAATCATATTGTATATAGAGCTAAATAGATTTATTCAAATGCTGGTTAATTTAAGAGTGAGCAGTGTAGACACACTGCTGATTAGTGCAGGAAGATGAAAAAAATATTTATACTGATAATTCTAGCCAATGCAAGAAGATAAGAAAAATAAAGATATAAGGATTGGAAAAGAAGAAACAAAACTGTTCTTTCCAGATTATATGATTGTCTACCTAGAAAATGCAAAAGAATCTATCAGTATATACAAAAATAATAATATATAATATATAATATATAATATGTAATATATAATATGTAATTATATTTTTATACAACAGCAACAAGCAGTTAGCAAATATAATAAAAAGACATCATTTTTATATCAAAAAAACCTGTAAGGTACCAAGGGATTCAATCTAACCAAAGAGCTACAAGTATGCAAAAAATTGTAAGACTTTGCTGAAAAATGTTAAAGAACTATATAAATGAAGGTAGATTGTGTTTATTGATAAGAAGACCAAATAATCAGAAAGATTATTCTGATTTCAGTTTTATTCAAATAGATCTATAGACTCAATGTAATTTCAGTAAAAATTCCAGTAGGATTTTTTTGGGTAGACCTTTACAATCTTTTTAAAAAATGTAGGTAGAAGACATAAATAGCTAAGACATTCCTGAAGGAAAAAAAAAAATCAGGTGAGTGTAGGGGATCTCGCTCTAACATAAGTCAAGATTTATTTCAAAGTGCTAGAATACCTCATATTCATTGGATAAATGGACATCCATACGGATAAAACCAAATTACATTTCTTACCTTCCCATACACAAAAATATCTTCCAGATGCACCAAAGAGTTAAATGTAAAAAAAAAATCTTAAAAACTTTTAGAAGAAGATATGGTAGAATATATTTCTAAGCTTGAAGTAGGGAAGATCTTCTTAAACAAGATTCAAAAAGTGCTGATCCTAAAAGAAAAAAATGAATACATTTGGCTGCATTAATATAAATAAATTCTCATCATTAAAAGAATTTTAAAGATAAGGAAAGCAAAAAAAAAAAAAAACCAACAAAACCCCAAAACCACACCACACCTAGGAGAAATATTTGCAATTTATATTTCTTTTCTTTTTTTTTCCAAATTAAACGCTTTTATTTTTCCCTTCCAAGTCCCCTATACATTTTTCACAATTGTATTAGTTTGCCATTATTGCTGTAACAAATTACTACAAACTTGAGTGCATTAAAACAACACAAATATGTTATCTTACAGTTCTGGAGGTCAGAAACCTGAACTGCATCTCATTGAGCCAAAATCAAGGTGTCACATGCACATGTATGTTCATTGCAGCACTATTCACAATAGCAAAGACATGGAATTAACCTAAATTCCCATCAATAGTAAACTGGATAAAGAAAACATGGTAAATACACACTATAGAATACTATGCAGCCATAAAAAGGAACAAGATCATGTCCTTTGCAGGAACATGGATGGAGCTGGAGGCTGTTATCCTGAGCAAACTAATGCAGGGATAGAAAACCAAATACTGCATGTTGTCACTTATAAGTGAGAGCTAAATGATAAGAACACATGGACACATAGAGGGGAACAATAGACACTGGGGCCTTTCTGAGGCTGGAGGGTGGGATGAGGGAGAAGTTCTGGAAAAATAACTAATGGTACTAGGCTTAATACCTGGGTAACAAAATAATCTGTATAACAAACTCCCATGACATGAGTTTACCTATGCAACAAACCTACACATGTACCCCTGAACTTAAAGCGAAAGTTAAATAATAATAAAATCAAGGTGTCAACTGAGCTGTATTCCTTTCTGGAGGCTCTGGGGGAGAACCTGTTTCCTTGTCTCTTCCAGCTTCTAGAGGCTACCTGCATTCTTTGGCTCATGACCACCTTCTATCTTCAAAGGCAACGATGACCAATTGAATCTTCCTTCTCATGCCATCTCTTTGTCTAGTGACAGTTTACTAATGATTAGCATGAACTACGTACAGAAATTCCAAAACATCAATAATAAGACAAATAATAAGACAATAAGCAAAAGAACAAGGAGAACTTCATAGAAAAGGAAGCAGTTATGGCCAATATAATTATTTTGTAAAGTTAAACATTAATCTAAATTATGACCCAGCAATGTCACTCATAAGTACATACCCTGTAAAATTTCTTGAACATGTACACCAACTACAGATGGAAGGATGCTTGTAGAAGCAGTGTTCATAATAGCAAAAAACTGGAAACAACCCAAGTGTCCATTAATAGAGAATTGATAAAGAAACTGTGATATATTCACTTAAGGGAGTATCACATGGCAATGAAAATGACCAACGTGGATGAATTCTAGAAACAATTTTTGTTTTAAAACAGGAAGTTTTAAAAGACTACATTCAGTGTGATGGGAGGATGGGGTCAGAAAAAAATAAAATGAAAGACTACATTCAGTAGGATATTTTAAATCAAGCTCAAAAATGAAACCATGGGATTCTTAAGGCTTATTATATACAACAAGTAACATAATAATTGATAAAACTGTATATTAAAAAGTGACCTGCATATACGTAAATTTATCATATAAGGAAAACTATAGTTATCGGATATGCAGGTAGTCCATAAAGTCTGGAAACATAAACATATGTCCTTTGAAGACATTATGTATAACTCATCTGCATTTCCAGATTTTATTGACACTCTCTATCTATAAAATTAAAAAGAATGACCTTGAGTTTAGGACAGTGGTTCCTTTGTGGAAGTGGCAGGGAGATGGCGTAGGAAGGAAAAGCATATAGGTAGATGTAAGTTACTGCTAATGTTCCAGTTCTGGTGCTGGGTGGTGGTTAACATGTGTTCATTATATTAATGTGATTTAAAACATACATACATGATAAATATATTTTTGTATTTATAAAATAAAATATTCAAAGGTAATTTAAAAATCGAAAATTTTCCCAGGTTGACAAAAGAATTAACATTCAACATCATACTGGAAGTCCTAGCTAGAGCAATCAGACAAGAGAAAGAAAGAAAGGGCATCTACATTGGAAAGTCAGATTATTCTTGTTTGCAGATGATAACTATCTTATATTTGGAAAACCCTAAAGATTCCACAAAAAACTATTAGAGTTGATAAACAAATTAAAGTTGCAGGATACAACTTTACTGGAGGAATCACATTACCTGACTTCAAATTATACTACAGAGCTATAGTAACCAAAGCAGCGTGATACTGGCATAAAAACAGACACATAGACCAATAGAACAAAATAGAGAACCCAGAAACAAATTCACACACCTACAGTGAACTCATTTTGACAAACATACACTGGAGAAAAGACAGTCTTTTCAATAAATGATGCTAGGAAAACTGGATATTCATATGCAAAAGAATGAAAATAGACCCCTCTCTCTCTTGCCATATACAAAAATCAAATCAAAATAGATTAAAGACTTAAATCTAAGACCTCAAACTATAAAACTGCTACAAGATACCATTGGGGAAAATGTCCAGGACATTGGTCTGGGCAAAAATTTCTTGAGCAATACCCTTTAAGAACAGGCAACCAAAGCAAAATGGACAAATAGGATCATATCAAGTTAAAAAGCTTCTGCACAGCAAAGGATACAATCAACGAAGTAAGGCTGGGCACTGTGGCTCATGCTGGTAATCCCAGCACTCTGGGAGTCAGAGGCGGGTGGATCACTTGAGGTCAGGAGTTCGAGATCAGCCTGGCCAACATGGTGAAACCCAGTCTCTACTAAAAATACAAAAATCAGCCGAGTGTGGTGGTGCATGCCTGTAATCCCAGCTACTTGAGAGGCTGAGGCAGGAGAATGGCTTGAACCTGGGAGGCGGAGGTTGCAGTGAGCCAGTATCACGCCACCGCACTCTAGCCTGGCGAGGCTCCATCTCAAAAAAAAATTTAATTATACATTTAAAAATAACTAGAAGAGTATACTTGAATTGTTTGTAATACAAGGGATAAATGCTTGAGGGGATGGATACCCCATTTTCCATGATGTGATTATGCATTGCATATCTGTATCAAAACATCTCGTACCCCATAAATATATACACCTACTATGTACCCATAAAAGTTAAAAATTAAAAAGTTAACTGTGGTAAACTGTTCCCTCCAACTTTTTATGTAACAATTTTTGAGCCTTCCGAAAGTTGAAAGAATAGTGTAGTGACCGTCCACATAACCTTCACCTAAATCCACCAATCGACCATTTTTCCACGTTTACTATCTTTCTCTTTACAGGCACATATAAATACGTATATTTATACATCTATGTATATACATCTATAGATGTGTATACCTATTATATCAATATCATATTATGTATGTGTAGAGATATATGCATATACATGCACATATCCACAGGCTGAGAAGTTGCAGACATTATGATATATTTTACCCCGAAAACTGTAGCATTTATCACCTAATAACAGGACATTCTCTCAAATAACCATAATACCATTATCACTCTGAAGAAAGGTAACACTGATACAATAATATTATTGAATATACAGTCAATTATTTTTTAGCATCCAATTGATCATTTATTTACTTTTATGTAATGTGATTTTGGTGTCTTGTTTAAGAACTCCTTACCTAACCCCAGATCATGAAGATTTTCTTATGTTTTCTTCTAAATGTTTTATAGTTTTACATTTTTAATTGGTATATAATAATTGTACATATTTATGGGGTACATGCAATATTTTAACACATGCATACAATGTACAAAACTCAACCCAGGGTAATTAGGATATTCATCATCTCAAACATTTATCAGTTATTTGTGTTGAGAACATCTCAAATCTTCTAGCTATTTTGAAATGTATAATAAATTATTGTTAACTATAGCCACCCTATTGTCCTATTGAACACTAGAACTTTTTTTCTTCTATCTAACAATATGTTTGTAGTCATTAACCAATCTCTGGTTATCCCTCCACCCCCAATCCCTTCCTAGCCTCTGTTAATCATCATTCGACTCTCTACCTCCATGAGGTAAACTTTTTTTTTTAGCTCTCACATATGTCTGAGAACATGCTCTATTATGCATCTAATTTTCAAATTGCCATAATTGTTCCCAAATATCCTTTTTGGGGAAAGTGGATTTTATTTATAATGATCTAAGAAGTAATCAAAAATCACTTACTGCATTTGGCTGTCATATTCTTCTTTAATGTAGAATAACTCCTCCAACTTTTTTTTCTTTCATAACATTGATATTTTTGAAGACATGTTCCACAATCTGATCTTTCCTAGTAGTTTCCTCATGATCATGCAGGTGATGCTGTTTATATTCCATTGTATCACATTAGATTGCACACATTGGCCATTTGTTTTATTATTGGCGAGGCAAAGTGCTATCGTTTTATTAAGCTGATGTCTGCCAGATCTCTGCATTGTAATTGTCCCTCTCCCCTTTGTAGTGAAAACGTAATTGGTGCTGTTGGTGATGTAGGAATGAATATCCTGTTCCCCAACAGACTTTCACCCAATGTTCTTACTCTCCATTGGTGATCCTTCCTGAATTATTACAGTGGTTGTATGTGATGATTTTCTAATTGAATTATTCCTTCTAGATTTATTTGGTAACATTCTTTTGTAAACAAGAGCTGTCCCCACTTTGCCTCTTTTAATTTTTTGAGGAACACTATGGATCAGATTCCTTTTTTACTAATCTTTTAAAGTCACTTTCCATCATTGTTCTTTGTGATGTCAAAGTCATAAATTTTGCCAGTGGGAGGGAGTCCCTTCATACTGGATCCTGTGTTCCTTTGGTATGTCCCTGATATGGTTTGGCTGTGTCCCCACCCAAATCTCATCTTGAATTCCCACATGTTGTGGGAGGGACCCAGTTGGAGGTAATTGAATAATGGGGGCAAGTCTTTCCCATGCTGTTCTCATGATAGTGAATAAGTCTCACAAGATCTGATGGTTTTATAAGAGGAGTTCCCCTCCACAAGTTCTCTCTCTGCCTACTGCCATCCATGTGAGATGTGACTTGTTCCTCTTTGCCTTCTGCCAAGATTGTGAGGCTTCATTAGCCACATGGAACTGTAAGTCCATTAAACCCCTTTTTCTGTATAAATTACCCAGTCTCAGGTATGTCTGTCAGCAGCGTGAAGACAGGCTAATACAGTCCCCATTATTCTTTGAGATATTTTTGCTTTCTGCCCAACAAAATATTCTTGACCTATCTTTTGCTTTCTCTACCCCCAGATCTGGAATAAGCTATTTTTCCAATGATATTTGGTACCTTTTGGTAGGAAATGGTATTTAGAAGCCAAGATCTGTAAGCTAAGAGTGCTCATTGCTATTGGGATGTCAGTGGCTCCTTTTAGTAGGTAGAGCTAAGAAACACACACACACACACACACATACATATGTATATATATTTAAATCACAAGTTCTTTTTTTTTTTTTTTTTTTTGAGATGGAGTCTCACCCTGTCACCAAGGCTGGAGTGGTGTGATCATCCAGTGGTGCGATCTCAGCTCACTGCAACCTCGGCCTCCTGGGTTCAAGCAATTCTCCTGTCTTAGTTTCCCAAGTAGCTGGGACTACAGGCATGTGCCAACGTGCCTGGCTAATTTTTGTACTCTTAGTGGAGATAGGGTTTCACCATGTTGCCCAGGCTGGTTTTGAACTCCTGACCTCAAGTGATTTGCCTGCCTCGGCCTCCCAAAGTGCTGCGATTACAGGTGTGAGCCACTGCACCTGACCACAAGTTCTTTTTGATACCTCCAATTCCAACACCAAAGGGTTTATCCTCACCTTCTCTATTTTTGTATTTTCCTTCTCCCATATTGAGCATTCTGATTCATAACAACATCAATGTAATTACTCATTTGTTTTATCCTGGCAGATTAACAAAGTACTTTCAAAATTATTAAACCAATACCACTATTAAAAACCTACTAAGTAAATTAAGGATTTCTTTGTGGTTCATTTTGTCTCCAGAAAATGTTATACATCAGAGAACTGTGTCCAAATTTACTTGAATTCTATTTTTAATTTTTTTTTCAATTTGATATATACTTGTGACCCTTTTTTTGTATTTGCATTCTTTTTTTTTTTTGAGACGGTTTCACTCTGTCACCCAGGCTGGAGTGTAGTGACATGATTTCAGCTCACTGGAACCTCTGCCTCCAAGGTTCAAGTGATTCTTCTGCCTCAGCCTCTCAAGTAGCTGGGACTACAGGCATGTGCCACCACACCTGGCTAATTTTTGTATTTTTTTTTAGTAGAGATGGGCTTTCGCCATGTTGGCCAGGCTGGTCTTGGAAGTCCTGACCTCAAACTATCTGCCCGCCTTGGCTTCCCAAAGTGCTGGGATTACAGGTGTGAGCCACTATGCCCTGCCTGTATTCTGTTTATATAAAATTTCCTTTTTTCCCCATCCTTTTATTTTTTTATACTCTTCATCTTTTTACATTTTATTTTAAACATTTACATAGTTTTAAAAACTACTTCTCCTATGACCTGCTGGGTGTAGAGGGAAGCAAGTAATAATTAAAATATCTCTGTGTCATCATGTATCAATTGAAAATTTGATAAAGTTTTTTCTAATACATAAATGAATTACTTAGCATAATAACCTTGAATGTGTTTTGGGCTGTAAATATTTGGTTCAGAAATATGTTTCAAAATGTAAATAGAATTTTTGTGTCAGGTTTTAAGAAACTACATGATTCTTATGTAGTAACTGTATTATTTCCTTTAGTGGAGGATTAGAGTATTTTTTAACTCATGGAGTTCCTAATACCTCGTCCTCTAATTGTCATCCATAAATCTTTGAAGACCAAATGAGTTTTGATCACAGACCACTTAAAGATATTGATGCAAGACTTGAATTTAAATATAAATGGAATTAGTTATTATTTCCTTGCAATATCTCTGGGTTTCCTTGATTTTTTTCTTGGCTTTATTGAATTGCCATCCTAGCACAGCTGATCACGTTGTTCCCCTACCTTGTCTTTCTTTAGCATGCTGTTGCCAGACTAATGTTCCCTACATTAGCATTCTTATTCAATAATGGTTGCCTGTTGATGACCATGACATAAATATGATGCATCTGTATCTGGCATTCAGAATTTTTTTGCAGTCTCATCCTTCTTATCTCCAACGATTATAATCAGGAAAGCATAATTAGCATTTATAATATCCTTGGTATTGAGAGAATGATGCACTATTTTCTGCTCTGCATTGCTATCTCCATGCAGATGTTTCCTTACCCTTTGCCACTGCAGATGCCTTCTATTCTTTAATGGTGTATGTTAACATCTTTTCATGAATCAATTACCATCACATGATGGCTCATGTGCATTAGCACAAATAATTAAAACTCAGTAAAAGGGGTTTATTGTAAGGTTACTATAGCTACCCTCGCATACCTCTAAGGACCAAAATATTACCAGGTCTCTTAAGGACCAGACCTGAAAATCAAGAATCAGTGCTACAGTTTCCATCTCCCTGGGCTAGTATAGCTGTATCCTTTTTTCCCCTCATCCACATTCCTGTCTTTACTGAACCACCATTATGGTCAGTCCCAATTGTATACCAGTATCAACCACTGGCAAGTTCATGTTTTAGTTCAAAATCTTGAGAGAGGCTCTGATTTCATCACCCACAGCTGGAAGAGAGTGGAGGTCTTCCTGTGGTACCCAGAGCTCTTAAAGGGACCTTGAATGAAACAGTTTTTCTAGAAGGGGTGTTGAGGACAGAGTTTGACAGCTTATTGGTATTGGTATCAGGACTTGCCATCTGTACTTTTGTGAAAAGGTAAAGTCAACAGAAGTAGGTTGGATTCTATCAATCCTCAGGATGATTTTATTCAAGATGAGATAGAAAATCAAATATTTTTATAATTTGGAATTTCTTCTGTCCTGAGGTATACTGTGGCAAATAAAAGAGGATTTGATAAAACTGCATTATAGTAGATTTATATGAATTTTTATCAATGAAAAAAGATGACATGATAGAGGAAGCAGTAGCTTTATGAATAGTTACTCCTTAGTATTTAAAAAATATTTCCTGTCTTGGATACATACTTGTTATGACAGTCATCTTCTTCTTCAGTTTTGCAGACTCCAACTGTTAGCAAAGATATTTCTACCAAGGGTCTGGAAAAGTTAAAACAATCTGGAAGCACTGATTGTTTTACAGGTAATTAAAATTGGGATAACTGGTATTTCCAAAAAATTTGGAAGATAGTTTTTAATCTCACCTTTTTGGTAAAATGTTTGTTTATTTTTATAGAATTAAATATGATGAATAAAATAAAGAAGAATACATTATCCAAAGCAATTTACTTAATGCAGAAAGCTCTTTTAATATTCGAGAAAGATGCAACTTCTACATCTTCATGGGAACTTTTGATGGTAACAGCATTTCATTTCTTCTTTTAATCCTGACACAAAATTTCTGTTAAAATGAATGATTCATTTCCTTTATTAAAAATAATATGTTGCCCTTAACATTTAATTATGAACTTTCAGATTCACTGTATATAATTCATCCTGACCAGCAGAACTAATTTGTACCTCCAGTTCTGAATTCTGAAATGAGAGATTCTCTTTCTATCAGAACTTCATGCAATCTACATGAGAAGCCAAATAAAATCAGGACTCAAAATGAGGGACATTATAGAATTGGAGTGACACTTTACCAGCTTAATGTATTCTTTACAATGGAATTAAAATTCTTAAAGTCCATTGGCTGAGGTACCTTCTCCCCTTGTTGATATTTTTAATCAGGTCTCACTCTGGCCTGGAAATTCTTCTGCCTTCTTGCTAATTCATTATATGTTGATTTTATGTGTTTATTTTTTGAGACAGGGTCTCACTCTGTCAACCAGGCTGGAATGCAGTGGCGCAGTCCTAGATCACTGCAGCTTTGAACTCCTGGGTTTAAATGGTCCTACCACCTCAGCCTTCCGGTGGGTGGGACTACAGACATGCCACCATGCCAGAATATTAAAAAAATTTTTTTTTGGTAGAGTCAGACCCTTGCTATGATGGCATTGGCTGAGTGAATGATGTATGGAGATGTAGAGAATAATGCTATGTCTTGGCTGATAAGAGAAGGAAAAAAGTAGGTCAAAGCTAGGAGGGGGATATGGAGCTAAAGGGGTTTAATAGAGAAAATTTAGCATAATAGTATGCTAAAAATGAAGAGCCAGAACACAGAGAAATTGACAATAATAAGAGGGAGAGGTTAATACACAGAGCCAAGGCCTATAGAGGATGATTTTGAAAGCACAGATAAAGGGATTCATCTTCAATGATGGGTGGGCTTCAGGGCAGACACCTCATCTTTTGATACAGAAGAGAAGGAGGAACAGACAGATGTAGATAAGAAAAGTTTGTTGGTGTGAAGGCAGGGAGTTGAGTTGATGCCTTTTGATATGCTTTGACTGTGTCCCTACCCAAATCTCATCTTAAATTGTAGTTCCCATAATCCCTATGTGTTGTGGGAGGGACCAGGTGGAGATAATTGAATCATGGGGGAGGTTTCCTCCATCCTGTTCTCATGAAAGTGAGTTAGTTCTCACGAGATCTGATAGTTTAATAAAAGGCTTGCCCCTTCACTGGGCACTCATTCTTCTCTCTCCTGCTGACGTGTGAAGGAGGATGTGTTTGTTTCCTCTTCTGCCATGATTGTAAGTTTCCCAAGGCCAAAAGAGACTGTGAGTCTCTTTTAAATATCTTTTCTTTATAAATTACCCAGTCTCGGGTATGTCTTTATTAGCAGTGTGAGAACAAACTAATACACCTTATTACTCTATCAAATACAGTGGGAGGCAAGGATATCTGCCATCAATGGAGCATGAGGGTGGAAAATTGAACTGGGAAAGTAAAGATAATGTGGAGAGTGGGGAGGAAGGGATGAGGGAGTTGACTCCAAGTAAAGGGACTGGCCAGCATCACCAAGTTCTAGCTGAAGTTGGAGACCATGAATTTTTAGACATCTTGATCTGCATGGTGGTATGACATTATCCTGATGTGGTGTTCTTAATGACAACAGAATATTTGTGACAGCAGACATTTGTGGAGGATTAGATTTTTTTTTAAAAAATGAAGGTATGAGTTAAAAGCTTATGGCTTTAAAAACGTGGATACAGATTGAGTAGGGAGGGAAGGCATGAAGGCATTTAAAGACTTGGTGTCTATGGAAATATCAAGAGACTGGACATCTTTATGAGGTCAGGTCAAGGACCAGAAAATGAGGGTCTGAGGGAGCTAGAAGGATAGGTGTTTGAGGTTAGAAAGTAGAATACTGAAATTCAAGATTTCTGGTATGTGGCACTTACTTGTTATCTGCAATCTTTTCATCTATCTAACAAATAATTTTGATCCATTTCGCAATTATGTATTGGAAGTTCACTATGTGCCTGGTAGTATGCCAAGTATAGAAGAGGGGAATCTTATTTATTCAATAAATATTGATTGATTTGCCTTCTTTTTGTGGTTCTGCCTTTGTGGTCCCTGGATTTATTCATATAAAAATCCAGTCTGTGGAAACATAGACAAGTAAATATGTGCTTTAATTGCAAGAGGGCTAGGGAAAATTAACAGGGGAGTACCTAACTCAATAGTGGGGAATGTTTAAGGAAACATCCAGGAGAGATCATGTGAAGTTGAATGCTGAAAGACAGATGGCTTGAATTTGAATACTGAAATGATACTGAGAGCCAGAGAAACAGGAGAGCAAATAGTAGAAAAGACATTCCAGGCAGAGAAAACAAATGTGCCAAGGTCCCAAGGCTAGAAATGTTATTAGAGTGCTTGTAGTTCTACAGGTCATTCTGTGAGACAGAAGCTTAGATGCAATAAGGGTAGGAGTGGGGTGGAGGAGAGGATAGTAGCACAGGAGACCAGAGAGGAAGTAAAGATGTGTTCATAAGAAGTATTTTTTGCCAAGCTAAGAATTTTGGATGGACAGATGCTATCAATTTTCAAGGTGAGGAAGTCTGTCCTGGGAGTATTAGGGAAGAGCCTGGTTAAATTTGAATTTCCAGAATTTGAATGAGGAATTTGGATGGTGGTGTTGGGTGGTCTGACATCACAAGGCCAAGTGGTGTCTGGTCTTTGTTGGAAGACTTCTGTGGTGTGTTCAGATCCATTTTCTCAGCTGATGCTTCCATGGCTGTTTGCTATTGTCTAGTGCTTGGAGGACATTGGTACTTCAGTCCTATTTTTATGGCAAATAAACCTTATCTTTCTTTTAGAAATATTGGTCTTACTACTAATCTTGGGTCTTCTTAGAGCCTGAAGAGGGGTTTCCTCTTGTTTTATGATGACTGAATCCGGTCTTTGTACTGCCGTAGTGTGCCAGTTCCGCTGTATGTGTCTGCTTCCCGCCACTGAGACCAGGGAACATACTGGGACCAAGATACCTGGATATCTCGTTTCCAGTGTGGGCAGGAACATCTTCTTTGGCCACCTATGCTCCTCAGTGGTAGTTTTTATCTAAGTGTTAAGGCTTAATGATCAGTCCTCAGGGTACTCTCCTAAACAATGATGTTATGGCTCAAATAATTGCCAAACTTTCTTTTTTAAAGAAGACAAATACATTTATTTCCCTTGGCAATCATTCTCAAATGGGGTGCGTTACAGAATGTTTTACAATATCATGATCTTGTAATAAAATGATCCCCAAATCAGTAATTGATGTGTCACCTGATCTCATAAAAAGGTTTGAAAAGCCTGAGTCTCTTTAGAACTCTTAAATAATTCATATCCTGTCTCTGTTTTTCAGAAATTTTCTGGCTCTGTGGATCTGGATAATCTAATCAGGTGTCTATTTCTAATCAATTAAGATGGACCAATTTATTCCCACAAATGAGGGACAAACCTTTGATAATAACTCATTAACTTTCCAAGTGAGATGACTGGCTTTTTAAAAAAATTATGGGGATTCATTTTTCCATTTTCTTATCTTGGTTATTTGACCTCTGGAAGTCCATTTTGGCTTTTTATATATTATTCCATAGGATTATATTAAGGGATTGCACCTAGGATCCATACTGGATGTCCTTGATCTTCTACTTCTGGTCAAATATAGTGTTCATTATGTGGCTTATGTCATTGCTCTTAGTCCACTAACAGAACATTCAGTGTCTTTGCAGATGTTAATTTCTCATAGAAAGAGGCAGAAATGCTCCTCCATCCAAGTGTTGGCGGTTTTGAGGATGCTGTTGTTTTCTGTACAGCATCCATTTCCCCTTCCAAACTCATCTTTTGAGGATTTCTTTTTCCATATCAGATAGAATCAGGTGGGACTGGTCCTCAAGAGGAAGACTAGTGATGCCAGCTGGGCCAGTTGACTACTCCTTCCAGTCTTGAGTAGAGGGATACAAAGACCTTAGTTTTGTACACCCTAACATAGAAAATTATTGCTTAGGAAAGTAAGTTTGTCTTCTCTAAGGAAATGTTGGCAATTTATTCATCCTCATAGCTGTATTCTGATTATACCATTATAACTGTGTTTTGTAGACCCTCCTTCCTCTCTGGGGCTACTTTTGTCCAGGCCAGGTTTTCCAGTTGTTTCTCTTGCAAAGAAACCCAATTGTTTCATCTAGTTTTCTTCTAGTACTATTTATAGGAACCTAAACAAATCTGTAGTTGAGATGATCTCAACAATTCCAAATTCCACTCTAAGCAAAGGAGCATTATGGTTTAGCAGGTTATTGTTTATAATCAACACAGAATCTAATTTATGGTACCATTTTGGGCCAGAACTAACGAAGAAACTCAGGAGTATTAGCAGTTCTAATAACCCCTGGCTTTAATACTTCCTGAATTTATGTCTTGATATCCCCTAAATACCAGTGTATTAATTATATTAGCAATAGTTGGATTTAATTATTTTTCCTATTTTGTAGCATTTCAAGTCAAATCAATTCTGTCTGATTTTTTTAGGGGGAAGAATATACATGGGCTTTTAAAAATTTATTTTTATTTTTATTTATTTATGAAACAGGGTCTTGCTCTGCCAGCCTGGCTGCAGTGCAGTGGTGTGTATGGCTCACTGCAGCCTTGACCTCCTGGGTTCAGCCATTCTCCCACCTCAGCCTGCTGAGTAGCTAGAACCACAGGCCCATGCTACCATGCCTGGCTGTTTGTATTTTTTTGTAGAGATGCGGTTTTGTCATGTTGCCCAGCATGGTCTTGAAATCCTAGGTTCAAGCGGTCCGCTTTCCTCAGTCTCCCAAACTGCTGGGACTACAGGCATGAGCCACTGTGCCCAGCCTCAGCTCTTTGTAATTGTGTGCTAAGTCTTTTTTTTTTTTTTAAATCAACGAGCCAACTTCTAATTCTAACCCCTCCTCTTATGAGGCCATGTTTTGACTCCCAGGCTTCAAACTGCTAACAGAATATTTAGCATATCTACATTTTGGATTTTTTTTTCTCTTTTAAATGATTTAAGGGTATTGCATAGGAAACTTTATCCAGGTTGCCTTTCCAAACTTCTTTTAACTTAGTTTTTTATTAAGACAAGATAGCATAGTGTTTAGGAGTATAAGGATCTTGGATTAGAGTTCTGGTTCTACCACTGATTAGCTGTATGACCTGTCAAGTTATTTATGCTCTCTTAAGATTCAATTTCTTCATCTGTGAAACAGGGATTCTTGGGAAGATTCAATGCAATGATGCATGTAAAATGCTTAGTGTTTGGAACAGAGTAAGCAGTCAATAAATGTTGACCATTATTATTATTATTACTCTGCTTTTCATTCAGTTTTGTCATATCAGAACTATTGTTATTTCTCTTTCACTTTAAGCACTCTGAGACATTCTGTTTGAACTACTTTTTGGTGCTTTAGATATATTTTCCGCCATCAGACTACACATTTTTTTCTGTATTTTCTCTTAGATTTATCTTATTACTTGTATATTTTATTCTAAGCAATATTCCTTCTCAGGATTCTTGGATATGACTTAATTTACTTTTCATCTTCTTCTGCAATGTACATTATAATGTTGAGAACCCCGAATATACCTCAGGGAGGTCTACCAGATACGTAGGAAATATGGCACTTTATCATTCCAGTCGTGTGATAGTTGTTTACATATGTCTTAGTCACACCCTCAAGATTGCATTGCATCTTTCCATTAGTGTTTTGCTGCACTGTGGGCGTCAAGCCTGTGTCAAATGTATTTAACATCGATCTGTCCTCATAAGCATTGAGTAACTTCTGAAGAGAGGCAGGTTTCATTTTCTCTAAGGGAAACTATACGCAGAGAAATTTACATTCAGACAAAAATACTTCGGACTTCAATACTGTGGTTTTGGTGGCACATTGCAGTGGAAACTACCATTGAAAGAACACCTTAGAGCTTATTCTTATTGTGAGTTAGTGGGCAATTCCCTTTCCATTGAGATTCCTTGGCTGAGTCGCCATGGTAGGTAAAGGCTTATTTCTTTTTTCAAAGTTACTGAACTTTTGTAATTTGCTAGGCACTGTGGTAGATAGTGCAAGATGTGAGGATATAGTTATTTTTCATTATTGATATGTCATGGGAAGTCTACTTCTTGACCTCTGATTAGAGAATGGTTTGTGTAGGTTTTGCAATTGTAATATTTTGGTATTCTAGAGCATTGCTATTATAGACAGCATTCAGGTCCATATTGATAACATTTTCTCGTGACCAAGTAGTGTTGGTTTAATGGGAATGTTTCCTTGATTTTTTTTTGGGATTTTCTGATGTTACTTCCCTTTTTCTAGTTGAAGAACCCCCTTAAAAAGCCCCAGGCACTTTCTCATAAACAAAATCATATTAGCAGCTCAATGAATTGGCTCCTTTAAATTAGGATTCTAGTTTTTAACTAGCATTAGGGTTTGCCTTGAATTCTGTTATGGAATTTATCTGATTTACCTAAATCAAGGGCTTTGTTATAAACTTTTCTTTTGTTACCATTCACTCAAAACTTTAATACTTCTGTTAATCTGTTTCAAATTGGGCCATGGGATCTGAGTTAGGGGTCTAAAGTTAAAATTGATCAAGAGCCAATCAGAACATTTTAAATATGCCATCTTAAAAGACACTATAATAAAGATTACCCTTCTCTTTCATAATTTTGTGTGTCTTATATTCCAAACACATTGATTGAACTTAAAGAGATAAACAAAGCACTGTCCTTCCTGCCAAGACCAATGTTTAGAGGATGTGGACAGTCAAGTACAGAGGTAACATATTATGTAATACCTGCTAAAATAAAGATACTATGTAATGAAGGAAATGGCTTATTTAAATACATGGGCTATCTTGGAAGATGTCAGAGGAGGTGATATTTGTGTGGATCTTAAAGCAGAGAAGAGGACGTGAGATGCTCCAGAAAGAATGAAATGCATGGGCAATTCCGAGGCGTGAAATAACAGCATTTTAGGGAATGAGTGATATTTTTTTTATGGTTTCAGAAGTTAGGTTGAACAGAGAGGTAGTTATGAGAGAGGGAAAGAGTAAGAAGGGGCATAAGGCTAGAAAATGTAGTCATGATCAGAATGAAAAGGGCTTTGGAAAAGTTTGCACTTTATCTGGCAAGTATTAGAGGAGCCATTGAAGGACTAGAAGACTGGAGGTTGAAGAGACTAGAAAGAGACTGGGAGAAAGGCAGGAGGGAAAAGGAGATTTACTCACCTGAATCTGTGGTTCCCACTTCTTGCTGTACTTTGGAATTCTCCTTGGTGTTTGTAAATAATACAGATGTTCAAGCTCTACTCCTGGAGACATCTATTTTGGGGTAGAAATGGACCATTCTGATTTTTAAATAAACTCCATAGGTGATACTGATCAACAGCCCAGTTGAGAAATGTCTGTGTTATAGCCATGGCAGAACACAGAAAGTTTTTTACCTCGGCTGGATTCATTGATGTGCGGAAAGAAGATGCAAGAATTAAGTCAGAAGGTGCCAGTGTTCAACTGGTTCACGGAATCAGGAATTACCAAGGCAAATTTTGAGATCAAATTTGGAGCCCAGAGAGGCTGGCTGGTCAGTGGAGATGGGGGTCAAAGGCAGTCTGCTTGAATATAAGGGCCAGTGGGCCAGTGCTGCTGGTATATTTTACAGGCTCCAAACATAATCCCGAGGAAAGATATGTCTCCAAATTTCCAAGGGAAGTGGGGGCATTGGTCTCCTTTCCTTGTGTTGCATAATTTTTCCTTAGGCTGATTTTGTCTGTTCTTATGTAACCTGAAATATCTTGGTCTCTACAGCCTGTGATGCGAATGAAGATACATTAGTGTTTAATGTTCAAAATATAATAGTGTTTTATCTCCTTTATGTTCAGGTAGGATTTTCTTCCCTCAAAGTTTTTCCACAGCTACCTGGGGAAATCCGCTTACCTTTTCTGTCTCTGGCCTCTTCCTCATCAAGGCTCTCATCTTTTGTTGCCCTTAAAGGGAGTCCTGTTCTGTGGTACATTCGTCCCCTCAGGGAGCCAAAGCTGCTCTGTTGTCTGTGGAAGAGGGTGAAAAGGGAATGAGCCTCTGCCCAGCCCTGTGCTGATTGTGTACTCTGGGCCTAACTGGCTCTTTTACGGCCTTTTATGACATTGCTCCCTCACCGTCTAGCCCTGACCCTTTTGTCCATCCATTTGTTATAATTTTTTTTTTTTTTTTTTGAGACGGAGTCTCGCTCTGTCGCCCAGGCTGGAGTGCAGTGGCGCAATCTCGGCTCACTGCAAGCTCCGCCTCCTGGGTTCACGCCATTCTCCTGCCTCAGCCTCTCCGAGTAGCTAGGACTACAGGCGCCCGCCACCACGCCCGGCTAATTTTTTTGTATTTTTAGTAGAGACGGGGTTTCACCGTGGTCTCAATCTCCTGACCTCGTGATCTGCCTGCCTCGGCCTCCCAAAGTGCTGGGATTACAAGCGTGAGCCACCGCGCCCGGCCCATTTGTTATAATTTTTAAGAATTAGTTTGGTTGAATGAAAAAGTAGAGGCAATGGAGGAGACAGATGTCATCCTATCTCCTTGATTCATTCATTCAGTGATTCAAACAGTTACACTGATGCCTCTTATGTGTATATAAATTAGCTTTTAGGTCTAAATACGGAAGGACTGGTATGCAGGCTCTAGAAACATGGTTACCATGTAACACATCCCTTCCCATACAAAGGAATGATTGTCTTTGAAGATGCCTAAGATTCTTGACCTGCATATGCAGAAACATTTCTCAAGGCCTCCTGACACCGAACAAGTGGAATTAAAAAACTATTCATCATCACGGATACATTTTAGTCATGATGAATGATTTTAGACCTTAACGTCAACCATTTCCAATAAAAAATAAAAATGAGAAGTTAATTCTGATCTCAATTTCGACCAGCCTTCATTATTTTAGAAAAAATATATGATGCTATAGTTTTATAATCTCTGCTCCTACAGGGAGCTGGTTTCCTCACTCAGCTTTAAATATGACTCCAACGCATACTCAGATCCTATCTCCAGTTTTTTACCTTCCCTTTTGAGCTTGAGGCTCAGGTTTCCAAATGGAAACTTCAACCTCAACATGTCTTCTGTAGGAGAAACAGCACAGGTTTTTTTCTGTCAGAATGAAATACATTTGAAATTTGGTAGACAGACATATTGTCTTTTCATTTCCAGGATCTCTTCTCTTATGTTTGTTGAATTTAGTAGAACTTCCAGAATAAAATGGAATAGTGGCATTCTTTCTGGCTTTTATTGATAATTCTATTAGTGCTTCACTCTTAGCACTAAGAGTGCTATTTTGTGCTAGTAATATTTTGGTTATTGGCTAAAATTAATATTTTTAAATAATGCTAAAAAGAGCTTTTCTAATTTATTGACTTTAAAAAAATCTGTAATGAATGTTAAAAAATGTTTGAAATGTCTTTTTGGCCATTGAGCACTATGATCATGGTTTTTCTCATTTAATTTATGGATATATTAAATTATATTTATATACTTCCTAATGTTAAACTGTCCTTGCATTCCTGGGAAAAAGACAATATTATTACAGTTCATTATTTTGTTAGTATATTGTTAGAGTAAATGTATTAGTATTTTATGTATTTTATTTAAGGTGTTTGCATTTGTATTTGTGAAATGACTGGTCTGTGTTTTTGTGTGTAGTTGTTTTTCAAATGGTTATCAAAGTTAAAATAGTTTTATAACATTATTTGAGAGGATATCTGTTTCTCTCTGTATCTGGAAACATTTAAAATGGCATAGGAATGATCAGTTCCTTGAGATTTAAAATATTTTGTTTATGAACTCATTTGAGCCTGACACTTTTATATGAAACAATTTTTGGATAACATTTCCAGTTTCTTTGAACATTATTATTTCTGTGTTTAGGTTCCTGCTTTTTGAGTCTGTTTGCCGATTTTGTATTTTCATCCCTAATGACTAATGACATTGAACATCTTTTCATGTGCTTATTGGCTATTTGTGTCTTTTCTGGAGAAATGTGTATTCAAGTTCTTTGCCCATATTTAAAAGGAGTTATTTGCCTTTTTATTATTGAGTTATAACAATTCTCAGTTATAACAGTGCATATAAGTGCTGAATACAAGTCTTTTATCAGATACATGATTTGAAAACATTTTCTCCCATTCTGTAGGCTGTCTTTTAACTTTCTTAATGGTATCCTTTGAAACACAAACGTTTTTGATTTTGATGAAATCCACCTTATCTACTTTTTCCTTTGTCAGTGTGCTTTTGGTGTTCCAGAACACTTTAAGTGAAAGAGTAATAATAATAAAAGTTCTGATATGGCAAAACAGAATGTTCCAGAGTACTTAAAATGAAAGAAAGAGGAGGAGTAGTAATCATAATCATAATCATAATCATAATCATAATCAATGTCTAACATTTATTGACTGCTTACTCTGTTCCAAACACTAAGCATTTTAAATGCATCATTGCATTGAATCTTCCAAACACCATTGTGTAACTCAAGGTCACAAAGATTTGGTCATATATTTTCTTCTAAGAGTTTTATAATCTTAGCTCTTACATCTGAATGTATATTTCATTTTAAGTTAATATTTGTCTATGGTGTGAAGTAGGAGTTGAACTTTATTCTTTTGCATGTAATGTTCAATTGTCCCAGCACCATTTATTGAAAAGACTATTCTTTCTTTATCAACACTTTAATTTTAATCTTTACATGGGTTTTTACTTAGAGCTCAGTTAGAGAGTCTTTGCCTTTTAATTTAAAAGGAATTGTAACCCATTTACATGCATTATTATTATTGCTTATGTATTTAGCCCTACTTTTGAAATGTTATTTAGGTCTGATTTTTATATTTCTCTTTTGTTTTATGTGTTATCTCTATGCATATAACCTTTTTAAAAAGTGGTTGCCTTTCCATCAACTTCACAGAATATGGTTTTTCTATTTTATTTCTTCTTGCTGATAAAAAGAAACTCTCAATAATATTTATTTCATAAACCACATATACCAATATTCTTATTGTTTGAGAGTCACACTTCAGCTGAATTAGCGTAGGTGTGTAATTCATCAGCATAAGTGCAGATGATTGTGGTATGAACCTTTTAGGGAAAATGAAATATGATGGTAGATATTCAGAAGGTTCAATTTAAAAATGTAATATCTCATATTCATGTATGATAATAATGATAAACATATAAGATATAGAAATATAATGCCATTGGTGATCATGATTAACCTTATTTAGTAGGCATCTTTTACTTTTGCAAAATCATTAAATAGTTGAAATATATATGTATATATTTGAGCCTCTGGCGCTTGAAAAACTGCATATAAAAATATAACATTGTTTAACATCACTAGAATTCTATAAACATAAATAGAGTTCAAGCTCTTGACATATATTTTTCTATTTTCATATTTCATTATAGGAAGCATATTCCTTAATTCAGAGGATGGAAGTTGAACAAAATGCCCTATATTCCTATCAGAAATATTTGGAAAGTTCAAAAAGAAAGAAAAGCAGAGTCCCTCCTCCACCTATCCTGCTGTCTCGAACTCATTGTTCTGTGACACTCAAACCTGCTCCATTTACTTCAGAGGTTAAGGTATGGTGTCCAGTAAAATTTTTGCCTCATGCAAAGCAACATAAGTACTTTTATAAGTACCGTGATTTATACTTTGATTGCTTTTAGGAACTGAATAGCCTTATTCATAAGCACTGAACACTGGATTAATATTCCAATGTCTTATCTATACTTAGTTTCTCCATGACATGTTGCCCCTTATGCTGTTATATTTATGATATGCTCTGTATTGCTTTGCTATACCCAAATATATTGTTAGGAGAAACAGTAGAGAAGCACCTCCTTGTAAGTATCCTTGTCACCATGACACACTATATGCTGACATGCTCGTGTGCTCAAGATGGAAGTCTCACTTGAAGTGGAATCAGACATTTGAAAAGGGTAGAAGTTACTTCAGAGTCAGTGATGGTATGAGGCAGCAGAGTGTGTAAAATTTAGGGGTGATGAGTCTAGAGGTTCTGCCCAAAGTCCTTCCAAGTAACTGTAGATTCTTTCAACACAAACAAAGGACAACTCCAACCATATTATAAACCATACATCTTTGTGTATTTATTGGAAGGTGAGCTTTTTCTCCCATCCCTGATGCCTCAGAACTTGGCCTATATGTGACTAAAACTTGAGATTCAGTTTCTTCACAAGAATTTGGTTCTACCTAATTTATATTTTACAAACTACACTTTCCTCTTTGGGATGATCAACAACATGCTCTTTGATGTTACATAAAAATAAAGTTTTATCTTTGTATCTTTGATTCTCTTTAGGATGTTCTGCTTGAAGTTATGTCAACTTGGTATAGTAGAGAGAACACAGGCTTTGGAGTCAGACAGATTTAGGTTTATAATTCTAGCTCCAACCTTTCCTGGAAGTCTGACCTTAGGAAAGCGAAATACATTTCCTGAGGTTTTTTTTTTTTTTCATTTGGATAGTGTGTTTACTGTGAAAATTAAATGAGATAATGTATTATATTCTTGGCATATTAACTGATATCTTTCCACTTCTTGTATTAAATGTAAGTAGTAAAGCTTACTCAAAACAAGCAATGGGCTAAGCGCGATGGCTCAGGCCTGTAATCCCAGTACTTTGGGAGGCTGAGGCAGGCAGATTACCTATGGTCAGGGGTTTGAGACCATGCTGGCCAACATGGTAAAACCCTGTCTCTACTAAAAATACAAAAAATTAGCTGGGCATTGTGGCAGGCACCTGTAATCCCAGCTACTCAGGAGGCTGAGGCAGGAGAATGGCTTGAACCTGGGAGATGGAGGTTGCAGTGAGCTGAGATCACGCCACCACATTCCAGCCTGGGAGACAGAGCGAAATACCATCTAAAAAAAAAACAAAAAATAATGAAGTGATAGACTGTGATTACATTATTTGGTGGTATTTTTTGTGGATTCTGTCCAATGCGCATTTATTGAGTGTCTGTAATCTGTCAAGCTCTGTGCGAGGTAATTGAGGTATAAAGATAAATATGGATTAAATGTATTTACATACTTTGAGGAGCTTCAGGAATGGCAAGTGGACATCAGTGAGAACTGATGACAACCTTCATAGTGCTTTATAATTGTGAGAGGAGGGGAATAGAAGTGACATTCATCTTATCCTAACTGTGCTATGATAGATGCATTACTGCTGTTGATACTGGTTTTAAAGTTAAACTTCGGATTTTTGGAATCTGTTTAAGAATAGCGCTTCACTAATTTTGGAAAATTAGTACAGAACTAAGACCACGTGCTTTACTAAGAGTTTTTGTTTGCTTTTGTTCAAATATTTGGGTTTCTTTAACCAAAATCTTATTCTTTATGTACTTCAATTTAATGATTAGTTTATTTCATTTTATAATTCTTAGAAATAGGAAGATATAAGAGTCTCATATTTGGCCTGTAGTTTTAGGACTCATCAATGAGGACATTATAGGAAGTTTATGTGTATTATGTATATTTAGAGAGTTCCAGGAAATTATCACCATCTGTTACCTTCTCATCAGCACTAGATGGTGCTATGGGCTTAAATAAGTTTTCTGGGTTGAGGCTTCGGCCATCTTTTGTTTTCTCAAAATCTCTTGTTGAGGCATTCATTTCATTAAAATCTACTTTTGTAGTTGAAAATGCTAATGTTATTTATACTATGTATAAACTGTTCTAAAGTTAGTACTGATTTGTTCATGATGTCTCTACCCTTATGTAGATTCTAATTACACATTGTTTCTTAGATTTACATACACTAATATGTCTTCATCTGTGGAACAAAATAAAAATATAAAGCCTGCTTGTAAAAATGCTTTTAGAGAGAGTTTTACCCTCCAAATTCTGGTTTATATAATAGAACTTGGAGAAATAATGATATAAATCATAGAACATAGTCTTTCTGCCTTTTTTCTTCTTTGAAAAATAGTATCTTTTTGCATGGGAAATCAAAGGAAGTTAGTTTTGCATTTTTTTTTTTCTCTGAGATTCATCTGATTTTTTTTTCTACGCTACTCTTCAGCTTCAGGTTCCTTCTGTGTTCTCTTTGTCCTGTTCTGCCTTTGACTAGTGCTTTTTAATCAGTTGTGCATATCACAATCACATGAGAAATATTCTTTGGAAAGACAAAGATTTGGAAACTTGCATCAGAAATTCTAATTCATTGAAGCTAGACAGGCTTGGGTATCTGTAATTTACAAAAATGGTTGATTTTGTACAAATTTATATTTTAAAGAAGTGATTCTGGAACACAGTCAGTGTTGAGAACCACTTGTGTCAATTGGACATCGTTAGTATTTTTCTGTTGACCCGGAGGAAGGAGTAGCAGACACAAGCTGTAAGAGGTAGTTGTATTTAGAGACAATTGTATTTTTTTTAGAGACAATTGTATTTTTCCTTCTTTCTAGCTTGCCTTGTAGTTTAGGAGTTGCCTCTGGGAAGAAGGTAATGACACAGCCATGACCCCTATAACCCTCAGCAGTATGGCTCGTTCATAATACTACCCCGTCAGGTGTCACCTAGCTCCCTTTTTCTCTGTAGGGAGAATAGTTCATTCCAATAATGAATCTTCATTATCTTGACACCTTGGCAAAGGATCATTGTCTAACTATTTAATCAAGGTTAAGTTTAGTTGTTTCTGTGGGATTTATATTTTATGTTTGATTTATGTCTAATGTTTATATTTAAAATATAAAATTAAACTAAATATAAAAATTATCAAAGTAATATGATGTTTCAGAAAATGTATAAATTGGAGAAAAAAATTAACCCATTATCTACCTATCATCTTACCATTTTATCATCCAAATCCTACTGCTGTTCTTATTTAGGGGTGTTTTCTTCTAGGGTTTTTCATATGTATTTTTATATTTTATTTAAAATAATATAGTTTAGTATCTTGCTTCTCTTTCCACTTGCTTTTTTTGTCATACATTATCATGTAAAATATGAAAATAATTTGAGTGTTAATCTTTTTTTTTTACATCAAGACAAAGTCATTTTAGGAGTCAACCCCTGCCACTCTCTGTCTGATCTTGGGCAAAGTTATTTAACATCTCTGCATCTCCATTTCCTGTGAAGCAAAATGATAATAGTAATCCCATCTCATAGAGTTGTGCATATTAGAAAATATCTGTAAATTTCCTAACAGTACTTAGCAGTAGGAACTGTTCATTTAATGGTGGTTAAAATAATTAATAATGAATAATATCTTAGTCTTAATTGCCTTAGTAAACTAGCTAAGGTTACTTTTACTCTTTAAAGATTAATCCTAAGTATATTTGTAAACTTGGATTTCATGTTTTAAGACTTGAATCATTACATTTTTATTTAGAAAAGCATTTTTTTTTGCTACATTGATATAAAAGAATGCCTTTTAAACAGGCTCATTTTTCTCCTCGGCAGGTCTCCTGGTACTGCATTTTGGGTTGCAAAGCAGAAGGAAGTTATGGAAAAGTACGGCTAAACAATAATCATCTCCCAAATTCAGGAGAAGCGGTACGTCAAATTAAATGTCAGGAAATCTTACTGAAGCCTTTAATGATAATTAAATTTTTAAATGAAGTCATTGTTTTGGTGAATCTCTCTAATTTCCACTTGAATCGTAACTAAAATCCAACAGTGAAAGAAAAAGGTTCTGTTTTTTTTTAATAGAAGGTTTACTTAATTGTATTTTAAAAGTCATGTTATTTTAATTTTTCACGTATAACTTGAAATATATTTTTCTTAACAGATACCAGCTGATGGTAAAAGCATTTTTGAAGTGAAAGGTTTAGAAACCAATGAAAAGTATGTATTTGCAGTTGCTGCCTATTCTAATAATGGAAAGCTTGTCGGTGGTGCTATTGGGGAGACAACTAAACCAATTCTGGTTTATCCACCTCTTTCTACTATTACTGCTCGGATGTTCCTGACACAGGTAGAAGAGATTTCTGCTAATTTTTTCTGCTATGTTTTTTTTTTCCATTAAGCAGTTATGAAGTAATTTCTGATAGAAATAAAAATCACAGTAGATATTCTAAAGCTCCTATAACACATATTTTCCATTACTACAGTTTTGTCTCATAAAATATGAATCATTCCTTCTCATTAGTAAATTTACTTTTTGACAATAACATTTTTTCCCCTGGATTACAAATGTAACACATATATATTAATTTTAGAAATGCTGGAAAATACCGAAATGCATAAAGAAGAAAATAAATGTTATCTGTTATCCTATCATTCAGAGTAGCAGAGTTCTTACCCTGGGGCAGTTTTGTCAATGTCTGAAGAAATTTTCAGTCGTCACAAACTAGAGGGGTGCTACTGGCATCTAGTGAATAGAGGCCAGGGAGGCTGATAAACACCCTACAATGTATAGGATAGCCCCCATAGCAAAGAATTATCCAGCATAAAATGTCAGTGGTGTCAAGATTGAGGAACCCTAATCCAGAGATATCCTTTTATTTTTGTGTATCTATCTGCCTATTTATCTAATTAATATATATATATACACATGCACACACATATGTGTATATGAATTTATGTACAATATATAATTTAAATCATAGTATACATATTATTTTACATCCTGATATTTTCACTTAACATATAATTGACATTTCTGTATTCCATTAAGTATTCTTCCAAACCATAATTTTTAATGGTTCCATGGCGTTGAATCTTATGGATATATAATACTTTGTTAGTAATTCTCCATTGCTAAACATCTAGATACTTCCCAGTCTTTTGCTATTATAAACAAAGCTGTGATGCCCAACTTTGTATATAAATCTTTACCTACATCCATGATTACTTTCTTTGGGTAAATTTATAAAAGTAAAACTTCTGGATCAGTAGAGGCAGAGAGACCTGAGTTCAAATTCCAGCTCCTCACACTATCACAGCCATGTGGTAGTGGACAAGTAATTTTCATCTGTGAAGCAAGAGTAGCAGTAGTAGCTACTTCCCAGAGGTATTATGAGTATTAAATGGAATTATGCCTGGCAAATATTATCACACAGTAGGCATTGAATAAATAGTATTGTTTTTAGTTAGGGATATACTCATGAATTAATGTTTTTTGTCAAAATAGTTGTTGCCTGACTTAAAATATGTCACCAGTGAAGAGGATGCTAGGAAGAGTGACTCATTGACCTAGGTCTCAAGTATCTAATTTTAAGCCTATTGTTGGCTGTAGAGCTGATGGCTTTTCGAAATTTTGTCATATTTCTATTCTATTTTTTCTTAGTAGTTGATTAGTATTATAAGATCTTAGTGGCATTTTATATATCATATTTTGCAGAGAAAATCAAATTGAGAGAATTACTAGGATTTGTCTAGTATTGGTTTAGCGTGTCATACTGGCTCATGGTTTTCTGATATTTTGGTATCTTTGGAATCTAATATATTCCCTAATTTGCAGTGATGGTGTTATTGTGAGGAACTGAATATTTCATCAAGGCCTGATTTTTCTCCAGGGAGTGGTTTGACTCTAGGGCTTAATTTGGTAGAACTTTCATTGAAAGTTAATAAAACTAAGTCAGAGCCATACTGCTGGGATAGTGAGTAGTGTCATGAAGTAATGACCTGTGTTTCTTTACTGACACTATATTTGTAGTTCTGTAGTTTATTTATGATGGTTTATGGGCATTCTGTCTCATAATGTTAAGAGGCTAAAGCAAAGCTTTCTCACCTGTTAAACCTTCTTAATTTACAACTGAAGTTTAAGCTTTTAAGTTTCAGCAAGTTAATGTACCTCTATTTTGTAAGTGCAATCTAATTTTCATGAGAGTGGCTAGTTTCTAGTTTCAGGACAGTTCTTTTCTTTAAAACATATTATTATAAATATTTGATAGTAAAGCATGGAGACATTTCACTAAATGACTGTGATTAACTTGGCTTTTGAGACTTTAGGTTGTACTTTTTACTCAGCATTATTCTGTAAATATTAATAAAATCAAGTGAATCTGTACTAGGCTTTCCCTAAATGTAGAAGGCTATTAGTTTAGTGTATCTGGAAATTTTTTTTGAGGAAACTTTTTGAATTATATATTTTCTGTGGCTATTTTCTCTTCTTTTTAGACTATTTCTTTTTATTCCTCCTTGTTAAGTAGAAAATGACTAGATAATATGATATAAATGTAGAAGGGTAGAAATCTGTGAGCAGGATTCTGATCTTGACCTTGGAGACTGATTTTAGGCAAATTGGTCTCAATTTTCCTATCTGTAAAATGGATGTAAGACAAAATGCCATATTCGAGTGAATTGTTGAACTACTAAATCAAGTAGTGAGTGGGCACAATGGCTTACTGAGATAAGAAAAGGAGGAATATCATTTATTTAAGAACTACTGTGTACCAGGCATTTAAAATTTATTTTACTAATAAATAAAATTTACTTATTATAATAACTCCATGAGGTGGTATGATTACTTTTCTTTTATAGTTGAGGGAACAGATTAATTTAATCCTTCCTCTGCCAAACCCACTGTATCCCTAAAAGGGTGTCTCAGGGAGGTTAAGAAATGTACCCAAGGTTGCTCAGGTAGCAGATGTCAAGCCTGACACTTGGACCAGCTCATGCCTTTCGACTGCTCTGTCCAGGTTCCAGGAAGTCACGTATTGGACACCTAACATGTGCCAAGTCTTCTAGAGCCTGCATCTCTCCAATCTATTAAGTGACCCTCTGCTCCTTAGAGAGCTCCTCTTCTCTTTAACTGTCTTCCTTCCCTTTCACTGTCTTTGCCTCTTCCTCTATCAATTTTCTTTTTATTCTCTTCCTGTGTTGGTGTTAATCAGCAGGTCTTCATGATCTGTATGGCAGTAGAGTTTGATGTTGGAACATGAATGCTTTGTCAGCAATCACGATGGTGGCAGGTGAAGGGGAAATGAAGTTCACACGACTCCCACTTCGTATGTGAATTCATTAAAATCCATTATTAATCAAAACCCCTTTTATTAATAATGGTTTGTCTTTTGTCTATTTTATTTTTTATTCAAATAAAAAAAAATAGGCCCAGTGTGGTGGCTCACGCCTGTAATCCCAGCACTTCGGGAGGCTGAGGGAGGCAGATTGCTTGAGGTCAGGAGTTCAAGACCAGCCTGGGCAACATGGTGAAAGCCTGTCTCTATTAAAAATACAAAAATTAGCCAGATGTGGTGGCACGCACCTGTAATCCCAGCTACTTAGGAGGCTGAGGTGGGAGGATTGCTTGGGCCCAGGAGGTGGAGGTTGCAGTGAGCCAAGATTATGCCACTGCATTTCAGCCTGAGTGACAGAGTGAGACCCTGTCTTAAAAACAACAACAATAACAAAAAGAGTTTTAACTCTTCTTTTCCCTCTCATCCTCTAACTGAAGATTACCACTCTTTCCACTCATCTATTTATGGATGAATCATTTAGTCAATGTTTATCTTGTGCCAGGTTATATGCTAGATGTCATCACTTCATCCTTTGAAATATTTTTTTTTTATCAATCTCATTATGATGACAGTAATACTTGTTTAGAGAATTCTGCCTTATGGTTTCAGTTAAAACTCTGATTACAAGTCATGGAACCAGCGCAGCTTGGGGTAATGCAGCTAGGCCCTGGGAATGCAGCAGAGTCCAGGCAGCTCTAGGTCTCATATTTCTGGTTCACCCTGTGTGTCTGCTTTCTTGTATTTTTCTCTAAACATTAGCTTTCATTACTTCTCCATCTTTGGAGGAAAGGTGGCAGTTCCTGAGTTTTTATATATCCCTCAATTTAAGCTATAAATGGAGAGCAGCTGACTGGCCTCTAATTGTGGCTCCAAATTCCTGGGAAAGATAATGTGATTGGCCCACCCAGTATAATAAAGAGTCTGATCTCGCTCTCTCTCTCTTGTTTTTTTGAAATGGTCTTACTCTGTTACCCAGGCTGGAATGCCGCTGATCTCATTTTTGATGTTTGACAATGGACTTGTGACTTGTTTTTATTTTTTATTGACTTGTTTTTATTATTTATTTATTTTTCTTTGAGATGGAGTCTCACTCTGTTGCCCAGGCTGGAGTGCAGTGGTGCGATCTCAGCTTACTGCAACCTCCGCCTCCCGCATTCAAGCCATTCTCCTGCCTCAGCCTCCTGTGTAGCTGGGATTACAGGCGTGTGCCACCACACCTGGCTAATTTTTGTATTTTTAGAAGAGATAGGATTTCATCATGTTGTTTGAAAATGTTAGGGCTTTTACTCTAGCTGTTCCTTCTGCAAATGCTCTTCCCCCAGAGAGCCATTCCCTCATCTCCTTCAAGTCTCAGCTTAAATCTCACCTTCCTTGATCACCCTATTTAATATTGTAATCTACCTTCCATTCCCCCACTTCACAGACCTAAGACTGGTCACGAACTCCTGACCTCAGGTGATCTGCCCACATTGGCCTCCCAAAATGCTGGGATTACAAGCATGAGCCACAGCGCCCGGCTGCGACTTGTTTTTAAACTTCACCCTTCTTTTTTGCCTTTGGCCCCACATCTGGGCAGGATGATAAGAAGGCCTATGAGCTCTCCTCCTTATTTTGTGGCAGCAGGAAATTTAAACCTTCCAGCCAGCATGGACTTTCCCCAGTCTTATCTCTCAACTCCTATGAAGGCCCAACCTTCCCTTTGGGCCTTCTCCCTCTGCTTTCTCCCTCTGCTTTGCCCAAGCCAGCCCAGACAGTCATGTGCCTAAGATTTCCCAAGAAGTCCCTTGTGTAAGTAATATACTTTCTCTCAAATTTTCCTGCTGTATGGAGTGTCATCAGTCTTAACATCAGAACCAAACTTTGGATGGGGGCCCATTTTGCTTTGCAGGGGAGTCTCTGACAACCCTGTTATAGTCTAGTACAACTGCTGGGTGTCCTTCTCTGTGGTTAGAGGGATATTATCAGGAAAAGAGGATTTTTAAATTAATTCAACACATTATTTGAGTGCTTACTCTGTGCCAGGCATTGCCTCAGGTTAGTGACTCTAAAACTTGAGTGCACATAGGAATGACTTGGAGTACTGGTTAAGCAGATTGCTGGGTCCCACTGCCAGAGTTTATGATTCACGAGGCCTGAGTTTGGGTCTGGGAATTTGCATTTCTAACAAGTTCCTGGGTGATGCTGAGGCCCAGGGACTATACTTTGAGAACTGCTATTCTAAGCAACGTGAACAGAATGCCATGGTGGGAGATAGGTAATAAACAATGAATGACCACAGTAAACAAGTAAATTATCTAGTATTTCAGAAGATAATGAATGCTATGGAAAAACCAAGTGGAGTGTGTAAAACGAATTGGAAATGTGAAGTGGGGGAATGGAAGGTAGATTACAATATTAAATAGGGTGATCAAGGAAGGTGAGATTTAAGTAGAGACTTGAAGGAGATGAGGGAATGGCTCTCTGGGGGAAGAGCATTTACAGAAGGAACAGCTAGAGCAGCAGCCCTGAGGTTTTCAGAAATGTACATGGTACACTTGATAAACAGCAGGAGGCTTGTGTGGCTGGAGCAGAGGGACCCTTGGAGAGTAAAAGGACAGGTCAAAGAGCTAAGAGGTGAGTGGGTAGATGGGGAGCAGATCATGAAAAGACTTCCAGGGCATTACAGGGACTTTGGCTTTTGACTTGAGTGAAGTGGACAGCGATTGGACAGTTTGGAGTAGTGGTATGATCTAATGTGACTCCTGTTTTTAAAGGTTCACCCTGGTTGCTACATTGGAAATAGAACATAAGGGGGTAGAGTGGCAGCACCATCCACTGCTGTAACCCAGTGAGAGGTGAAGGTGGCTTGGCCAGTGTGGTAGTAGCTGATGTGGTGAAAAGTAGTCATTGTTTGGACATGTTTTGAAGGAGGAGCTAACAAGAGTCCATAAAGAGAAAAATAAAAGATGACCCTAAGGTATTCACTGACCAATTGAAAGAACAGAGTTGACAACAGAGTTGTGGAAGGGTGTAGGTGGTGGAGGTTCGGGGGAGTGGGAGATCAGTTCAGTTCCACGCATGTTGAGGTAAGGTGTTTAGTGTATATGGAGAGAATTGTTGAGTAGTCAGTTAGATGTATGAATCTGGAGTTTGGGGAAGGGGTCTAGGCAGGAGAGGGATTTGAGAGTGATAAAACTATAGGACTAGGTGGTATCAACAAGAAATGAGGGTAGACAGAAAAGAGGAGCAGTTCACAGAGTGAGCCCTGGGGCATACCAATATAAAGAGGTCGAGGAAAAGAAGTAAAAGGAAAACCAAGAGTGGAGTTCTGGAAGCCAAGCGAAGGTCAGGCATCAAAGAGGAGGTATCTACTGTACTTAATTATTTCCTTAGTCTTCTAGTGCTTCTTTCTCATTTTAATTCAGCCCCTCTAAAATCTGTTCTGCACATCACTACCAGAACCAGGTTAACCATTTTTTAACATGCTTATATCATGGCACTCCTCTGTTAAAGAAACCTCACAAAACCTCATGATTTTATAAACCTTAATTTTAATCACGGTGTCTTTTCTTGTTTTGCAATGTTAACTGATGGAACAAAGAACGTTATTTTAAAAAGGATACATTTTACAAGAAAAGAACTGTTAAGTATAGTTTCATCAACCCTCTTACACATCATCTGTTATTGCTTTCCATGATAAACCTTAATAATTTTATATTTTAATTATATATATTTATATTTCAGTGACCACTTAGTACAGCTGAGTCATTTGATTAATGTAGCCCAGAAAAGCGACTCATTTACCACTCTAAGACTTGGCTTCACTATTTTTACTGACTGTCAGGCTCTGTACAAATTATTCTACTTTTCAGTGTTCTGGTTTCCTCATTCACAAATAGGGATGGCAATAGAGCTCACTTCGTAGAATTTTGATGAAGAATAAATACAGCAATGCACATAAAGTGCTTAGTCCAGTACTTGACACCTTTAAATTCTTCCATCTGATTTTCAAGGTCTTCTGAAATCATGTCTCACTTGAACTTGTCCAATCTTATTACCCACTTGTTTCTTTTCATTTTTTTTTTCATCTCAGACCTTGCAGGGAGGAAATGTCTACTTTTTTTTCTTTTTTCAAACTCTGACCTGCCTCTCCAGTCTCTCCTAAATGTATTTAAAGTCATTTCCATTACTGGACCTTTTGGAGATTCTGTTTTAACTGTGCCGATCTGAATCTTATCTCTGCCTTAGGGTTCAACTCAAGCCCTGCCTTTTCCTTGAAATCTTCATGTCTCCTTTTCCAAAGCCTCTGCAATTATTATGTTATTCTTTGTAGTTTTTCTGTGATGTTATGGGTTTTATGCCTTTAACCTAATTCCAGTTTCATAGAGTCTGATACCATCTCTATCTAAACTTTGAAGAGTCTATCTCTACAGTGCCTAACACAGACTAGAAACTTCATAAAAGCTTACTGGTTGGAGATCATGAGTATTCATTGGCAGATTTGAAAAGTTCTGGCCCTCTAAGTTATTCCCTGAAGTGGAGAATATTCTAGTAACTTGTCATTCACTTACTTCATTCCATGAATGCATTTATACTTTATACCTTAGCTGTTTCCATAAAGGATTTGAAGCAGTGTAGAACTCATTTGGTGAGATTTTATATTGTTATTTACATATTTAAATGGAGTGCTTTTTAGGAACGTCTTTAAAGAAATATATTCTACAATAAAAAATAGGTAAGTCAGTTTTTTTCTTTTGAGCTTCTAGGCTTCACCACTGAAATTATTTATTTTGCCTAATGTTAAATTTGTTAAACTTAAAGCATATAATGTCTTCTTGGAAAGCTTCTCTGTTTTATTCTATACTCTTTTCAGCTCATGAACTTTTTGTTGCACAAAAGCTCTGAAAGTGTCAGTCAGAACCAGAAAAGAATACAGTATTTTTCATATATTGGGTTTGGGAAATCTGATTGTTTCTCTTGGAACAGATTGTTCATTATAGCAGTATCTATAATAAATGGAGTGCACTGCTGAGATAGATGGAAATGAAATTAATTTGGCTCAGATGCGATCTTTGTTTTGCTTATGAGGATTTGAAACATCCTTACAGAGTTTCAAATTTCCATGCAATTTAGAAATAAAAGAGATTTCAAAAATGTATCTGCCTCCCTTGCCAGTGGCCATTACCTGACTATGGCACTATAGAACAGAACAGCAAATGTGAATAACTGTATCTGAAATGAGCGTGTGATAGCACCTTATAAAATGCTGTCATATATTGTATATTTTAAGAATTATTGTTTAAAACAGTCATTCACAAATAAAACTATTACATAAATATGTGCTTTTTGTTATAGGTTGCCTATCAAGTTGGTAACTATGAATTGGCTAAGAAAGTTTTCTCACCAGTTTGGGATTATTTTGTTGCTTCGCCACTTCAGGATGAACAATCTGTTATTTGTTTAAGCAATATAGTTACTATTACACAGAGAAGGTAATTAGAAATATTCTTCTAAAATATTAATTTGCTTATTGAAAATATAGATGCTGGATGTGAAGCCTGGAATTATTTTTAATGTCATGTTCAGATAGTCCATATAAAATGATTTCTAGTAACTATTGTACTAAGAGTATACATTGCAAGGTCTCATGTGCCTGTTAGAAACTTTCTTTCTTTTTTTTTTTTTTTAATACTCACTCTGTCACCCAGGCTGGAGTGCAGTGGCATGATCTTGGCTCACTGCAACCTCTGCCTCCTGGGCTGAGGCGATTCTCATGCCTCAGCCTCCCGGGTAGCTGGGATTACAGGTGGGTACCACCACGCCCTGCTAATTTTTGTATTTTTAGTAGAGATGGGGTTTTGCCATGTTGGCCAAGCTGGTCTCAAACTCCTGGCCTCAAGTGATCCGCCCACCTTAGCCTCCCAAAGTGCCGAGATTACAGGCATAAGCCACCCTGCCTGGCCGAGAAACTTTCTTTCTAGAGTCAGCAAAAACACTGGAGGCATAAGGTTGAAGGTTATGAAATAAAAATACCAACTACAAACCAAAGTAATATCAGTTATGTCATAAAACACAAATATGCATTGGGAACTTTTGTACCAGAGAAAGGTCAAATTGGGGTTAAGGTTATGGTCTGACAGGTTGACTGTTAGGGTAAGAAGGCTTTTCCTTTGCTAGAAGAGGCTCCCAGGATTACACCATTGGCAAGTGCAAATAGGCCAGTAGAAGCCATATAAAATTACTATCCTTTGTCTTTACTGCCATTTTCCTTAAAAGAACAAAGGTTTGAAGCAGGCTCAGAAATGAGCATTACTGTAATTTCAGGCAGTCTCAATAACAAATTCAAAAGCAACAAGAATCTCCCTCACCTGGCTGTTAATGCCTGAAAGTTTTAAAATAAGGAGACAAAACCCTTCATTCCTCAATCAAAAATAATGAGCTTAAATATGCAAATATTGGTTCAGGCAAGGCTTTGATAATCCCATTCAATTAAACAAATGCAGACTTAGCATTTTCTATGTACGAGGATGCTATACGCTATGGGGGGATGGGTTTCAGAGGCATTTTAGAGGAGGAAGAGACAGGACTTAGATATTATGTGACTTGTGGGGATAAGAGAGAAAGGAGTGGAAAGTGACTGGGATTTCTAGTGTTAACTGACTGGGAAGTCTGTGCCATCTACTAAGGGGATATGAGAGGTAGAACAAGTTCTTGGAGGAAGATAATTAATTTGATTGAGAATATTTTGAATTTGGTTTTCCAGCAGGATGCCTTTGTGAATATGAGATGCCAGTAGGTTTATTTATCTAGTGCTGACACTCAGGAGAGCATCAAGGCTAGAGATATAGATTTAGAAATTGTCCATTGAGTTCATCATCAAAATCTTGAAAATGAATGATACCTCCCAGGAAACGACTGTTTAACAGAAAAGACAGAAGGCCGGAATTGAACCCTAGGCATTGCTTAACATTTAGGGAGCAGAAGTAGGAGATGGAACCAAGGAAGGATATTGAAAAGAAGCTGTCAAGAAATGAAAGTCCAAGAAAGTGCATTGCTAGGGAAAGTGAGAGTATCACCAGAGACTGGCCAGCGATATTAAATATCAGTGCCAGGTCAGGCAGAGCAGCTGCTCAATAAAATGCCACAGAGAGGGTTGAGTAGAACACAAATGAAGAAGAGTTGGCAATTAGGAGGCCATTGGTGAATTCAAGACAGCCACTTTTGTAGCATGATAGGCCAGGAATTTTGCAATTGGCTAAGGAAAAAAAAAGAAAATGAAAAATCCTAACAAGCAAAGACCACTCATGTGAAGTTCGGTGGTAAAGAGGAGGAGGGCAGGCAGAAGCTTAGTAGGGAGGCAGGCTGAAGGAAAGAATTGTGGAGTGTGGAGAGAAGGCAGCCAGTAGAGAGGGAGAGACTGAAGAAGAAAATGTAGGTGATGATAACACTAAGGTGGTCGAGCCTGGAGGACATAAGAGCTCATGGGGTGGAAAGAACAAAGGATTTAGAAATATTTTTTTGTGGGGAATGTGAACAAGGAGACATCAGGGATAAATGGAAGTGTTGTTGAGATGCAGTAATGACTCGGTTGATGTAATCAAACATGAATTTGTACTGAAGCCCAGCTCCTTGTGGCTAAAGATCCCATTTGATTCATCTTTATACCCGAGGGTCTAGAACAGTGTCTTGTACATAGTAGGCATTCAGCAATTGTTAGAGTGAATGAAAGAAAGAATGAGTGAGCAAAATCAGTAAGTGATCATTGTCACAGAGATAGAAAAATTGGACAGTGACATCTAGATTCTGAAAATCTATAGTGATTTTGTTATCTTGATAAAAAATAACTTTATGTATTATAACCCCAAAAATTGCCACTAATTAATTTTGTGTATCTGTGACATAATATTTCAGTAGTTTAATTTTCTTAGTTGTGAACTTGTCTGTGCAAGAATAGCTATTCTAAATATTTTTGTTGCTTTTTTGGGATCTTTGCATAGATACTGAGAACAAATCAATGTAAAAAGACCAGTTGACCTGCTAAATCAATTTATATTTATACCTGCCATTTACTTCATATTGCAGATTACATTCAGATATTTTGGCAGAGACTTCTTCAATCCTCTTGTACCTTTTTCTTAGAAATATTTTTGTAACAAGTGACATCAAAATTAAAGAAGAAAATCTTTTCTGTGATAATATTAAAGGCAATGAGATTTTCCCATCTCAACAAGTAAGTGAATTAAAGTGACTAAAAACATGTCAGATTCACTATATTTTTTTCTTGATGTTTTAAGGTCATGTTTTTTGAGTGATTGCACAGCTTGTCTGGTGAATGGACTGAAAGGACATTGTATGATTATGCGACTTTATGTGATATTTCATGTAAGTTTCACAGGCCTGAGTTCGTGTTTTTTTCTCTTCTTTTCAATTTATCTCTTTTCCCCCGTGTATAAAAGTATTATATATTTCAGACATTCGAAAATATATAATGTATAAAGTGAAACCCATTGTAATCTTATTACCTCTAAGAATACAACAATTTTGCTTTCATATAATTTCTCTAATTTAAGAATGTATGCCTAGACAAATCTGTTATTATTATTTATGAAAATGGGATTATGATCTACTTGCTATTCTGCAGCTTGCCTTTTTAACACTTTTATAATATATCTTGCACATATTTTCATGCTGGTATATATCAATCTGTCACATTTTTTTCAATTATAATGTTGTCTTCATGGAGGCAGGAATGTAACCTGTCTCCTATTGATAGGTTCTTAGTGTGGTTATGAACATTGCTGTATGTACATCTGCAACTCTATAATGCTCTTGCATTTAGTAATGATCCTACATTATTTTTTTTCATTCCTGCTCGAAGTTCACTTTTCTTTCTCTCTTTCCTTCTTTAGGTATGGAGGCTTTAGCTGTCTATGTTTTTTACAGTTGCTATTTCCTACCCATCCATTAACTAATTAATTAATTAATTAACCAAGACATTGTTACATGGGACTATGCCAGTTTCTGGGGATATAAAAGTGAAAAAAATGATTCTTTGCCCAAGACAAGTTCACTGTCCTGTAGAGCCCAAGTACTCACAACCATCTCAACCTGTTCCTACTAAATTACCTTCAGTCTCTTCTTTCAGCATATTCAATCTGAAAACAAAGACAGTTTTCAAGTACTTCAATGAATTCCAGAATGGTAGACTACCATTTTAGTAAAAACTGACTATATGGAAATTTCTGGTTACCACTCAGACAGTTTCTTTATACATAATCTTGAATATATATATCTAGAAAAATAATGAAATCTTTCCCCAGGAAAGGAAAAAGAGGAGTAAGAAAGGATTACTACTTTTTAAGTGGCATTTACTCTCAAAACCTTAACTTCACATTTTACTATCATTTAAATTTAAGTAGCAGAAATATAATTAGCAGAAGCATAATAGCAGGTTAGCTTGGTTTACTGAAAATTTACCATTTTCTTTCAAATCAAAAAAGGAAATGAGAACCTGTTAATCAAATGGGGGCAATATTATAGAGATGTTATCTATTTTAATTGTTAATATAATTTATATTTTTGAAAACTAGACTTTTTAAACATAAAAATATAGCCAAGTTTTTAGCTTATTGATTAAAAAAACTGGTTTCTGTTATGGTACTTGTGTTGTTTTATGAAAAATTTTGAAGTTTAATTCTAAGATCGTGCTATCTATAGGTAGCATTATTGGAGAGTTAGAGTTGTTTCTGAATTTAGATTTTTTAAAATACAAACACTCATGTTGTTTTTAGCCAGAAGGATCACATTTTCTACCCATTCTTCTCCGTAGAGACACGTACGCTAAGCACTTATGTTGAATCTGAGTAACAATGCCTGTTTCTTTACAGATTGCCAGACTGATTGAATGTGAGAGAGTATTAGTGGCATTGGAACTTAGCAACTTCCTAAATGATTCTAGCTATGCCCTTCAAGCTGTGACTCAATGTTATGGCCTTCTTGCTCCCATAATCTATCACAATATTGTTTTGGTACCTGTTGTACAGGTAAGGGTATTCCTCTCCCCAAGAGAAGGGAATCTTTATAAAGGCAACTTAACAATTCATTTTAGAAAAGAAAAGCCATGTATCTCTTATAAAGGGCAAATAGGTCAGGAATCAGTATTATGAAATTTTAGGAGTTAACTGAAAAACAGTTTAATAAATTATATGTTTGGGTACCTGTAGATAAGGACGTAAAACAGGTTTCTCTGAAAATATTCGTCCCTGTTCCTGTCCATATTTAAATATTGGCAATTTACCTTTCTAGAGTTTTAAAGTTATTTTAATTTTTATGTTCTTGTAGTGTCAGAAACAACATTTATTCAAGGCATATTGTTAAATCCATCATCTGGAGAAAAACATGGTGGAAGACCCAAGACAAAATACCTGGTGTCTTGGTGATGGAGGAGTTAGGATTTATGGAAAAAGGGTAGCTGAGACCTGGCTGAAGGGATTATATAGTTTTTCATGTTTCTTAACATATCACCGTGGATTTAGTGGCTTGAAAGGACACTCATTTACATTCTCATAGTTTCTATGGGTTAAGAGGTTGAATACGGGTTAGCTGGGTCTTCTGTTTAGGGTCTTAGGAAGTTGAAATCAAAGTCTTGGCCAGGGCTGTGATTTCGTCTGAGGCTTGAGGTCCTTTTCTGAGTTCATTGTTATTGACAGAATTCATTTCCTTGAGGTTTTACATAGGAGGTCCTTAGCTCCTAAAGGCCTACTACTAATTCCTTGACACTGGCCCTTCCACATCATGGCCCTTTGCCTTTTCAAGGCTGTTGGAGATTACATTACCTAGCTAGGGCAATGTAATCATGAGACTGATGAGCTTATCACATTCAGGAGCCCCACCCACACTCAAGGGGAAGGAATCATACAGGGTGTGTACACCAGGGGGAAGAATCTTGGGGACCATCTTAGAATTCTTACCACAGGGAAGTAATGAGAGATGTAAGATTTTGCTGCTGAATCTTGCAGAAAGTTATCGCCATCATTATCATTGTCATCGTCAGCATTATGATAATCACAGACACATTTTTTGTCATCCTAGAAGATGTGAGTGAACTCACACAAAGTCCAAAAATTTTTAGTACATGATCGAGAAGACTAACTAGACAGTTTGAGTAACTTAAAAAAGATTCACCTTGGAGGGGCTCTATGGAGCATAGGTGTGTCTCCTTCTCCTACATTCCCTACAGCTGCTGGAGATCTGCCTCCAGAGTCTAAAATCTAGACTCATAGTTGACAGCCTTCTGGGTCAGTTATAAATAGATGGAGCAGTTTTCTCAAGTGTGGAGTATGGTTCATCCAAAACCCAAAGGTGCCGACCTGGCATGGTCTTTCTTTTTAAAGGTGAGAGATGCCAGATGTCAGACCTACTTTGGAGGGGGTATCCCAGCCTCCCCCAGATATTTAATGTGGCAGCCCTCTGAATCTTCACTGAGTCTGTTTCTACCCATTGGAAGGTATTTATCAAGGTCTTCAAAGTACTTGACATTTCTTGATCATTAAGTCTGAGTAACATGATGTCATTGATATAGTGGCCCAATGTTTTGTTTTGAGGAATGTCCAGAAAGTTCATATCCTTTCATATAAAATTATGTCAGAAGTTATAAGAATATTCATTGTCTTGGGACAAGACTTGAAATGCATACTTTTATCTGTCCAGTGTTAATGGGAACTAGGATAGAAAAGAAAACATTAGCTATATCAGTGCATACCTTTTAATATGTGTTAGCTTAGCAAAGATACCACATTGGGAACAGCAGCCGCTCAGTTGGCTGAGTTTACGGTAGTCCACTGTTACTTTCTGGAATCCCACTGATTCAGGATACCTTTGGCTAGAGAATGGATTATAGCTATGGGAAGTCTTAGGAAAGAAGTCTCTAATTGAATTGTATTGTTTGGAATTGGAAAAGATCAGTAGACCAGAGGGTAGTTTCCAGAAATAGGCCTCAATATATATGAGAACGTAATATATGACAGAATTGGCATTCCCATTCAGTGGGAAGAGAATGGACATTTTTACTAAATGGTGGTAAAATGCCTGGATATTCATCTGAGAGAAAATAGAGTTTGACCCCTATTTGTACCATATACAAAAAGTCCAGATTTATCAAAGACTTAAGTGTAAAATAAAGCAAAAACTTTCGGAAAAAATTTCCCAGGAGATGACATGTGCAGTCCAGGGTTTGAGGGGAAACATTTCTAACCAAGACTGAACTTGTAACAGCAACAAAGAACCTATGTGTAACAAAAAGGACTATAACAAAGATAGAAGAACATTTATAGATTTGGAAAAAAAAACATCTCCAAATGTGTCAAAGGGCAAGTATACACATGTGTAACAAAAAGTCTTACAAACTGACAATAACCTAATAGAAAAATAGGCACAGGATATGAATAAGCAGTTCACAGGAGAGCAAATCCAAGTGAGTGAGAAACATATGAAAAGATGCTCAAATTCTAAATAGTCATAGAAATTCACATTAAATTAACAATGTAATATCACTGGCAGGATTGAAAAGATTTGCTGGTGAAGGTGTGGGACAATTGCATTCTCATTCATACATGGGGGAAATGTGAATTGTTACAAGCATTTGAATTTTGGTAAAGTAATTTTAATTTAAATTAAATTAAATCTAATTTTAAGGAAGATTAAAAACAAATATACTTGACATGGTAGTCCCTCTGCTAGTAATTTATCCTATAGAATAAAATTTTAATAAAATTAAAAATACATTTATCTGACACAGCAATTCTTCTGTTAGTAATTTATCTTATAGAATAAAAAATCCATTTGAAATAATGTCATTCCTAGTTCCACCTCTTGGTTCCTGGACCTGAGGAACCTACTGGGACGCAGTGCTACACACTGTCATTGGTTTAGAATGTATACTGTGTTCTGGAGGATGGTATCTCATCTTCACTGGGTATCATCTCAAAGCCGACATCTTGATTGCTAATCATAGTTGGCAACTGAGTATGTAAAAGAGTATTTACTGTGACATTCTTGTTGTTGGTAAAAAAGCTGGTGACAAAGAGAGGTAACAGTACCCCCAGTTTGTACAACCATGAAAATGTGCACCATGAAGTCCTGGAAAAGGCTGAGTAAATAATGGCCGATCCACACCAAATAATATTATACAGCTATTAGAAACAAACAATGAATTAGAGCTATACCTGTAGACTTAGAGCATTTCTCACCAGACATGGTTGTCCAAAAACCATGTCTGGTGAGAAGTGTTCACAACCAAAGATGTGGTTGAAGGAAAAAATACACACTTCAGAAAAGTATTTATAAATCTCATTTTGTAAAACAACAACCCTCCTAGGTACATCATATTTTTATACACATATATGTATTTATATGAGCTTTGGGAAAACTCCAAAACTACTAGGGTGTTCACATGATTTAGGGATATGATATGGTAGCATGGGGGAGGGTGATTAGGGTGGGGAGGAATTTAAAAAGTCTTAGAGATGAGTGTACTATAACAATAGTAACAATATTGTTAGAATGAGAGCTTGAAGCAATTAATGTGCCCCCAAAGAACCAACATTCCTATATTAATTTGTCCTTTGGGTTAATCTAAATGGTGAATGATTGATACAATCTTGCGCTACTTTTGGAAAGCTAAACTTACTCATCTAGCTCTTGATCAAATTCAAGATCATATAATATGAAGCAAGGACAATAGGAAGTAAATGCCAATATTAATTTATTTCCTGAGATATGAATGTTTGGTTTTAATTTTAAAGGAAACTATTATTACAAGTACCTGGAATCACTATGTAATATTTAATATGCCATATAAGCTTCCAACTGGTTTTTCAAGGTCCTTCTATACATGGATGTGATAGTTTCTCAATTACATGTCACATTCTGACTATACCTTTTATGCTACTTATCAAAATATGCTTTGTTTTATAGTCATTTGTGTTTTTACTTTATTCTTTCCACTAATTTTCAAGTTGCTGCAGGTGAAAGACTAATCTCAAAATTGAACGTATCAACTTTATCTCAGTGTACTTTCCTTTATACCTAATAAACAATTTATCAGTAATTATTGATAACAATAAAATTTTATGTCTTAAAGCTTGCATGATTTGAATGGAACATTTTATAATGAAATGAGTAAGGATGACATTTTAAAACAAAAATCATTGTGATTCTAATTTTTAGATCCTGATAAAGTGTATAGTGGTTTTGCAAGGACTACCAAGTATTGTCTGCTCGAAGAAACATACTGCGAGCTTTGAAAGTATACAGCACATGATAGCTTGTTGTATCTTCTACATAACAAAGGTATTTATCTCTTTCTTTATCTAGTATTATAATATTTAGGAGCAATGGTGATTTGGAAAGTCTACTTTTAATCACAATAAGAACACTTTTAAAAATGGTTGAACTTTTTTTTTTTTTTTTTTTTTTTTTTTTTTTTTTTTTTTTTTTTAATTTTACACTCCCACCAACAATGTAAAACCATTCTATTTCTCCACACCCTCTCCAGGATCTGTTGTTTTTTTTTTTTTTTTTTTTTTTTTTTTTTTTTTTTTTTTTTTTTTTTTTTTTTTTTTTTTTTTTTTTTTTTTTTTTTTTTTTTTTTTTTTTTTTTTTTTTTTTTTTTTTTTTTTTTTTTTTTTTTTTTTTTTTTTTTTTTTTTTTTTTTTTTTTTTTTTTTGTTTCCGACTTTTTAATGATTGCCGTTCTAACTGGTATGAGATGGTATCTCATTGTGGTTTTGATTTGCATTTCTCTGATGGCCAGTGATGATGAGCATTTTTTCATGTGTCTGTTGGCTGCATAAATGTCTTTTTTTGAGAAGTGTCTGTTCATATCCTTTGCTCACTTTTTGGGGTTGTTTGTTTTTTTCTTGTAAATTTGTTTAAGTTCTTTGTAGATTCTAGATATTAGCCCTTTGTCAGATGGATAGATTGCAAAAATTTTCTCCCATTCTGTAGGTTGCCTGTTCACTCTGATGGTAGTTTCTTTTGCTGTGCAGAAGTTCTTTAGTTTAATTAGATCCCATTTGTCAATTTTGGCTTTTGTTGCCATTGCTTTTGGTGTTTTAGTCATGAAGTCTTTGCCCATGCCTATGTCCTGAGTGGTATTGCCAGGTTTTCTTCTAGGGTTTTTATGGTTTTAGGTCTTACATTTAAGTCTTTAATCCATCTTGAGTTAATTTTTGTGTAAGGTGTAAGGAAGGGATCCAGTTTCAGCTTTCTACATATGGCTAGCCAGTTTTCCCAGCACCATTTATTAAACAGGGAATCCTTTCCCCACTACTTATTTTTGTCAGGTTTGTCAAAGATCACATGGTTGTAGATGTGTGGTGTTATTTCTGAGTCCATTGGCCTATGTATCTGTTTTCGTACCAGTACCATGCTGTTTTGGTTACTGTAGCCTTGTAGTATAATTTGAAGTCAGGTAGAGTGATGCCTCCAGCTTTGTTCTTTTTGCTTAGGATTGTCCTGGCTATGCGGGCTCTTTTTTGGTTTCATATAAAACTTAAAGTAGTTTTTTTCCAATTCTGTGAAGAAAGTCATTGGTAGCTTGATGGGGATGGCACTGAATCTATAAATTACCTTGGGCAGTATGGCCATTTTCATATTGATTCTTCCTATCCATGAGCATGGAATGTTCTTCCATTTGTTTGTGTCCTCTTTTATTTCGTTGAGCAATGGTTTGTAGTTCTCCTTTGGATTCCTAGGTTTTATTCTCTTTGTAGCAATAGCAAATGGGAGTTCACTCATGATTTGACTCTCTGTCTATTAACGGTGTATAGGAATGCTTGTGATTTTTGCACGTTGATTTTGTATTTTGAGACGTTGCTGAAGTTGCTTATCAGCTTAAGGAAATTTGGGGCTGAGATGATGGGGTTTTCTAAATATACAATCATGTCATCTGCAAACAGAGACAATTTGACCTCCTCTTTTCCTAATTGAATACCGTTTATTTCTTTCTCTTACCTGATTGCCCTGGCCAGAACTTCCAATACTATGTTGAATAGGAGTGGTGAGAGAGGACATCCTTGTCTTGTGCCGGTTTTCAAAGGGAATGCTTCCAGTTTTTGCCCATTCAGTATGATATTGGCTGTGGGTTTGTCATAAGTAGCTCTTATTATTTTGAGATACGTTTTATCAATATCTAGTTTATTGAGAGTTTTTAGCAAGAAGTTATTGAATTTTGTCAAAGGCCTTTTCTGCATCTATTGGGATAATCATGTGGTTTTTGTCATTGGTTCTGTTTATGTGATGGATTATGTTTATTGATTTGTGTATGTTGAACCGGCCTTGCATCCCAGGGATGAAGCCCACTTGATCGTGGTGGATAAGCTTTTTGATGTGCTGCTGGATTTGGTTTGCCAGTATTTTATTGAGGATTTTTGCATCGATGTTCATCAGGGATAATGGCCTGAAATTCTCTTTTTTGTTGTGTCTCTGCTAGGCTTTGGTATCAGGATGATGCTGGCCTCATAAAATGAGTTAGGGAGGAATCCCTCTTTTTCTGTTGATTGGAATAGTTTCAGAAGGAATGGTGCCAGCTTCTCCTTATACCTCTGGTAGAATTCGGCTGTGAATCCATCTGGTCCTGGACTTTTTTTTGGTTGGTATGCTATTAATTATTACCTCAATTTCAGAGCCTGTTATTGGTGTATTCAGAGATTCAACTTCTTCCTTGTTTAGTCTTGGGAAGGTGTATGTGTCCAGCAATGTATCCATTTCTTCTAGATTTTCTAGTTTATTTGCATAGAGGTGTTTATAGTATTCTCTGCCAGTAGTTTGTATTTCTGTGGGATTGGTGGTGATACCCCCTTTATCATTTTTTATTGCGTCTACTTGATTCTTCTCTGTTTTCTTCTTTATTAGTCTTGCTAGCAGTCTATCAATTTTGTTGATCTTTTCAAAAAACCAGCTCCTGGATTCATTGATTTTTTGAAGGCTTTTTTGTGTCTCTTTCTCCTTCAGTTCCGCTCTGATCTTAGTTATCTCTTGCCTTCTGCTAGCTTTTGAATGTGTTTGCTCTTGCTTCTCTAGTTCTTTTAATTGTGATGTTAGGGTGTCGATTTTAGATCTTTCATGCTTTCCCTTGTGGGCATTTAGTGCTATAAATTTCCCTCTACACACTGCTTTAAATGTGTGCCAGAGATTCTGGTATGTTTTGTCTTTGTTCTCATTGGTTTCAAAGAAGATCTTTATTTCTGCCTTCATTTTGTTATTTACCCAGCAGTCATTCAGGAGCAGGTTGTTCAGTTTCCATGTAGTTGTGCAATTTTGAGTGAGTTTTTTTCTTTTTTTTTATATATGCTTTTATTTTTCTGTGATTACAAACACAGCTGAATATCAAATGCACAAAGTAAGAATTATACGGGGAAAAAAAATCAGATGCGTTCAAATACATATCACCTTTTCAAGGCTATTTCCATCCAGAATAACCTTGGTTTGCCAGGGCCAATAGAAAGAAGTCACAAAATCGCCTTTAGTCAAATTTTGTGTTTGCTTTCTTCTATAATTCCAATACCTCTACCATCAACGACTTGAGATAGCTGCCGAAGTGTTATATAATCCAGTGCCAGTGTCTTCATTCATTCTACAATGAAGGCTGTCACTTCACACTTGGAAGGTTGCACAGCAGCCAGGCAGTGGCGCTCCTCACTTCCCAGACGGGGCGGCTGGGCAGAGGCGCTCCTCACCTCCCAGACGGGGTGGCCAGGCAGAGGCGCTCCTCACGTCCCAGATGGGGTGGCGGCTGGGCAGAGGCGCTCCTCACTTCCCAGACAATGGGCGGCCGGGCAGAGGCGCTCCTCACTTCCCAGAGGGGGCGGCCGGGCAGAGGCACTCCTCACTTCCCAGACGGGGTGGCTGGGCAGAGGCACTCCTCACTTCCCAGATGGGGCGGCCGGGCAGAGGCGCTCCTCACTTCCTAGACGGGGTGATGGCCGGGCAGAGGCGCTCCTCACTTCCCAGACCTTGGGCGGCCGGGCAGAGGCGCTCCTCACATCCCAGAGGGGGCAGCGGGGCAGAGGCATCCTTACTTCCCAGACGGGGCTGCCGGGCAGAGGCGCTCCTCACTTCCCAGACCGGGTGGCGGCCGGGCAGAGACGCTCCTCACTTCTCAGAAGGGGTGGCGGCCGGGCAGAGGCTCTCCTCACTTCCCAGACAATGGGCAGCTGGGCAGAGGCGCTCCTCACTTCCCAGAGGATGGGCGGCCGGGCAGAGACTCTCCTCACGTCCCAGATGGGGCGGCTGGGCAGAGGCGCTCCTCACTTCCTAGACGGGGTGGCGGCCAGGCAGAGGCGTCCTCACTTCCCAGACAATGGGCGGCCGGGCAGAGGCGCTTCTCACTTCCCAGATGATGGGTGGCCGGGCAGAGGCGCTCCTCACTTCCCAGACGGGGCAGCCAGGCAGAGGTGCTCCTCACTTCCCAGATGGGGCAGCCGGGCAGAGGTGCTCCTCACTTCCTAGACGGGGTGGTGGCCGGGCAGAGGCTGTAATCTTAGCACTTTGGGTGGCGAAGGCAGGCAGCTGGGAGGTGGAGGTTGTAGCGAGCCGAGATCACGCCACTGCACTCCAGCCTGGGCAACATTGAGCATTGAGTGACCAAGACTCTGTAATCCCAGCACTTCGGGAGGCCGAGGTGGGCAGATCACTCGAGGTCAGGAGTTGGAGACCAGCCTGGCCAACACGGCGAAACCCCGTCTCCACCAAAAATACAAAAACCAGCCTGGCGTGGTGGTGTGTGCCTGCAATCGCAGGCACTCGTGAGGCCGAGGCAGGAGAATCATGGGAGCCCAAGGCAGGGAGGTTGCACCGAGCCGAGATTATGCTGCCGCACTCCAGCCTGGGCAACAGAGGGAGACCCTCTCACCAAAGAGAAAAGAAAGAAAGAGAGAGAGGGAGGGAGGGAGGGAAGGAAGGAAGGAAGGAAGGAAGGTAGGTAGGTTGAGTGAGTTTCTTAATCCCGAGTTGTAATTTGATTGCACTCTGGTCTCAGAGACAGTTTGTTGTGATTTCTGTTCTTTTACATTTGCTGAGGAGTGTTTTACTTCCAATTATGTGGTCAATTTTAGAATAAGTGCAATGTGGTGCTGAGAAGAATGTATATTCTGTTGATTTGGGGTGGAGAGTTCTGTGGATGTCTATTAGGTCTCCTTGGTCCAGAGATGAGTTCAAGTCCTTGATACCCTTGTTAATTTTCTGTCTCATTGATCGGTCTAATATTGACAGTGGGGTGTTAAAGTCTGCCATCATTATTGTGTGGGAGTCTAAGTCTCTTTGTAGGTCTCTAAGAGCTTGCTTTATGAATCTGGGTGCTCCTGTATTGGGTGCATATATATTTAGGATAGTTACCTCATTTTGTTGAATTGATCCCTTTACCATTATCTAATGGCCTTCTTTGTCTCTTTTGATCTTTGTCGGTTTAAAGTCAGTTTTATCAGAGACCAGGATTGTAACCCCTGCTTTTTTTTGCTTTCTGTTTGCTTGGTAGATCTTCCTCCATCCCTTTATTTTGACCCTATGTGTGTCTTTGCATGTAAGATGGGTCTCCTGAATACAGCACACCGATGGGTCTTGACCCCTTATCCAATTTGCCAGTCTGTGTCCTTTAATTGGGGCACTTAGCCCATTTACATTTAAGGTTAATATTGTTATGTGTGAATTTGATCCTGTCATTATAATGCTAGCTGGTTATTTTGCCCATTAATTGATGTACTTTCTTCATAGCATCGATGGTCTTTACAATTTGGCATGTTTTTGCAGTGGCTGGTACCGGTTGTTCCTTTCCATGTTTAGTGCTTCCTTCAGGAGCTCTTGTAAGGGAGGCCTGGTGGTGACAAAATCTCTCAGCATTTGCTTGTCTGTAAAGGATTTTATTTCTCCTCACTTATGAAGCTTAGTTTGGCTGGATATGAAATTCTGGGTTGAAAATTCTTTTCTTTAAGAATGTTCAATATTGTCCCCCACTCTCTTCTGGCTTGTAGGGTTTCTGCCAAGAGATCCACTGTTAGTCTGATGAGCTTCCATTTGTGGGTAACCCAACCTTTCTTTCTGGCTGCTCTTAACATTTTTTCCTTCATTTCAACCTTGGTGAATCTGACAAGTATGTGTCTTGGGGTTGCTCTTCTAGAGGAGTATCTTTGTGGTGTTCTCTCTATTTCCTGAATTTGAATGTTGGCCTCTCTTGCTAGGTTGGGGAAGTTCTCCTGGATAATATCCTGAAGAGTGTTTTCTAACTTGGTTCCATTCTCCCCATCACTTTCAGGTACACCAATCAAATGTAGATTTGGTCTTTTCACATAGTCCCATATTTCTTGGAGGCTTTGTTTGTTTCTTTTCATTCTTTTTTCTCTAATCTTGTCTTCTCCCTTTATTTCATTACTTGGACTTTCAGTCACTGATATCGTTTCTTCTACTTGATCGAATCGGCTACTGAAGCTTGTTTATGCTTCACGAAGTTCTCGTACTATGGTTTCAGCTCCATCAGGTCATTTAAGGACTTCTCTACACTGTTTATTGTAGTTAGCCATTCGTCTGACTTTTTTCAAGGTTTTTAGCTTCCTTGCGGTGGGTTAGAACGTGTTCCTTCAGCTTGGAGAAGTTTGTTATTACTGACCTTCTGAAGCCTACTTCTTTTTTTTTTTAAAAGTTATTTGTTTATTGTTGAATTTAATAATTTTTTTTATTATTATACTTTAGGTTTTAGGGTACCTGTGCACAATGTGCAGGTTTGTTACATGTGTATCCATGTGCCATGTTGGTATGCTGCACCCATTAACTCATCATTTAGCATTAGGTATATCTCCTAATGCTGTCCCTCCCCGCTCTCTCTACCCCACAACAGTCCCTGGAGTGTGATGTTCCCCTTCCCGTGTCCATGAGTTCTCACTGTTTAATTCCCACCTATGAGTGAGAACATGCGGTGTTTGATTTTTTTGTCCTTGCGATAGTTTACTGAGAATGATGTTTTCCAGTTTCATCTATGTCCCTACAAAGGACATGAACTCATCATTTTTTATGGCTGCATAGTATTCCATGGTGTATATGTGCCACATTTTCTTAATCCAGTCTATCACTGTTGGACATTTGGGTTGGTTCCAAATCTTTGCTATTGTGAATAGTGCTGCAGTAAACATACGTGTGCATGTGTCTTTATCGCAGCATGATTTATAGTCCTTTGGGTATACACCCAGTAATGGGATGGCTGGGTCAAATGGTATTTCTAGTTCTAGATCCCTGAGGAATCACCACACTGACTTCCACAATGGTTGAACTAGTTTACAGTCCCACCAACAGTGTAAAAGTGTTCCTATTTCTCCACATCCTCTCCAGCACCTGTTGTTTCCTGACTTTTTAATGATGGCCATTCTAACTGGTGTGAGATGGTATCTCATTGTGGTTTTGATTTGCATTTCTCTGATGGCCAGTGATGATGAGCATTTTTTCATATGTTTTTTTGGCTGCATAAATGTCTTCTTTTGAGAAGTGTCTGTTCATATCCTTTGCCCACTTTTTGATGGGGTTGTTTTTTTCTTGTAAATTTCTTTGAATTCTTTGTAGATTCTGGATATTAGCCCTTTCTCAGATGAGTAGATTGCAAATATTTTCTCCCATTGCGTAGGTTGCCTGTTCACTCTGATGGTAGTTTCTTTTGCTGTGCAGAAGCTCTTTAGTTTAATTAGATCCCATTTGTCAATTTTGGCTTTTGTTGCCATTGCTTTTGGTGTTTTAGACATGAAGTCCTTGCCCATGCCTATGTCCTGAATGGTAATGCCTAGGTTTTCTTCTAGAGTTTCTATGGTTTTAGGTCTAACATGTACATCCTTAATCCATCTTGAATTAATTTTTGTATAAGGTGTAAGGAAGGGGTCCAGTTTCAGCTTTCTACACATGGCTAGCCAGTTTTCCCAGCACCATTTATTAAATAGGGAATCCTTTCCCCGTTGCTTGTTTTTCTCATGGAAATACATGTGAGTGAAATCCCTGAAGTCAAAAGATAAGGACAAATCTTAAAGTTTTGTGACCCAAAGAACATTTATTTGCAATGGAAAGAGAATCAATTAGCTTCAGACTTTTTTTTTTTTTTTTTAATCAGCGATGCTAGAAGTTAAAACACTGGAACAACGTTTGTAGAATCCTGAGGGAAAAAGACCGAGGTCCAAAAATTAATAACCAGGAAAGATATCATTCATTTGTCAGGGCAAAATAAGCATTTTCAGAAGTGTGGGCATTTAAAAAGTATTCTGCCCGTGTACTTATCTGAGGAAAACACTTGAGGAAATACTCTATCAAATGACAATTGGTTCAGAACAGAAATCCCAAGGCAGGGAAAGACAAAAAGGAGAGGAATAATGGGAGCAATGAATCTTGCAATATATGTATTATTAAAATTAAATAGATAATAATGATGTGACTAGGACTTTGTAATATAAATGCTAAGTAGGGATTCTTTAAAGAGAAGAGTCATCCTTGAAGGAAAAATTTATTAGTAACCTAGAACTAAAACTTCCATCCTGTTTGGTGTAAGAAGAGGTATGAGCAGGTAAAGATTTTTGGTGCATGGTTGTGTGTTTTATATATGCATATATGTACACCCACACACAGACACATACGTGCACACATACATTTAAAATTATTTTTTGATAGAATATAAATGTGTCTCTCTGTATACATATTTAAAGGTGACTCAGAGAAATATGTAACCATGAGCAGAACTTTACAGCATATTAGGACTTCTGTTTTTTTTTTTTTTTTTTTTTTTTTTGAGGCAGAGTCTCACTCTGTCACCCAGGCTGGAGTGCAGTGGCTCGATCTCAGCTCACTGCAACCTCTGCCTCTCCAGTTTGAGTGATTCTCATGCCTCAGCCTCCTGAGTAGCTGGGATTACAGGCATGCACCACTACGCCTGGCTAATTTTTGTATTTTTAGTAGAGACTGGGTTTCACCATGTGGTCCAGGCTGGTCTCGAACTTCTGACCTCAGGTCATCCGCCTGCCACACCCTCCAAAACTGCTGGGATTACAGGCATGAGCCACCATGCCCAGCTGCATAGTAGGGCTTCTAAATTGACAGGGAAAAAAAAATGAACAGGGAGGAGTGAGAGAGAGAAAATAGGAACAGGAAAAACTGACAGGGAGGAAAAATGGCTAATTTTCAGCAAAAGTAAGAAGGAAAAAGAGAAGATATAAGATGGAAGGAATATAATTAAGTATATTGATCACTTCACTGAATGTGAATTCAGAAGACAGAAATTACCAGATGGGCTAAAACATTAGGTTCAAATGTATACTATTTCAAGAAACAATCCTAAAACATGGTGACAAACAATGCTTGAAAAAATAAATGGATAGAAAATGGTACTGGGAAAATGCAAACAAATTAAAGGAGGAGTGGCAATTTTCATATCAGAAAAAGCAGAGTTCAGGGCCCAAAATATTAATCAGAACAGAGTCATTATGTAGTGTCCTTCAAATCTGTTCTGTCAGCTCACCCTTCTCTGCTCCTGAATGGCATTTGGTCACTTTGTGGTCTTAGGACAGTCTCATTGTCAGGTATTAAAAATCGAGTCTGAATTAAAACCAAACTTGAATTTTTTGCAGCAGCAAGGCAAAGGAGACAAATAAGATTATATGAAAAATGCCACAAAGGCATTTGATAACACTTAGTAATCTTTCATAATAAAATTTCTAATAAATTAGGAAAGGAAAGAAGCTATTGAATAATGACAAAGACGTTTACCAATATTTTACAGCAAGTATCATACTGAATGGCAAATTTCTGGAGCCATTTCTTTAAAAATCCGCTACAGGAAATAGATGCTGACTCCTAACAGTGAGAGTCAGTATTTTTAGAGGTTCTTTCTCATGTTCTAGATAACGATAGAAAATAATTTTATAATATTAGAAAAGTATAATTTATCTGTAATTGTACTGGTCTCAAAACCCCATGAAGATCTGGTAAAAAATTACTAGGATTACAAACAATATATAAAGTGATTCTATGTAATACACTTACAAAATGATAGGTTTTTAAAAATACTTGCAATAGTTAGAAATGGAGAGGGTAAGATATACCACTTATAATACACAATATTTAAAACTTAACAAAATGTTAAAGAATCTAAATAAAATAACTGTGGGATCTTACTGAGGGCCACAACATGAGATCTGAATATAGGACAGGTCACACCAAGTTCCTGAACAGGTAGACTTATTGTCACAGAAGTGCAGATCCTTCCTAAAATAATATTTAAATTTAATACAGTTCTAATTAGAATTCTAATTGGGTTTCTCTGAAGCTGATTAATTTAAAAGTTCTCAATAGATATTACAGTTTGCCATAAGGCCACTTTATTAAAAAAATGATGTCACAGAGTAATGGGCAAACAGTTCAGTGCAATAGAATAGAGGGTCTAGGAATGGCCCCTAAGTCTACAGAAGAAATTAATATGACAAAGGTAGCAATTTGACTCATTGAGAAAATGATAGTGTGTTATAATAGTTTATTTAATGAAAGGTGCTGGTATAACTTGACTGTTCATCTGAAAGTAAACAAAGCCAGAACCTTATCTCATGCCATAAATAAAATGAAGTCTAGATGGATTTAAGGATATTTATATGGCCTTGGAGTCAGGGGACACTTTCCTTGATAAGTCACAAAATTCAAAAGATAAACAGGGAGTTATAGGGGGCAGTTCCAAGATGGCCGAGTAGGAACAGCTCCAGTGTACAGTCCCAGTGTGAGCAACACAGAAGATGGCTGATTTCTGCATTTCCAACTGAGGTACCGGGTTCATCTCCTTGGGGCTTGTTGAACAGTGGGTGCAGGACAGTGGGTGCAGCCCACTGAGCATGAGCCAAAGCATGGTGAGGCATTGCCTCACCCGGGAAGTACAAGGGGTCAGGGAATTCCCTTTCCTAGCCAGGGGAAGCTGTGACAGACGACAGCTGGAAAATCGGGTCACTCCCACCCTAATATTGTACTTTTGCAATGGTCTTAGCAAACGGCACACCAGGAGATTATATCCCGTGCCTGACTCAGAGGGTCCCATGCCCACAGAGTCTCGCTCATTGCTAGCACAGCAGTCTGAGATCGAACTGCAAGGCAGCAGCGAGGCTTGGGGAGGGGCGCCCACCATTGCTGAGGCTTGAGTAGGTAAACAAAGTGGCCAGGAAGCTTGAACTGGGTGGAGCCCACTGCAGCTCAAGGAGGCCTGCCTGCCTCTGTAGACCCCACCTCTGGGGGCAAGGCATAGCCAAACAAAAGGCAGCAGAAACCTCTGCAGACTTAAATGTCCCTGTCTGACAGCTTTGAAGAGAGTAGTGGTTCTCCCAGCACGGAGTTTGAGATCTGAGAACAGACAGACTGCCTCCTCAAGTGGATCCCTGACCCCCGAGTAGCCTAACTGGGAGGCACCCCCCAGTAGGGGCAGACTGACACCTCACATGGCCAGGTACCCCTCTGAGACGAAGCTTCCAGAGGAACGATCAGGCAGCAACATTTGCTGTTCAGCAATATTTGCTGTTCTGCAGCCTCCACTGCTGATACCCAGGCAAACAGGGTCTGGAGTGGACCTCCAGCAAACTCCAACAGACCTGCAGCTGAGGGTCCTGACTGTTAGAAGGAAAACTAACAAACAGGAAATCCACACCAAAACCCCAACTGTACGTCACCATCATCAAAGACCAAATGTAGATAAAACCACAAAGATGGGGAAAAAACAGAGCAGAAAAGCTGAAAATTCTAAAAATCAGAGCGCCTCTCTCCTTCCAAAGGAACACAGCTCCTCGCCAGCAATGGAACAAAGCTGGACGGAGAAGGACTTTGATGAGTAGAGAGAAGAAGGCTTCAGATGATCAAATTTCTCCGAGCTAAAGGAGGAAGTTTGAACCCATCTCAAAGCTAAAAACCTTGAAAAAAGATTACATGAATGGCTATCCAGAATAACCAGTGCAGAGAAGTCCTTAAATGACCTGATGGAGCTGAAAACCATGGCACAAGAACTACGTGAGGAATGCACAAGCTTCAGTAGCCGATTCGATCAACTGGAAGAAAGGGTATCAGTGATTGAAGATCAAATGAATGAAATGAAGTGAGAAGAGAAGTTTAGAGAAAAAAGAGTAAAAAGAAATGAACAAAGTCTCCAAGATATATGGGACTATGTGAAAAGACCAAATCTACATCTGATTGGTGTACCTGAAAGTGACGGGGAGAATGAAAACAAATTGGAAAATCTGCAGGATATTATCCAGGAGAACTTCCCCAACCTAGCAAGGCATTCAAATTCAGGAAATACAGAGAACACCACAAATATACTCCTCGAGAAGAGCAACTCTAAGACATATAATTGTCAGATTCACCAAAGTTGAAATGAAGGAAAAAATGTTAAGGGCAGCCAGAGAGAAAGGTTGGGTTACCCACAAAGGGAAGCCCATCAGACTAACAGCGGATCTCTCAGCAGAAACTCTACAAGCCAGAAGAGAGTGGGGGACAATATTCAACATTCTTTAAGAAAATTATTTTCGGCCGGGCGCGGTGGCTCACACTTGTAATCCCAGCACTTTGGGAGGCCGAGGCGGGTGGATCACGAGGTCAGGAGATCGAGACCATGGTGAAACCCCGTCTCTACTAAAAATACAAAAAAATTAGCCAGGCGTGGTGGCGGGCGCCTGTAATCCCAGCTACTCGGAGAGGCTGAGGCAGGAAAATGGCGTGAACCCGGGAGGTGGAGCTTGCAGTGAGCCGGGATTACGCCACTGTACTCCAGCCTGGGCGACAGAGCGAGACTCCGTCTCAAAAAAAAAAAAAAAAAAAAAATAATAATTATTTTCAACCCACAATTTCATATCCAGCCAAACTAAGCTTCATAAGTGAAGGAAAAATAAAATACTTTACACACAAGCAAATGCTGAGAGATTTTGTCACCACCAGGCCTGCCCTACAAGAGCTCCTGAAGGAAGCACTAAACATGGAAAGGAACAACTGGTACCAGCCACTGCAAAAACATGCCAAATTGTAAAGACCATCGATGCTAGGAAGAAACTGCATCAACTAATGAGCAAAGTAACCAGCTAGCATTATAATGACAGGATCAAATTCACACATAACAATATTAACCTTAAATGTAAACGGGCTAAATGCTCCAATTAAAAGACACAGACTGGCAAGTTGGATAAAGAGTCAAGACCCATTGGTGTGCTGTATTCAGGAGACCCATCTCACGTGCAGAGACACACATAGGCTCAAAATAAAGGGATGGAGGAAGATCTACTAAGCAAATGGAAAACATAAAAAGGAAGGGGTTGCAATCCTAGTCTCTGATAAAACAGACTTTAAACCAACAAACATCAAAAGAGACAAAGAAGACCATTATATAATGGTAAAGGGATCAATTCAACAAGAAGAGCTAACCCAAATATATATGCACCCAATACAGGAGCACCCAGATTCATAAAGCAAGTCCTTAGAGACCTACAAAGAGACTTAGACTCTCACACAATGATAATGGGAGACTTAAACACCCCACTGTCAACTTTAGACAGATCAAGGAGACAAAGTTAAAAAGGATATACAGGAATTGAACTCAGCTCTGCACCAAGTGGACCTAATAGACATCTACAGAACTCTCCACCCCAAATCAACAGAATATACATTCTTCTCAGCATCACATCGCACTTATTCCAAAATTGACCACGTAGTTGGAAGTAAAGCTCTCCTCAGCAAATGTAAAAGAACAGAAATTATAACAACTGACTCTCAGACCACAGTGTAATCAAACTAGAACTCAGGATTAAGAAACTCACTCAAAACTGCTCAACTACATGGAAACTGAACAACCTGCTCCTGAATGACTATTGGGTACATAACGAAATGAAGGCAGAAATAAAGATGTTCTTTGAAACCAAGGAGAACAAAGATACAACATACCAGAATCTCTGGGACACATTTAAGGCAGTGTGTAGGGGGAAATTTATAGTACTAAATGCACACAAGAGAAAGCAGGAAAGATCTAAAATTGACACCCTAACCTCACAATTAAAAGAACTAGAGAAGCAAGAGCAAACACATACAAAAGCTAGCAGAAGGCAAGAAATAACTAAGATCAGAGCAGAACTGAAGGAGATAGAGACACAAAAAAACCTTCAAAAAATCCATGAATCCAGGAGCTGGTTTTTTGAAAAGATCAACAAAATAGATAGACCACTAGCAAGACTAATGAAGAAGAAAAGAGAGAAGAATCAAATAGACGCAATAAAAAATGATAAAGGGGATATCACCACCAATCCCACAGGAATACAAACTACCAGCAGAGAATACTATAAACACCTCTATGCAAATAAACTAGAAAATCTAGAAGAAATGGATAAATTCCTGGACACATACACCCTGCGAAGACTAAACCAGGAGGAAGTTGAATCCTTGAATAGACCAATAACAGGCTCTGAAATTGAGGCAATAATTAATAGCTTACCAACCAAAAAAAGTCCAGGGCCAGAGGGATTCACAGCTGAATTCTACCAGAGGTGCAAGGAGGAGCTGGTACCATTACTTCTGAAACTATTCCAATCAATATAAAAAGAGGGAATCCTCCCTAACTCATTTTATGAGGCCAGCATCATCCTGATACCAAAGCCTGGCAGAGACACAACAAAAAAAGAGAATTTTAGACCAATATCCCTGATGAACATCGATGCAAAAATCCTCAATAAAGTACTGGCAAACCGAACCCAGCAGCACATCAAAAAGCTTATCCACCATGATCAAGTGGGCTTCATCCCTGGGATGCAAGGCTGGTTCAACATACACAAATCAATAAATGTAATCCAGCATATAAACAGAAGCAATGACAAAAACCACGTGATTATCTCAATAGATGCAGGAAAGGCCTTTGACAAAATTCAACAACTTCTTGCTAAAAACTCTCAATAAATTAGGTATTTATGGGACGTATCTCAAAATAATAAGAGCTATTTATGACAAACCCACAGCCAATATCATACTGAATGGGCAAAAATTGGAAGCATTCCCTTTGAAAACTGGCACAAGACAAGGATGCCCTCTCTCACCACTCCTATGCAACATAGTGTTGGAAGTTCTGGCCAGGGCAATCAGGCAGGAGAAAGAAATAAAGCGTATTCAATTAGGTAAAGAGGAAGTCAAATTGTCTCTGTTTGCAGATGACATGATTGTATATCTAGAAAACCCCATTGTCTCAGCCCAAAATCTCCTTAAGCTGATAAGCAACTTCAGCACAGTCTCAGGATACAAAATCAATGTGCAAAAATCACAAGCATTCTTATACTCCAATAACAGACAAACAGAGAGCCAAATCATGAGTGAACTCCCATTCACAATTGCTTCAAAGAGAATAAAATACCTAGGAATCCCACTTACAAGGGATGTGAAGGACTTCTTCAATGAGAACTACAAACCACTGCTCAATGAAATAAAAGAGGATACAAACAAGTGGAAGAACGTTCCATGCTCATGGATAGGAAGAATCAATATCATGAAAATGGCCATACTGCCCAAGGTATTTTATAGATTCAATGCCATCCCCATCAAGCTACCAATGACTTTCTTCACAAAATTGGAATAAACGACTTTAAGTTCATATGGAACCAAAAAAGAGCCCTCATTGCCAAGACAAACCTAAGCCAAAAGAACAAAGCTGGAGGCATCACTCTACCTGACTTCAAACTATACTACAAGGCTACAGTAACCAAAACAGCATGGTACTGGTACCAAAACAGAGATATAGACCAATGGAACAGAACAGAGCCCTCAGAAATAATACCACACATCTACAACCATCTGATCTTTGACAAACCTGACAAAAACAAGATATGGGGAAAGGATTCCCTGTTTAATAAATGGTGTTGGGAAAACTGGCTAGCCATCTATAGAAAGCTGAAACTGGATCTCTTCCTTATACCTTATATAAAAATTAATTCAAGATGGATTAAATACTTAAATGTTAGACCTAAAACCATAGAAACCCTAGAAGAAAACCTAGGCAATACCATTCAGGACATAGGCATGGGCAAGGACTTCATGTCTAAAACACCAAAAGCAATGGCAACAAAAGCCAAAATTGACAAATGAGATCTAATTAAACTAAAGAGCTTCTGCACAGCAAAAGAAACTACCATCAGAGTGAACAGGCAACCTACGCAATGGGAGAAATCTACTCATCTGAGAAAGGGCTAATATCCAGAATCTACAAAGAATTCAAAGAAATTTATGAGAAAAAAACAACCCCATCAAAAAGTGGGCAAAGGATATGAACAGACACTTCTCAAAAGAAGACATTTATGTAGCCAACAGACACATGAAAAAATGCTTATCATCACTGGCTATCAAGAAATGCAAATCAAAACCACAATGAGATACCATCTCACACCAGTTAGAATGGCCATCATTAAAAAGTCAGGAAACAACAGGTGCTGGAAAGGATGTGGAGAAATAGGAACACTTTTTCACGTTGGTGGGACTGTAAACTAGTTCAACCATTGTGGAAGAGAGTGTGGTGATTCCTCAAGGATCTAGAACTAGAAATACCATTTGACCCAGTGATCCCATTACTGGCTATATACCCAAATGATTATAAATCATGCTGCTATAAAAACACATGCACATGTATGTTTATTGTGGCACTATTCACAATAGCAAAGACTTGGAACCAACCCAAATATCCATCAATGATAGACTGGATTAAAAAAATGTGGCACATATACAGCATGGAATACTATGCAGCCGTAAAAAAGGATGAGTTCATATCCTTTGTAGGGACATACATGAAGCTGGAAACCATTCTCAGCAAACTATCACAAGGACAAAAAACCAAACACCACATGTTCTCACTCATAGGTGGGAATTGAACAATGAGAACATTTGGACACAGGGAAGGGAACATCACACACCGGGGCCTTTTATGGGGTGGTGGGAGGGGGGAGGGATAGCATTTACCTAATGTAAATGATGAGTTAATGGGTGCAGCACACCAACATGGCACATGTATACATACGTAACAAACCTGCGCATTGTGCACATGTACCCTAGAACGTAAAGTATAATAAAAAAAGATAAACAGAAAAAGATAGATAATTAGATTACATGATGATTAAAACATTTTTATGGCAAGACACTATAAGCAAAGCTCAAAGGCAAATATTAGGTTGGGAAAATATATGAAGGCATAGGATTATTAACGTTGATCACTCCAGCGAGTAATCAGTTAGAAAATATGAAATAATTTTAGAGTTTGGGAAAATAATCAAATTTATCTTTTATCATGGAGGATATAATGCAGTATTTGAGTTGCCTTAAAAGGTTGAGCAATGGACAGGTACCAGGTGATAAATGGCCATCTTCTGGGGTCAGGGAGGCGCCATTGAAATGTTTCACACCCAGGAATGACATAAGGAGATTTGTATTTTAGAAAAAATAAATTGTTCTTATTGTACAACAGCTAATAATTAGAGGAGATAAGACCTGAGGCAGAGATGAGTTCAGAGAGAAGATAAACTAAACCAGTATGGAAAAAGTGGAGGTAGAGAGAATGGAGAGGATTCATGAGTTAATTATGAGATAGAATTGAGAATCTGAAACTCTAATAGATAAGAATAAATGAGGGAGAGGGAAGAGGCAGTGGTAATATTCAGCTACCTGGCCTAGGCAGTTGGGTGAATATAACACTACTGATTGAACCCTGCACGAGGAGTAACTTTGTGTAGTGAAGGGGGAGAAGATAATGAGTTTAAAACGATTAAAAACGTTTAAACGATTTAAACGATTTAAATCATTTAAAAAACGATTTAAAATTTTGGAGTCTGTAGGATATCCAAAGAAGTGGCCTTCATATAACAGGACCTATCAGCCTGGAGCTCGGGAGATGTGAAATGTATGTAAAGACAAAGAAGTCGTTAGTATTAGGACTGCAATTGAAGCAGTAGAAATAGATGCCACCACCAGGGGACAGTGCATAGAGAGAGAAGGGAAGAGAATTATCTAACAATTTCAAGGGTTCACTTAGTCCGAGAGGCCAATCCTTCTTCCAAATGCTAGGCAGGAGGGATAACTGAAGAGTTTGATTAGTCTAAAGCTATTCTGTCATTCCTAATCCCTCCCAATCTCAAGAACATTCCTGCTGCTGTTACTTCTGTCATTGTCACATGGTGACACCATGGAAAGCGGGAGTCCCATGCAATCCAAAGCACCCTTTTCTTTTTCCAGTGCTGCAATCACACACACACATTAATTCGTGTTATGCTGGGCCCAAAGTCCATCTTCCAAAGTTACTTTTCTTTAGGATATATTTATCTGCGGGCCAGGCGTGGTGGCTCACGCCTGTAATCTCAGCACTTTGGGAGGCTGAGCCGGTCAGATCACGAGGTCAGGAGATCGAGACCATCCTGGCTAACACGGTGAAACCCCATCTCTACTAAAAATACAAAAAATTAGCCGGGTGAGGTGGTGGGCCCCTGTAGTCCCAGCTACTCGGGAGGCTGACGCAGGAGAATGGCGTGAACCCGGGAGGCGCAGCTTGCTGTGAGCTGAGATTATGCCACTGCCCTCCAGCCTGGGCGACAGAGCGAGACTGTCTCAAAAAAAAAAAAAAAAAAGTATATATATATTTATCTGCTTGGCCTACTCCAACCCCCAAAAAGCTCTTCCATCAATGAGCATTTCCAGGGGAGGGGTGTCTTTTTCAAATAAGGGAAGGCCAGGTTACACTCTCTTTCCAGGGCACTGAACACAACTATTTACGTTTAAGTAACTAACAGGGGCTACTGCAGTGTTTTCCAGAAGAAAGAAAGAAACTCTGTTTCAAGGCAGCTTGTGGCTTGCATCTTGCCAATGGCAACTTCTGCTAAAAACAATCCAAAAAAAAAATTCAGCTTATCCATGTACTCTAAAACATTGAAGTATGGATGAGGAGGGACCAGGAAAGGGAAAGGATGAAGACTTAAGAGAGGTGATGTGAGGACTAGAGCAGGATCCCTGAAGGCATGAGGCAGTGAGATCCCAGCACATGTGGGAGGGGTTAGTCTGGACAGGAGATTGGCTTCTCTTCTCTCAAGGAGGGAAGGGTGGTTGTAGTTACAGACGTGTGATGAGGGGTTTGTGGATGGGAGATAAGCTACTTCCCTTACATTTCCTCTGTGGACAGGAAGCAAGGTCATTTGCTGACAGTTAGGAAGAGATAGGTAAGGGTGGGTTTCAAAGATTTGAGAATGGGTGGGTTTGGGCCAGCCACAGAAGAAGATGGGAGAGAATGCTGACCTAGAATAAATTGGGCTTCCAACCAGCATTTGGGGCCCAGTGGAGGTTGATGTCCTTGAATTCAAGTGCTACCTTTCTCAGCTTTGGATGAATTTTTTCTCTTAGCACACACCAGCTTCTAGCTGGCTCTGTGCATTTCCTGACTTGCTGGCCAGGACCCCTACCCCCTTCTTCTCCCATTTGGGGAATCATTGAAATCCAAGTGATGTTACTGTAGAAATGACCCTGAATGTGTGTGTGTGTGTTTGTTTGTTTGTGAGACAGAGATAAGGCATGATCTCAGCTCACTGCAATCTCCACCTCCCTGGCTCAAGCAATCCTCGCATATCAGCCTCTGAGTAGCTGGGACTACAGCCACGTGCCACCCACCATACCTGGCTAATTTTTGTATTTTTTGTAGAGACAGGTTTTTGCCATGTTGCTCAGGCTGGTCTTGAACTCCTGAGCTCATGCAATCCACCTGCCTCCACTTCCCAAAATGCTGGGATTACAGGCATGAGCCACCGCGACCAGCCTGAATGTGTTCTGAACAATCAAAAACAAATAATATATTAATGTCACGATTTTGATATTTGACTTGATTTTGTCCCTAATATGTTGAGAATTGCCATTCTAGAAGCTGCCTCCTGTCTAGCCTACAGTTCCAGGATCCTGGACTAACCCCGAATCCCAGATTTCAGGTGTTCATTTGATATAAACAATGTTGGATTTTCTCTTAGGACATGTAAAACCTGATTAGTCAAATGGCTCTGTTTCTTTTCTCTGTTCTGTTTTAAAAATTGGTAATCTTTTCAGATGGTTGAGTCTTTCTTCTTTAAGCATCAGTATTTTTTCTAACATGCCACTTGTGAGATTTGCCATCTTCAATGTGTCATTACTTTTGCATGATTTAAAAATTGTTATGCTAAACATCTGGCATACTCTGTTTCTGTTCATCGTTTGGTATGTTAAATGGAATTGGTTCTCTGTTTTTCCTTTGGCTGGAAAAAATTCTTTTTCATTTATTATTTTCTACTAGCATATTAAAAGAAGGGGAAAAGATTGCCTAGTTATCTATAAGCTTAGGACCTAAATATGTCAGAAAGCAAAATTAAGTAGAGTGGAGAGCAGACTCGTTTCTGTTTTCTTATAGCAAAACTTAGCTCAATTCTATCTCCTTATAGCAAAACTTTCTCCCTCTCATATATATTTCATAATGAGCTTTGACTGTTTTGCTGAGCATTCAAGGTTTTGCATGTCCTAACCCTACCTACCTATTCAAAATTTATTTTGGCCAGACATGGTGACTCATGCCTGTAATCCCAGCACTTTGAGAGACCCTGCCTCTACAAAATATAAAATAAGTAAACAAATAAAAATTTAAAAAAAAACTCACAAAATTTATTTGGCACTTTCTTTCCCACACTCTGCTCCACAGTCACTATTAGTTTAGTGCCTTTGCCCTGGTCCCAAAGATACATATTCCAGTTCTTAGCATTAGATAGGGCTTCTCAGGTCTAAGCAGCCACTCATTATTGTTCAGCCACTTTATATATCCCTTCCCTGCATGAGAAGTAACAGTTGTTATTTATTGATGTGGTTTGGCTGTCTCCCACCCAAATCTCATCTTGAATTGTAGCTCCCATAATTCCCACATGTCATAGGAGGGACCTGGTGGGAAGTAATTGAATCATGGGGTCAGGTCTTTCTCGTGCTGTTCTGGTGATAGTGAATAAGTCTCACGAGATCCGACGGTTTTATAAAGAGGAGTTCCCCTACACAGGCCCTCTTGCTTGCCACCATGTAAGATGTGACTTTGCCCCTCATTCACCTTCAGCTGTGATTGTGAGGCCTCCCCAGCCCTGTGAAATTGTGAGTTAATTAAACTTCTTTCCTTTATAAATTACCCTGTCTTGGGTATGTCTTTATTATAAGTGTGAGAACAAACTAATACACTTGTCTTAAATACTAACATACTCAACAGAATATATAACAAATTCACACAAACTTATTTATACTCCTAGTTGCCCTAAGGGGCTCACAATGAGTGTGTCCCCTTTTTTGACCCTTCCCTACAGCAGGATATATGCAAATCAGATTGCTGGCCAGGGCAGCTTTTCTGAAGTTGATGCTAGAGCCAAGGTTTTTATGGCAAGGTGAAGCTGTATAAACAAGGTGCAGAAAGCTGTTCTGGGAAATGGCTCAGCTGTGGGAAGACATGAAGTCCTGTAACACATTGGTGACTGTCAGATTTTATAATTGGCTCAATATTTTGTAAGATTAAAGTACAAGGAGATGAGTGGTGGAAGATTACTTTAGAAAGGTAGGTAAGGGCCAGAATAGATAAGGCCAAAGAACTGGTATTAGGGGATGTGAGAGAGGCTAAATAGGCCTCTTCCCCTTGTGACTATAGTGCACACTTCCCCTAGGGTTGATGGGGAGTCTGCCAAAAACAGCTTCTATCTAGCCTAGTCCTCTAGCAGAATGTCTTGTAAATCACTTAGTGATGTAAATGCTCCTTAAGACATCATTGAGGTCAGTAATTGTGCCATTTCCTATAGAAAGCAACTCAAGAAGTGGTGGTGATGTGGCTTTTACAAATGACTTTTTAAATATGGATTTTTTGAAAGGAATTGTTTTCTTAAAGTTAACTCACTATGTCAGAAGGCATATGGCTATATGGCTCAGAGATATGGGAAGTTTATTATTGATGAGATCCCGTTATTAGTCCTTTACTTAAAATAGTTGAATTACGCATCTTTAATAGCACTCAATGTGTTAATATGATCTGGAGGTAAACTTATAGTTTTCTTAAAAATAAAAGGGAGATTCTTAGACTGAAAACTCTATGGGGCTTTTGAATTTATGAAAAATGATGCATTATACCTGAAAATACACAAGAATGCCCAACAGAGATAATTAATACATATTTTAAATTAGATTCTTCGTTCATGGAAGGAATATGACCTGGCAGTAATGATTATAAATTATGGGAAAAAAATGTTGGACATCACGCCAGGATGCAAGTCTCTGTTTGATGGTAGTAATGAACAAGAAGAAATGCCAGAGGAGGTAATTGTTTTTGTTTCTCATTTTTAAACCTATGTTTAGTTTGTGTCTTTTAGGAGTAATGTAGTATTATTAAACATATTAGAAAATTGATACGTTTTACACTTGTTATATTTACATATAAGTATTATAGTAAAGAGCTTTTGGGTTTTTTTGTTGTTGTTGTTATAGTCAAGAAAATGAAAAAGGAATCTCTGCTAGCATACTGAATAGTCCCCATCACCAGTCCTGACCATCAGGTGATGATAGAGAGCTTCTTACACCCAGCTGGACATTGGACTTAAAAGCTCTCCAAAGTCTCTTCCAGATCTAAGATTTTACTGTTCTGGGTGGATTACTGAATGTAGCAAATACATGTCAGAGTTTTTTTACTTTGTGTTCAAAGTAGATTTCTGAAACTCATTGTGACACCTGCGTTCTCTTCTTTATGAGACTGCTAATTTTTGAGATGAACTTTTAATATCTGCCTTCCAAGCATGAGTCTTACAAGAGCTTATGCTTATTGCCTTTCCTTGAAACTATGTAGTTTTGTAGATCAAGTTTTGAAATGTTACTTAGTTCACTGGGTTTCTGTCTTTCCTTTCTTTCTCTCTCTTTCTTTCTTTCTTTCTTTCTTTCTTTCTTTCTTTCTCTCTTTCTTTCTCTCTCTCTCTCTCTTGCTCTCTCTTTCTTTCTTTCTTTTTTGAGACAGAGTCTCACTCTGTAGTCTAAGCTGGAGTGCAGTGGCGCAATCTTGGCTCACTGCAGCCTCCGCCTCCTGGGTTCAAGTGATTCTTCTGCCTCAGCCTCTGAGTAGCTAGGATTATAGGCACGCGCCACCACACCTGGCTAATTTTTGTATTTTTAGTGGAGATGGGGTTTCACCATGTTGGCCAGGCTGGTCTTGAACTCCTGACCTCAGGTGATCCTCCCACCTTGGCCTCCCAAAGTTCTGGGATTACAGGCATGAGCCACAGTGCCTGGCCAGTTCATTGGGTTTCTGAGGGCACTAGAAATTACTTGAAGTCCCTTCCATGGCTTGGGTGGGAGTAGAGACTGTCATCCCTGACTCTGTCTAAGTTAGAGTAGCTCCATTTCTATCTCTGTGATATCTTGAATTTCCAAGTAAGCATTTGTTTGCCAAAAAAAAATCTTTTAAAAATCACCACTGTTGTACTGGATGACTTTTTAAGCTATAATACCTTTTTTTTTCCTAATGGAAGGATGTTTTGTCTAGAGGGATTTTTGATTAAGCTGGAAGCAATTTGAGGGTTTGTTTGTTTGTTTGTTTGTTTGTTTTTGCGCCATGCAGTGTCTACTCTCAGAGTCCATCAGCCCCTTTATGTTACCCAGGCCTTGACTCAGGGCCTTCCACATCATGGTAGGACAGGCCTCATGCCTCTCTCCTTGAAGCTTATAGTCCAGCAGAAGGTTGTGAGTCTTCAATCTAAGTTTGTAGAGATTGTTAATTTATAGGAGTCAGAAATTATTAGAGCTACTCAAGGTTCCTTTAAGCCTAAAGAGGGGCTTGGAGGTTTTTCTTTTTGAACAAAAGACATTAACAGGTCAGTTCTCAGGCTCGGACAGAGAAAAACATCGTGGTGAGCCTGAGTGAGCAGACAGGCCGATTCTTAATTCACTAATTACTGATCCCGTTATGTTTCAATGAAAGGCAAAGTAGCAAAGTCAATTAGCTTAGTTGTAAAGAAGCTCCTTCTGGGAAAAAGAAAGGGAAAAAAGAATAAAGGGATACATTTCTGAGGGCAGGGTGGGAATTGTCTTTTCAAGATTTTTAGAGACATATCCTCAGCTGCTTTGAGAATGCAGGTTTTGGAGGGGGCTGGTTAGGTAGGTGGAAGTTACTGGGAGAAAGGGAGAGGGAAAAGAAGCAGCATTTTGGTCAATCTCCATGAAACACAGCACTATGTCTACATTTAATTAGAGCACAATAACTATTATTCATTGTTATTAATATTGTTATGTAGATCGTAGTTTTATCTACCAAGTATGAAAGTATGAAAACATAAAGAATGTTGTTTGAAAAGGACAGTTGTGGGAACACGTTAAAGTACATTTTGACATATAACCAATGTTTCTAGGATTCTTCTAAGAAGTCTTTAAAGACTAAGAAGCCACAGCAGATACTACTGCCTGAAAAGATAAATGAACAGCTGGCCTTGTTGGAGACACACCTACTCAAACTGACAAAGCAATGTAATCATTTTTTTTCTGTATACTTCCGTTTAGCATTAAGTTTTTTAAAACGAGAAAATATTTTGTTCAAAGGATTAGGATGAGATTAGCATTTGGTAAACCCTCTAACGTTTACACAGTGCTTTTATATCATTAATCCTAACACTACCCTGTTAATAAGGGGTTGCTAACCACTTTTTACAGATGTGGCTCATAAAGATTAAGTGATTTACTTAGGATTACGTAGCTGGCTTGGACTTGAGCCTGTGTCTTCTGACTCTAAAGCAAGTTTTCTCAACCTCGACAATATTATCATTTTGGGCCAGGCAGTTCTTTGTTGTGGGGAACTGTCCTTGGCACTGTATGATATTGAGTAGCATCCCTGGCCTCTACTCACAGAAGCACAGCACACCACCCCCTAGTTGTGACAACCATCTGGGTATCCTTGGTGGGAGAGTGGGATGGGGTTATGGGTGGCACAAAAATCACTGCTTTGAAGTCAAAAATGCAACTGAGAAATAAAGGAATAGTGTGAGTGTTGTTAATGTGTAAGTGGTTTGACCCAATGCCTTCCAGAGTAGAAAGCAGAGTGAAAGATTAGTTTAATTTTAGGTCGTTGTACTGTAGTAATTTCGTAATAAACCAATGTGTTAATGCAATGATTGGTATTTTGGAGTTTGCAGCCTGGAAGGCTACTTGGGAAATTGAGTTAGTTTCTGGTGATGATTAGTATTGTCACATTTTTAAAAAGCAGGTACTTCAAATCTTCTAGAAAAAGAGAGTATCCAAATTTGAGCCTTAAACTAAGTATGAGGCTCTACTTTTGCCCCACGGCCTTTGGAGATGAGGCTACACTTGTAGAATTCCATGTCCCTACCTCACCTCTCTTACTGTGTGCCTCTGTTCTATCTTGTGGGCTTCGCTGACTTGGATCTCTCTCTTTTAATATGTTCCATGCCCGTTTCAAGCATGGATTTATGAATTGAACTAAGTATTTGATTATTCCCATAATTAGTTAACATAGCTTTGGGAAAGCTGTAATCATCTTATTATATATATAAAGTATAATTCCTTAAAATATACAGTGTTCTAGAAATGTGATTTATTTTTATAATATCAGTAAAAATATTTTACCAAGAAGCACAATGACCTATAAGTAGCTAAATAGTAAATTCTCCTTGGTGGTCTAATGGTTAGAAAAAGAATAGTAAATTAAAAAACAACAATAATAAAATGATAGTTTTGTACAGTGTTTTCTGTGTGCCAGTCACTATTTTACAAAACATACTATTTTTATAAAATATACACATTAAAACTCATGCAACCTGTATATAAGAGCCATAAGAAGGTACTATTATTATCTCTATTATAAAGATAAGGAAACTGAGGCACAGAGAAGCTAAATAACTTTCCAAGGTTTCATAACTAAAAAATGTCATAGTTAGAATTTGAACCCAGCCAGTCTGGCTCCAGTGGCTGTGTTATACTTGACTGCCTTTTAAAGATAATTTTGCTAAAATGGGATAAATGTAATTGGTAGATTTCTGAGTCTTGGGTTTGCTGATACATGACAGCTGTTGAAAAGGAGAGAATCATGCCTTGGAAACTCTTTGCCTATTTGGTGGTGGACCCCTTAGCTTTTAGGGGGAAAAGTGAAGCAAATAATTTCATCAGATTATTTTCATTTCCAAAATGTAATGCTATAATTGCTATTTTAAGGCACATAATTTAGAATAAATACTTCAGTATTTTCCTGTTTTGTCATCTCTTTTAAAGAATTGTTATTGTGAATTACTCAAAAAATTTGTATTTTGGGTTACTAAACAGAACATATGACTTTTGAATTTTTTTAACCTTAGATGTTACATCTGAACTCTCAGGAGGAGAGGACCCTATATTTCTTTATCCTGTAGTTTTGAATTGGTCGGTCAAAGGTGCCGTGAAAGAAGGTAGGTGAACTGGATGTGTATATGCTGTTCACTCGATTTATCACTGAAGAGAATTAATTCTGTGGATTTTGTTTCTGTTGTTTACTTGAAGATTTCACCTGTTTTAGGCAGAATATTTTGGATTCTTACCCACTCAGAATAATGCAGAATCCTGATTGCCAAGTAATGAAAGAGACCTAAAGAGGTACCTGATTTAAAGTCTGGAAAGACAGAATCTTGATGGTGGCTTATTTTGGTAGTGAATAGTGTTATTATGAAGCTTACAAAAACTAGGGCATTGAAAAATGTATTAGTGGCTGGGCACAGAAGCTCACGCTTGTAATCTCAGCACTTTGGGAGGCCAAGGCAGGCAGATCACCTGAGGTCAGGAGTTTGAGACCAGCCTGGGCAACATGGTGAAGCCCCGTCTCTACTAAAAATACAAAAATTATCCAGGTGTTGGGTGGTGGGTGCCTGTAATCCCAGCTTCTCAGGAGGCTGAGGCAGGAGAATCACTTGAACCTGGGAGGCAGAGGTTGCAGTGAGTTGAGATCGTGCTGCTACACTCCAGCCTGGGTGACAGAGTGAGACTCTGTCTCAAAAAACAACAAAAAAAAGAAAAATGTATTAGTGAATTTCAAGTTTAGCTAATGAGAAATGGCAACATAATGATTAATTCAGAGTGAAATATAATAAAAATTAGGATTACTAGTTATGATAATTATCAACAATTTTTTCCCCAGTTAGTGATACATTAGAAGTGACCTTAATGAAATCTTTCTCAATGCTGAGATATTTAGAAAATAAATTTAATATAGACTGTAAAGGATTCATTGATACTAGAAAAGCAGTAGTTCATACCACATTTATTCCTATATACTTTTTAAAATGGAGAAATCTAAAAAGCAGATTAATAAACTTGCCTGTTGGAACAAAATGACTGCTAGCACTGGCAACCCTTCAGTACTAATAATTGAGGATATTGGTAACTATATATGAACTTCCTTGTTATTACAGTTATGAAATTTAAGCAAAAACCAAGATTTCTGGAATTCTTTACACAAGTTATGCTAAAATGCATGAATGAGGAAAAATTTCACCTTATGGTAGAGGTAACAACTCCTGTCCATGACTTCTTGAAAAGGTACTTGCAATTATCAGTGTTATACATGTTAACAACTTTAAAAAATGAATATCATTGTCAGTTTTAAGAAATATAAGGTAGATGAAAAAGAGAGTGGAGTATATACAGTTAAAACCACTGCCTAAGAGATAGTGAAAATTCATGTCTGTGTAAATAAATAACTAAAAGTAAAAATATATATACAATGTACTCACAAATGAGAATAGAGCATGTTCAGGTCTCTAGCTGGAAACAGATTAAGTCTTTTGCTATTGAGTCAGGATGGATAATAGTATCTCTAGGCCATCAGTTCTTTCTCACACAAGGTTTTGGCTCCAGTTTTGGTCATTTACCACGTGTTTGTAATTCTTCTGTGGTAACAAATAGAGCCATTTCTTGGGGTTTCCATTTGTATATGTGAAGAGGGAGTTCCTTAAATAAAAGCAGTAAACCTTAAAGCTGCCCCTCCTATTCTCTAAGCCTGAATTCTTCTCTTTGCTCCCAAATAAAATGATAGTGCTCACACCAATTACGAGAGATGCCAAATGAATCCAACTTTTCTTTTATCAACTGAGAGTGGACTTTTCTTCACTGGGCATTGATCTGTCCATCCCATTCTAATAAACATAAACATCAGTAACATGAAACCTGTTTTTGAAATGGCAGCAAAAGAGAAGCATTCCTTTAAAAACATACAGAAAGATATTCTTCCTAAAATAGGTACTTCGTTTATTAGAACAGAAGCTTAGAGTATATATATGCTTCATATTTTCAAAAGATAAAAGAAGAAATTGCTTATATTAAATGAAACAGGCCATGATAATAACAGAATTGTTCAGAATTAGAGTTCTATTACATTTTTTTAAAAACAGCTAAAATTAGATATTTAGGAGGGTTAAATAATGTTCTTGATTCCAAAGAAAAACAGAAGATACTTTCAGTGTGCAGGCAAATGTGGAGGGCTGGCTGTGGAAGTCTAACCTAAGAATAAGAGATATTCTGGAAGAGGAGTATAAGATTATAATACTGTATTTATACTGTACTTTTTCTGTGTTCGGATATGTTTAGATACATAAATACTGACTATTATGTTACAATATCGCCTACAGCGTTCAGTATAGTAACATGCTGTACGGGTTTATAGTCTAGGAGCAGTAGGCTGTGCTGTATCACGTAGATGTGTAGCAGGTGATACCATCTAGGTTTGCATAAGTACATTCTATGATGTTCACACAATGACAAAATTCCCTAACAAAGTATTTCTCAGAATGTATCCCTGCCACTAAGTGACACATAATTGTATAAATAGTTAAAACAATGAACAAGTCCTCAATAACATTGACTTGCATAAAAATTTTAAAATACTATTTATCCAAATGAAAGGCAGTCAGAGCTCCACAGAGCAGTGAACAGATCAAGGAGTGGAGGAGTTTAATGTATTCAATGGATGAAGGTTCTGCTGCGCATGGAGGAGAATACTAAGATGGTGACAAAGACTGTGGTCTAAATGTGACCTCCTCTCCTTCTCATCTCTTTCTGGAAGAACATAACCACCAGGTCAAGCACCCTGGTAGTGAGGGAGAGAGAGAGGAGAGGCTGTAGAGAAGAGACCTAGCTGGTTGGAAATGGAAGGCAGTCTTAGGCTGCAAGTCGTGGAGGATGGCTCCCCAAGTCCCTTATGGTCATCGATCAAAGGCTTCTAATTTAGGCAGCAAAACATTTGCCCAAACGAATGTCAACTAACTGGGTGATTCTTAGGATTGTTACAGCTGAACTGGGGTTCCAGACAACCATGGGATTAGGGTTATCTTCATCAAAACTGGAGCGAAGGGACCAAGATGGATTTGGGTCAAGTTCCAACCCCTGGAACTAGCTATCCAGGCTTACCCCGTCATTTCATTAGCCTTGCATTAATAAGACCCTACATTTTATTCAAGTTTTGAGATCCCATTTATCATGTTAAGCTGTTTTGCTGTGCCTGGCTAGTACTTACGAAGAAATATAAATTAAAAAAAAATAGAAATTTCAGGAAAAATGGGCAAGTATCAATAAAGGGACAGTGAGAGATTATAGTATTGGTAAAAGGTCAGCTCAGTTCCTGTTGGTATTCAGAGGGCAGCAGTGGCTGGGAGCTTGCAAAAGATGGAACCAAAGAGATTGAAATCTGTTGGAAGCAAGGAAGCTTGTCTAGGGTTACTTTTACAGTATTCTCTGAGTTATAAGGGAACAAGTGTCCATCGTTACTTTATTTTCAATCCAGTTCTGTTCCATCTACATCATGCCTTCAACTCCTCTTTTTCCCTATAGAAAGCCCTATGGGAGCTTTTATTATATGATTATAACATACAACATATTCTCTATTATACAATGTATAATACATTTTATTATTTTTTTTTTGAGACAGAGTCTCGCTCTGTTGCCCAGGCTGGAGTGCAGTGGCGCGATCTCGGCTCACTGCAAGCTCCACCTCACAAGTTCACGCCATTCTCCTGCCTCAGCCTCCCGAGTGGCTGGGACTACAGTAGGTGCCTGCCACCATGCCCGACTAATTTTTTTTTTTTTGTATTTTTAGTAGAGACAGGGTTTCACCCTGTTAGCCAGGATGGTCTCGATCTCCTGACCTCGTTGTGATCCACCTGCCTTAGCTTCCCAAAGTGCTGGGATTACAGGCATGAGCCACCGCGCCCGGCCTATACATTGTATAATACATTTTAAAACTTATTTATTCAATCTCCTGTAAATAGGCACTTAAATTCTTCCTAATTTTTTATTATTATAAACAGTGCTGCAAAGGACATTCTTATATATGTGTCCTTGTGCATGTGTGAGAGTTTCTGTAAATATACAGGGCTGTAGTTTCCAAGATATGAACATTTTAACATTAGTGGATATTGCTAAGTTGCTCTTAAACTTTTATCAATGTTGTGAAAAGTTTCTATTATTCAACATCTTCATTGACACTCACATTTTATGATATGATTTACACTCTGCTCTTTTGAGAGACCAGCTATTTCATGCTGAACAGAGATATCACAGTCTAATTTATGCATAGGACACAAGCAGTTTTAGATGTTCTTGTATACTTTCAGTGAAAACTTTAAAGACATATTACTTTGGGGTAGTTCTGCAAATTTTTGCAGGTCTTTTTGACTGACTATCTTTTTTATTAGGAGGAATGAGTCTCTACTTGGACTAATAAAAGTGAAATGTAAGGACAGTGCTTTGAATAAAAAAGCAAACAAATCTTTAAAGTTCAAAGCTGCAGTAATGGAAATTGGAAGAGTAAGTTTCCTATGAGTTTTGAATTTTAGGTAATGAAATTAAGAGATTCATGTATCTAGAGATGACTGGCTACATTTAAACTCATTATAATATGAAACAGAAGGATATACTAACAAGCATAATTTTATAATTACACAATACAACTTTTAGATTAACGTGTAGATATTGTTATAATCAGATTTTTTTGTCTACAGGGGTACTTCTGTTGCCTTTGATAGTAATTTTAATTGAGGGTATAAACTACTGTATTTCAATGTCAAGAGATAAACATTAGAGTATGAATAAATTATACTACTGTGTTCAAAGTTTAAATTTAACTTGTAACATTTTATCTCCTCTATTAAGAGTGCAGAAATGCAACAAAGAATAAGAAGTAAAAAAAAGGAAACTCTAAGAGATTTCATTTTTAAAAATCCAGCTGTTTCTGAAATGGTGGCACATGAAAGGTATTCACTAATTAATTAATTCAGGAAACGTTTACTTGAGGGTAACTATGTGTTGGGCATTATTTTGGGTACTAGGGATACACTGGTGGACCAGACAGGTGCCTTCAAGGACCTTACATACTAATGAAAAAAGCATAGTAAACAAGTAAACACCTAAATAAACAAGACAGTTAAAAATGGTGATAAATGTTATAAAGTAAATGAAATAATATAGAATATTTGGCTTGGCATGAAGGTGGTGGTGGCAATAGTTTAGACAGGGTGGTTAGGAGAACAAATTGGTAAATTATCAGTGAACCTAAAGTTCTTGATTATAAAATATATTATGGCAAAATGTTTGGTTTCTGTTTTTATAAGTACACATGTATAAGAATTTTTTATTCTTATACATTCTTTATATATCTTACCTTCATTATCTAATGTTTTTCTATACCTGTTTAGTGATTTTGATTTTAATTTACACCACATAGATATTAATAGAACCAATTCTGCTTTGTTTTTATTTGCATTTGCTTACTATCTCTTTGATTATTCCTTCATTTTCTTTATTTAAATTATGACGTATTTTAGATAGGTATAAAAAATAATATAACAACTATGCAACTTAACACGTAAAACCTTTCAAACACAATTGAAATCCCCATGTACCCGTCTTGGTATGCATTTCTGTTTTCCTCTATCCTGGAAATAATACTGCGCCAAAATTTCGTGTTTATTACGCTGATGAATGAATTCATATGTCAACCACATGTGTATATAGCCCCAAATAATGCATGCTGTAATTTTTTCCAATTTGCTTTGGAAATTTGCTTTTTTTCTCTCAATATTATGTTTGTGATTTTTTGAAATGTCACTTATACATAAGTCTACTTTAATTTCACTGCTGAATGGTATTTCATTATATACTAAATAAATATCATATAATAAATAAATTATATAGTATAATGCATTGTATTTATTGTATATGTATTTCTGTGTGCATAATACATACACATAAATATAAATAACACATAATTTAACATGCATAATAAATATATATTATTATGCATATATCATATAATATATATTATATATTGTATAATAAATTTTTTAAATGATTTATTCAGTCTGCCATAAATAAACATTTAAATTCTTTCTAACTTTTCACTGTTGTAAGCAATGTTACAAAGGACATTCTTGTATGTATCTCCTTATGTACGTATGAGAGTTTCTGTAGGGTAAATACACAGGGTTGTGGTTTTCAAGATATGAACATTTTAGTGTTACTAGATATTGCTAAGTTGCTCTTAAATTTTTATCAATGTTGTGAAAAATTTCCGTTATTCAAGGTCTTCACCAACACTTGATATTATTATCACATTTTTGTGGAACTATGTGGTATGAAATTTTATCTTGTTGTTACAATTTTCATTTCTTTGATTCCTAAGGTTAGGCATCTTTTCATATTTTTATTTGGCCCAAGGGTTTTTCCAGTCTCAGGACTGCTTGTTTGTATCCTTTGCACATTTAAAAACTTTTGTTTCCTTATTTAGTTTTATAAGTTTGGATGCTAATTCTTCTCCCAGTTTGTGGCTCATCAGTTCACATTTTAAAGTTTTTTAATAATTAATTCAAAAGTTTTAATTCTTAACGGAGTCAAATATATCAATGTTTCCCTTTATTGTTTTGGAAATTCTTTCCTAATCTGGGATAGTAAAGATATTCTCTTTGTAAATTTAAATTTTCGACTTTCACATTTAGGAATTTCATTAATTTGTTTTTGCATATGGTGAGAAGATGAATCCCTTCCACTCTCTTTTTTTAATTTTGTTGCAGGTATTCAGTTGGTCGGCACAATTTATTGAGTAATCTATTCTATTGTCACTGTTAACTTTATCACGTAGCAAGTTTTCATATATGTAGCTTTGGGATCTCTTCTCTGTTTGATTAGTCTATTAACTTATTCCTGAGTCAATATCAAACCATCATAATTACTCTAGTTTTAAATTGAGTTTTGCTGTCTGAGGAACAAGTTTCTCCAGAATATTCTTTTCCTTCATGCAAGTCTTGGGTATTCTTCCACAAAATGGAATGGTTTTTTGATTAATACAAAAAACTCTACTATGATTTTGATAAAGATAGAATTGAATGTATGTATTGGTATAGGAAGGTTTTTAGAAATTATTTATTTATTTATTTTTACACTGTTGTGTTTTTCTGTTAGTAGACAGATCACTTTCTTAGGTCTTTAATGCCTTTCAATAAATTTCTATGATTTTCTCCATAACCGTGTTATATATCTTTTGTTAGATACATCAAGGAACTGTTTTTTGATGTTAGTGTAAATTATATTTTAAAATTACATTTTTGAATTTTTCTATTCTTTGTATAGGTGTGTAGTTGATTTTTTGCATACTGATCTTCTAAACAACTTGATAATTTATTTGTAGATACAGTTTTTTTTTGTGTGTGTGGACAGTCATAATCTGAAGAGATAATGTTTTGCTTATTCCTTTCTAATGCTCCAGCCTCTTCTTTCCTTTTCGTGTTTAGCCTACAGGCTAGGGCTTCGAGTTTAATCAGGAAAAGAGTTTGTGATTGTGGACATCCTTGTTGTAACATGCGTATTTAAAACTTTTTTATTTCCAGATAATTATAGATTCATGTGCAGTTATAAGAAGTAATACAGAGAGATCCCATATACCCTTCATCCGGTTTCTAATGATAGCTGTACAACTATAGTACAATATCACAACCAGGAAATTGGCACTGATATAATCCACTGACCTTATTTGGATTACAGCAAGTTTGCATGCACATGTGTGTGTGTTCGTGTGTCTGTGTGTGTATTCTATGCAATCTGTAGAATTTGTATGACCACCACAGTATGTAACCTTTTGAGGCTTTTTGTTTCACTTAGCATAATTCCCTTGAGAGTCACCCAAGTTGTGTGTATCCACGAGTTCACTTATTATTGCTTAGTAGTATTCCATGGCATAAATCTTCCATAGTTTATTACCATTTACCTATTGACGTGCATTTAGATTGTTTCCAACCCAATAGCATTTGACTATTAGGAATAATGCTGTGATGAGCATTCATGTGCAGTTTTTATATAAACATAAATCTTCATTTCTCTGTGATAAATACCCAAGAGTGCAATTGCTTGGTCGAATGGTAAGCATGTTTAATTTTGTAAGGCATCCTCCACTCTTTTGCAGACTGGCTGCACATTTTTACATTCCCATCAACAGTATGTGAGTGATCTAGTTTCTACTCATGATTTCCAGCGCTGAGCATTATTACTGGTTTTTTAATTTTAGCTATTAAAATAGGTGTGTAGTGATACCTCATGGCCTTAATTTGCATTTCTCTAATGGCTAATGATAGAGAACATCTTTTTTTTTTGAGATGGAGTCTCACTGTGTCACCCAGGCTGGAGTGCAGTGGCACGATCTTGGCTCACTGCAACCTCCGCCTCCCCGGTTCAAGTGATTCTCCTGTCTCAGCCTCCTGAGTAGATGGGATTACAGGCATGCACCACCACGCTTGACTAATTTTTGTATTTTTAGTAGAGACGGGGTTTCACTATGTTGGTCAGGCTGGTCTTGAACTCCTGACCTCATGATCCACTCACTTCAGCCTCCCAAAGTGCTGGGATTACAGGCATGAGCCACTGCACCTAGCCTGCATCCTACAATTTTTACTAAAATTTTCATTCTCGTTTAGTTCTATATGTTTTTAAATTATCTTTGTAATTTCTGCTTCTTGTGAATAGATCTTATATATCATTGATTAATTTCTAGGTATGTTTTTGAAGCTACTGGAAATGATTCTTTTAGAACTCATTGTTTATTGATGGTATGTAGAAATAGAGTTATTTTTGTATATTGACTTTCCAATCCTTTCCCCCTTTTCCTTTTTCTTCCTTATTGTTCTGGCTAAGCCCACCAATACAATGCTAAAACAAAAATGATGTTAGTGGGCATATTTGTCTGATTCCCATTTCATAGGGAACGCTTTCACATTTTCAACATTTTAGCATTAAGAATGGTATTTGTGTCTCCATTTCCTTCAGTTCTGCTCTGATCTTAGTTATTTCTTGCCGTCTGCTAGCTTTTGAATGTGTTTGCTCTTGCTTCTCTAGTTGTTTTAATTGTGATGTTAGGGTATTAATTTTAGATCTTTCGTGCTTTCTCTTGTGGGCATTTAGTGCTATATATTTCCCTCTACACACTGCTTTGAATGTGTCCCAGAGATTCCGGTATCAATGAATCCAAGAGCTGGTTTTTTGAAAAGATCAACAAAATTGATAGACCGATAGCAAGACTAATAAAGAGGAAAAGAGAGAAGAATCAAATAGACACAAGAAAAAATGGTAAAGGGGATATCACCACCGATCCCACAGAAATACAAACTACCATCGGAGAATACTATAAACACCTCTATGCAAATAAACTAGAAAATCTAGAAAAAATGGATAAATTCCTCGACACATACACTCTCCCAAGACTAAACCAGGAAGAAGTTGAATCTCTAAATAGACCAATAACAGGCTCTGAAATCGAGGCAATAATTAATAGCCTACCAACCAAAAAAAGTCCAGGACCAGATGGATTCACAGCCGAATTCTACCAGAGGTACAAGGAGGAACTGGTACCATTCCTTCTGAAACTATTCCAATCAATAGAAAAAGAGGGATTCCTCCCTAACTCATTTTATGAGGCCAGCATCATCCTGATACCAAAGCCTGGCAGAGACACAACAAAAAAAGAGAATTTTAGACCAATATCCCTGATGAACATCGATGCAAAAATCCTCAATAAAGTACTGGGAAACCGAATCCAGCAGCACATCAAAAAGTTTATCCACCATGATCAAGTGGGCTTCATCCCTGGGATGCAAGGCTGGTTCAACATACGCAAATCAATAAATGTAATCCAGCATATAAACAGAAGCAATGACAAAAACCACATGATTATCTCAATAGATGCAGAAAAGGCCTTTGACAAAATTCAACAACATTCTTGCTAAAAACTCTCAATAAATTAGGTATTTATGGGACGTATCTCAAAGTAATAAGAGCTATTTATGACAAACCCACAGCCAATATCATACTGAATGGGCAAAAACTGGAAGCATTCCCTTTGAAAACTGGCACAAGACAAGGATGCCCTCTCTCACCACTCCTATGCAACATAGTGTTGGAAGTTCTGGCCAGGGCAATCAGGCAGGAGAAAGAAATAAAGGGTATTCAATTAGGAAAAGAGGAAGTCAAATTGTCTCTGTTTGCAGATGACATGATTGTATATCTAGAAAACCCCATTGTCTCAGCCCAAAATCTCCTTAAGGTGATAGGCAACTTCAGCAAAGTCTCAGGATACAAAATCAATGTGCAAAAATCACAGGTATTCTTATACACCAATAACAGACAAAGAGCCAAATCATGAGTGAACTTCCATTCACAACTGCTTCAAAGAGAATAAAATACCTAGGAATCCAACTTACAAGGGATGTGAAGGACCTCTTCAAGGAGAACTACAAACCACTGCTCAATGAAATAAAAGAGGATACAAACCAATGGAAGAACGTTCCATGCTCATGGATAGGAAGAATCAATATCATGAAAATGGCCATACTGCCCAAGGTAATTTATAGATTCAACGCCATCCCCATCAAGTTACCAATGACTTTCTTCACAGAATTGGAAAAAACTACTTTAAAGTTCATATGGAACCAAAAAAGAGCCTGCATTGCCAAGTCAATCCTAAGCCAAAAGAACAAAGCTGGAGGCATCACTCTACCTGACTTCAAACTATACTACAAAGCTACAGTAACCAAAACAGCATGGTTCTGGTACCAAAACAGAGATATAGACCAATGGAACAGAACAGAGCCCTCAGAAATAATGCCACATATCTACAACTATCTGATCTTTGACAAACCTGACAAAAACAAGAAATGGGGAAAGGATTCCTTATTTAATAAATGGTGCTGGGAAAACTGGCTAGCCATATGTAGAAAGCTGAAACTGGATCCCTTCCTTACACCTTATACAAAAATTAATTCAAGATGGATTAAAGACTTACATGTTAGACCTAAAACCATAAAAATCCTAGAAGAAAACCTAGGCAATACCATTCAGGACATAGGCATGGGCAAGAACTTCATGTCTAAAACATCAAAAGCAATGGCAACAAAAGCCAAAATTGACAAATGGGATCTAATTAAACTAAAGAGCTTCTGCACGGCAAAAGAAGCTACCATCAGAGTGAACAGGCAATCTACGGAATGGGAGAAAATTTTTGCAATCTACTCATCTGACAAAGGGCTAATATCCGGAATCTATGATGAACTGAAACAAATTTACAAGAAAAAAACAAACAACCCCATCAACAAGTGGGTGAAGGATATGAACAGACATTTCTCAAAAGAAGACATTTATGCAGCCAAAAGACACATGAAAAAATGCTCATCATCACTGGCCATCAAAGAAATGCAAATCAAAACCACAATGAGATACCATCTCACATCAGTTAGAATGGCGATCATTAAAAAGTCAGGAAACAACAGGTGCTGGAGAGGATGTGGAGGAACAGGAACACTTTTACACTGTTGGTGGGACTGTAAACTAGTTCAACCATTGTGGAAGTCAGTGTGGCGATTCCTCAAGGATCTAGAACTAGAAATACCATTTGACCCAGTGATCCCATTACTGGGTATATACCCAAAGGATTATAAGTCATGCTGCTATAAAGACAGATGCACACGTATGTTTATTGTGGCACTATTCACAATAGCAAAGACTTGGAACCAACCCAAATGTCCAACAATGATAGACTGGATTAAGAAAATGTGGCACATATACACCATGGAATACTATGCGGCCATAAAAATGATGAGTTCATGTCCTTTGTAGGGACATGGATGAAGCTGGAAACCATCATTCTCAGCAAACTATCGCAAGGACAAAAAACCAAACACCACATGTTCTGACTCATAGGTGGGACTTGAACAATGAGAACACATGGACACAGGAAGGGGAACATCACACACCAGGGCCTGTTGTGGGTTGGGGGGAGGGGTGAGGGATAGCATTAGGAGATATATCCAATGTTAAATGATGAGTTAATGGGTGCAGCACACCAACATGGCACACGTATTCATATGTAAGAAACCTGCATGTTGTGCACATGTACCCTAAAACTTGAAGTATAAAAAAAAATGGTATTTGTGGTAGGTTTTGTTCTGTGGATATTCTCTATCAAATTAACATTATTGCTTATTTTAATTCTCAAATTGCTCTAGATTTGGCTAGCAGGAGCTCTTCCAGGCTAGCTCTTCAGTTTTTGACATGCTTCCATCATTTTTTTTTAGCTACTTCTTACCACAAGATGTTCATCTTGTACACACCTTGTACAGCCCTCGAGTCAATTGATTTCTTTTAGTGAGAAGTGGTGTTTAGAATCTCAGTTGTGAGGGCTACTGATGTGGCTTTGCTTCCAGGTCCTCTCAATAGACTGAGCTAGGAAATATATTTGTCCAGACAAATTTATCTATCTAAATCTGTCTTATCATCCATCTAAACATATCTATCTAAATATAGCTATATAAATCTCTCTGTCTCTATCTCTCTCTGTGTCTAAAACCATAAATTCATTCTAATAACTGGAATTCCAGTTCAAAACCACAGGATACTTTCCAGAGTTTTCTCTTTTTCTAATTGTAACTCTTTTCCCTAATGGTGAGAATCCTGGTTCTGCTAATGTCAATACGCTAGCTTATTTCCTTAAGCTAGAATGTATAGAAGGTAGTTTCAGGATTCCTAAATATTTTTTAATTCAGGTGTTTATCTGCTTCCTCTTATGGCTTCACATCACTGAGGATTTGTGCTGATTGTCCTTGCGGAGCTCTCTCTCTGTCTCTTGGGTGTCCTCAGACCTGTTGCTCATGGAGACACAAATCAGGTTATTGGAGCGCCCTGAATATTCAGAACTGTTCAGATGATAGGAGGAAAAGCATTCTGTACCCTCTGTGGGCTGGATGTGAATTCCCTTCTGAGCCACCTGGAGTCTGTCATTACCTTGCCAAGATACCTGGAGGAAGCCTATCCTGTTGCTGATCTCCCTGAACTATCTCACTCTCCATGGCAAGGAAGATGCAACCGATTGTTGACTCATCTTGGCCTTTTGAGGAGAATTGATCTACTCATATGGGGACAAGATTGATTTTCATTTTGGAAATTATATTTTTAACTTTCAGGATACAGCTATTAAAAAGATTCACATTTATTGGGAAACCAAATAACATCACTAAAACCAACTAAACAATGACAAAAAGCCCTAAAACTGTTGGATTAAAAGCAAGTCATCAATAAACTAAAACATATTTAGAACTGAGTGATAATGTAAACACTACACATCAAAAGGAAGCTGCCCTCCTTCCTTTCTTCAAATGTTTCCTCCTCTATTTCAACAACATCTGCCTGCCTTCTTCATATCCATCATTTTTTTTATTGTATGTGTGTGTGTGTGTGTGTGTGTTGATTTAGATTCTGAACAATATATAAGTGAACAATATAAATCAGGTAGATTGGTGCTGACCAATAGGGTAGCAACATTGCTAACAGAATAAAAAAACTGAAAATATGCTTGGCACAATATGCTCCATAAACAACTATATAACTGTGCAAATAATTGGACTACTTTGAGTTTTGATAGGGATGATTTTAAAAAATTGAATATATATTATACTTGAAATCTAAACTATTAGCTAAAATTTGAGTATTTTTTTTCTGGAGCATATTGAATATGCAGGTATGAAGTCATCTCAGCTATATTCAACTGATGTTTTATTTCCTCTAGAGTCTAACTAATGTTAGACAAAGTTTTGCTGCATTGTTTTTTCCTCAAGAACCAATACAGAGAAATGATTTTCTTGTTTAATATTGAATTTAGTTGATGAATGTGAATATCATATCCTAATTTTGTTGTCTAATCTCAGTGGCCTTTTGGTTATGAAAAATAAAAGCTCTGGTTGGTTTGAGCTAAGGACACAGACTTCAGAGAGAGTTGAAGGCAATACATGGTGTCTTCGTTCCTGGTGCTTATCCCTGTGCCTTTTTTTTAACCACCCTGGTTCATATTTCTAGCACTGCAGAAATGATAAGCCAGAAACATTTGCATAAGGGCAGTCAAGTGACTTCTTGATGTATTCTTTCCAAATTGGAATGATTCTTCTTTATTAAATATCTGAAAGTTCTTGTGTAATTTCAAAACTTCTTTCTCCCTTGGCAGAAATAGGAGAGCCAGTGTTAGGAAAGCAGCACAACGATACCTGATGGATTACTTGAATCCTCTAATATTAAGTTATGTTAAAAGAAAGAGGTTCCATCGTCTATCACTTGAAGAGATGCCCTGGAGAGCTCAGATGAACCTGTATCTAGCAGGTGCACACTTTAACCTGGTTTTACAAAAGCTATGGGAGCGTATGAAGATGAAATTTGGCACGTCACATCTGATGGTCAGGTATAGTATATTATTGATGAAAAATACTTTTTTAGTTTGATGAACATGGATTGTATTTGTATGTTCAGAGCTCCAATGGTGCTAACAACTTAAGGAGGTTTACAGAGTGCTTCTATCTTTATACTGGCTCTATTAGTCTGTTCTCATGCTGCTATAAGGAACTTCCTGAGACTGGTAATTTATAAAGGAAGAAGGTTTAATTTGACTCACAGTTCCATTGGGGAGGGCTCAAGAAACATAATCATGGTAGAAGGGGAAGCAAACACGTCCTTCTACACATGGTGGCAGGAGAGAGAAGTGCAAGCAGGGGAAATACCATATGCTCATAAAACGATCAGATCTTGTGAGACTCATTATCATGAGAACAGCGTGGGGAAAACTGCCCCCATGATTCAGTTACCTCCATCTGGTCCTGCCCTTGACATGGGGGGATTATTACAATTCAAGGTGAGCTTTGGGTGGGGACAGAGAGCAAAACCATATCACTGACCATTGGTTTATTTCTTAAGTTTTAATCTCAGAATCTTTCCCAATTACGTGCTGGATATAAGTGATAATTTGATTGTAGCTTGAATACGTTTGTTGATCTAGCTTTCAGTGCAAGGGTAAAATGTAATTCCAAGAGAAGTTTAATATGAATTATAGAATAAACGTAGATATTAGTAGGCATTAGGCAAATGTCTATTTCATAGAGGCATACTTTAAGATCATATTTACTCATCCAATGTCAATTTTCTATCATTAACTCAACAGACATTTTTAAGCGCTTACTGAGTGTCTTTGGCTAAGTGCTGTGAGAGATAAAAATGGAAGATACATACATAATATGGAATACTGTGTAGCTATGAAAAAGATACAAAATCAATGTGCACAAATCACAAGCATTCTTGTAGGCTAATAACAGACAAACAGAGAGCCAAATCATGAGTGAACTCCCATTCACAATTGCTTCAAAGAGAATAAAATACCTAGGAATCCAACTTACAAGGGATGTGAAGGACCTCTTCAAGGAGAACTACAAACCACTGCTCAATGAAATAAAAGAGGATACAAACAAATGGAAGAACATTCCATGCTCATGGTTAGGAAGAATCAATATCATGAAAATGGCCATACTGCCTAGGTAATTTATAGATTTAATGCCATTCCCATCAAGCTACCAATGACTTTTTTCACAGAATTGGAAAAAACTAATTTAAAGTTCATATGGAACCAAAAAAGAGCCTGCATCACCAAGTCAATCCTAAGCCAAAAGAACAAAGCTGGAGGCATCACTCTACCTGACTTCAAACTATACTACAACGCTACAGTAACCAAAACAGCAGGGTTCTGGTACCAAAACAGAGATACAGACCAATGGAACAGAACAGAGCCCTCAGAAATAATGCCACATATCTACAACTATCTGATCTTTGACAAACCCGACAAAAACAAGAAATGGGGAAAGGATTCCTTATTTAATAAATGGTGCTGGGAAAACTGGCTAGCCATATGTAGAAAGCTGAAAGTGGATCCCTTCCTTATACCTTATACAAAAATTAATTCAAGATGGATTAAAGACTTAAATGTTAGACCTAAAACCATAAAAATCCTAGAAGAAAACCTAGGCAATACCATTCAGGACATAGGCATGGGCAAGGACTTCATGTCTAAAACACCAAAAGCAATGGCAGCAAAAGCCAAAATTGGCAAATGGGATCTAATTAAACTAAAGAGCTTCTGCACAGCAAAAGAAACTACCATCAGAGTGAACAGGCAACCTACAGAATGGGAGAAAATATTTGCAATCTACTCATCTGACAAAGGGCTAATATCCAGAATCTACAATGAACTCAAACAAATTTATGAGAAAAAAACAACCCCATCAAAAAGTGGGCAAAGGATGTGAACAGACATTTCTCAAAAGAAGACATTTATGCAGCCAAAAGACACATGAAAAAATGCTCATCATCACTGGCCATCAAAGAAATGCAAATCAAAACCACAATGAGATACCATCTCATACCAGTTAGAATGGCGATCATTAAAAAGTCAGGAAACAACAGAACATCAGGTGCTGGAGAGGATGTGGAGAAATAGGAACACTTTTACACTGCTGGTGGGACTGTAAATTAGTTCAACCATTGTGGAAGTCAGTGTGGCGATTCCTCAAGGATCTAGAACTAGAAATACCATTTGACCCAGTGATCCCATTACTGGGTATATACCCAAAGGATTATAAATTATGCTGCCATAAAGACACATGCACACGTATGTTTATTGCGGCACTATTCACAATAGCAAAGACTTGGAACCAACCCAAATGTCCAACAATGATAGACTGGATTAAGAAAATGTGGCACATATACACCATGGAATACTATGCAGCCATAAAAAATGATGAGTTCATGTCCTTTGTAGGGATATGAATGAAGCTGGAAACCATCATTCTCAGCAAACTATCACAAGGACAAAAAACCAAACCTATGTTCTCACTGATAGGTGGGAATTGCACAATGAGAACACATGGACACAGGAAGGGAAACATCACACACCGTGGCCTGTTGTGGGATGGTGGCAGTGGGGAGGTACAGCATTAGGAGATATACCCAATGTAAATGATGAGTTAATGGGTGCAGCACACCAACATGGCACATGTATACATATGTAACAAACCTGCACGTTGTGCACATGTGCCCTAAAACTTAAAGTATAATAATAAAAAAGAATAATGAATAGAAACTATTTATTATTTTTGATGCAAGACTGTTTAATGCCTAGACCTTATTTTAAAAAAGAAATGACGGCTGGGTGCAGTGGCTCACGCCTGTAATCCTAGTACTTTGGGAGGCCGAGGTGGGCGGATCACAAGGTCAGGAGATCCAGACCATCCTGGCTAACACGGTGAAACACTGTCTCTACTAAAAATACAAAAAATTAGCCGGGCGTGGTGGTGGGCACCGGTAGTCCCAGCTACTCTGGAGGCTGAGGCAGGAGAATGGCATGAACCCAGGAGGCAGAACTTGCAGTGAGCCGATATCGTGCCACTGCACTCCAGTCCGGGTGACAGAATGAGACTCTGTCTCAAAAAAAAAAAAAAAAAAAAAAAAAGAAATGCCATTGATTATGGACACATTACTCTGTATAGTAAGCATTGTCATTGAGTTCTATTCAAATCAGATGGTTTTAAGTTGAAATAAATTGTTGTTCAGAGCTCACAGAGTCGGCACAGATATTTTTATTCCCATTTTCAAGAGCCCTTTCAGAGAAATATATATCAATGTTAAAATTCCCAAGAGCAAAATTACATTGCATAATTTTAAAAGTTAGTGAAAAAATGTTGGGCTTTGATTAAGTGCCAAAACTCTTCATGATTTAAAATTTGGGAGTACTCACAAATGTTTTAAAAATAAAAATAGATTGTATTTGACAGTTTTAATTCAATTTTGCTTATATTGTTATTTAATGTGATTTTCCCCCCTTGCAGTTTCCGATCATGTGATCCTAACATATTCTCACTGTATAATTCAGGAACAGTATTACCAACAAGAAAATTGACTGTAGAAAATTATAAAGCAATGCTTGATTTCCTTCTTACAGCCAAAAAAAGAAAGGCCAACTTACCATCAGGTAAAATAAACATGTTAGTTTATTATCAAATTACCTCTAGATTTTTATTCACTAAAAAACACAACACAACACACATACACATCGTGGACACACAAAGATATACACCCAGTTTTCCAAAGGATCAGCAATTTAGTTGGGTTTTGATATTTTGTAGGAGATTCTCGTTTGCTCTATTTTAAAAAATTTCTATATTCTTATGATATTATTGCATATATTTGGAAATATCTATTTTGTATTTTAACCTTAGCCAATTTGATTGTTCAGCAAATATAATGTTTTAAATTAAATATTCATAGCCTTTGGTGGTTCAAGATAGGTGAAGACTTGCTATCAGTTGTTATGTTTTAGTGGAAATAAGTTCCCAGGCAAATTCCATCAAACATACTAATACAAGCAGGCACCCAAACTATCATGATAGCTGATTTTGTATTCAGGGGAATCTACCATTGCCCTAGGATTTTCAACCAGCATCTTGCAAGAAAGCTCACTCTAAGATGAATGAAGCCTTGTTATCTAGTCAGGTGACAGGGGACTCCAAAAGGTAGAGACATGCCGGTAAACAGGGTTTTTTTTTTTTTTTTTGAGACGGAGTCTTACGCTATCACCTGGGCTGGAGTGCAGTGGCGATCTCGGCTGACTGCAACCTCCACCTCCTGAATTCAAGCGATTCTCCTGCCTCAGCCTCCCAAGTAGCTGGGATTACAGGCACGTGCCACCACGCCTGGCTAATTTTTTGTATTTTTAGTAAAGACGGGGTTTCACTATGTTGGCCAGGCTGGTCTCCAACTCCTGACCTTGTGATCCACCTGCCTCTGCCTCCCAAAGTGTTGGAATTACAGGTGTAAGCCACCGCGCCCAGCCGAAAACAGGGTTCTTGATCAGGGTGTGCTCTGGAAACTGTAGTCTGACTAACCTAATTTCCACACCCCTTTCCTGCAAAGATGATGGAACCTGGACACTTTCTAACCAATGATATGGTTCATTTCACAAATAAAAATTTATTTCTAATACCTTTAGGCTCTTACAAACTCACTTATATAGACTTTTAGTAATGACATTTTAAGTGCTATGGGATTTATTGCCAACCAGAGTTCTTGGTATGCCAGTTAACTGCCCCAGGAGTGTTGATTTATGTTTGAGGTACTTGGCATGCTTTCTGATTTCTTCTAGGATATAGATTAGATTTCACAGGTATGTGCATATCATACTCTGTATAGTGAAGTATTTGAAGGTGAATTCCATAGCCATGGAAGTCTGATTGTTGAATATAGCTTGTAGTATATAGCTTCCTGAGTTTTTCTTTTTTTTAAACTGGCTCTCTACCTAAGACCTACCATGAAATTGGCAATAGAATATTTTGCTACCAAGACTTACTATCTAATGCAGGGTTCTAAGAGAAAGTTGGTGGCAGGAGAAAGCCTTCTTTTTTATGCTACACCAGCAGGGGAATGCGTGGCCAAGGTTGTTGCACTGCCTAACTCCAGAGGTGCAGCTCACTTTCTGATACATGTGTCTTAGGAATGGCCTGTTTGGGAGGAAATGAAAGGACAGTAGTATTTTCTATTGTTTCCTTCAAAAAACATGTACATTCCTACTTCTGCATTGTTCCTTTTGCCATCGACTTTGTCTGATATGACGTTCTCTGTATTTCTCCATATAGCTAAATCGTGCCCATTCTTTAAGACCCAAATACCTCCTTCTCTAGAAACTTTCCCTGGTTCATTGTATCGCGGATAGTCTTGTCCTTTCTCCAAATTGATGTAGCATTTGTTATCTGAATTACTCATTTGATCCTTGTTACCTACTGTGTTTTTTGGAACTTAATTCTATGTTTTTAATCATGTCATATTTTTGTACTGTAGATGCTGAAGAATTTTCTACATTTATTAATTCCATAATGAGTGATGAAAATATGTCCAAGACACAAACAGTTTATGACTCAGACTCTCAATCAGGTTCTAGTGCTAAAGAAAAGGACCGAGGAGCAAATTTGTGTGTAATGGATCATTTTATGAAAATCTTTTTATACTGCAGGAGAGCAATGGTAATGCAATCTTTCTTGTTTGCAGTGTAGTAGACATAAATTTCAGCCCACCAACTCGGGCATGTAAGATACATTGTGTTTATTTTCTTACTATACATAATTTTAGTTGTGACTTTGAGACCTCATCCTGCTGGGTGTATCCTAAGTCACTTTTGAGGTGTACCTGCAGTGATACTGAGGGCATGTGTTGTCCAATTGTCAGGCAGAGCGGGGAAGCTTCTTTGGTCATTGTCATCCATCCACCCAGAGCCCAGGTGTTCTTTGTCGCTGTTTATGCAGTTCGTATGAATATGCATGCACCTCTCTGCCGAGACATGGGGTTCTCTCATAATGCAAGAGGTTCCTCTATAGGGACTTGATCTCTCTTGGGGGTACTGTAGATCTCTCTCTTCTTTCTAGGACAGGGAAAGATCTTTCTAGGCTACAAGAGAGCCCTGCCCTTGCCCCCGGTCTCCTTCTTCCGTCACTTCCATGTTCTCTCAAATGCTTTTCTTTTTCTTCTTAAATATTATATGAGACACGATTAAACCCAGAATTGGAATTGTTAGCTACAAAGAAATCAGTTTCTTTTTTTCATAGCAGGAAGGGCATATACTTTAAACTCCTCAAGAGGTAAGGAGAAATCTATCCTTTCTAGATAAGAAAGGAAGACAGGTTCTCATATGCCCCATGGAGTGGACAGAGTGATTTTTACATAATGTAATGTAAACCTGGATCACCTGCTTTGACCATGAGCATCGAATCCTATCCTGGCCTCCAGCTTCAGGGCCCTGGAAAAGCTGGTCCTGAGCACCTTGCAGAACTCAGCTCCTCTTACTCTTCCTGTTGTTTAGCTCACTCCCATGGGTCAGCAGTCTTGAAAGCACTTAGTTTGTTCCATCCTCAGCCCTCAGTGTCACCTTGCTGTTCCCTGAGCCTCAAATGTTCTTCTCCACCCAACACCCTCACTGCCACTTTCACATGACTTGTTCAATATTCAGATGTTTGCTCAAATGCTACCTCATCAGAGAGGACTTCTTTCCTGACCACCCTGTCTAAAGCAACCTGTCCTGTAATGCTTTGTCAGGTTCCAACTAATTTCTGCTTTATTTTTCTTTATAAAACTTCTTATTGCTTGAAATTATGTTTTTATATGTCTACTTTTCTAGTGTCCATCTCCCGAAATGAATGTAAGCAGCATGAGGGCAGACCCAGTTTCCCTTGCTCGCTGCTGAATTCCCAGCACCTAGAACAATGGGTTAGCCATGCTGAACCCATGACTCCATTTCCTCATCTGTAAATTGGGTAAAATACTAGTACATAGTGCACACTTACTTCATGGAATCTTTGTTCGAAGTAAATGAGATAATACATATAACAGTGTCTAACTCATGTAAGTGATACTAACAAATGATGTTAGTTATTTTTACTATTGACACATAATATTTGGAAAAAGATGAAGTTGTTCAGAGATCTGTAACCTTTGGAACTTTGGGGTCTTTTAAATTTTGTGTTTGTCATAGGTTCTTGCTCATCGTGGTGGCTATTGGACTCTGCTTCAGAACTGCTGTCGGGCCTTATGGAACTTTACTCAGGAACTACAAATACTTCTTAAACAGGCAGTGGATCTTGATAAAACATTTCCTATTAGCCAAGATGGTTTCCTCTGCACCTCTGTTTTACCATTCTATTTGGGAGCAGAATTACTTATTGACATGTTAATACAACTACAAGATACCAATTCTATTAAGGTAAGGACACTTTGGTAATTATTTTTATTATATTCAGTTAAAAATATCGTACTGTGCATCTTGGTATAAGTAGAAACTGATTTTTTTGATTTCTCATTTGGTTTGTCTGCATTTCATTTGCTTCTCATTATAATTTTGTTTACAATATATAACTTGCATTGATGTTAACTAACAATAGCTTAGCCTGAAAATTTAACTTGTTACTGGGAAGGGAAAGTAACATAAACTGAACTCCAGCCCCTACATAAATTAGCCTTAATGCACTTAATCCTTATAACAATGTTTTGCCAGATAAAGAAATAGATTCCAAGGATGATCACCTAGCTTGAATAAAGATGTGATCGGCTGATCTTTATTCCACTACTTCTCTGTCCTGTTCTATTATTCTAGTCTACTAGAATTTACAGCCATTTAAAATTTATCACACTGTGGTTTAAAGCATAGAAATAAAATTGAAGTAATATAAATAGAATATAACCTAAACACATTGAAAATTAGTAAACACATACACACGTTGTGCCATGAGGCTTATAACATTTCTAGAGAAAAATATTTGGCAATGGCAGAAAAGACAAAGAGGGTAAATTATTAAGGTTTTTACACTTTATATAAAGTTGTACAGTATTAACTCTAAGTGATAAGTTAAGGATGTATTTAATGGTCCCTTAAGTAACTAGTGAAAAGGAGACATAGCTGAAAAGTCAACGAAGTAAAAGCGAAGACTAAGTAATGCTCAATTAACTCAAAAGAAGGCAGGGAAGAAGGAACAGAGGAACAAAAAACATGAGACAAAGAGAAAACAAGTAGAAAACATTCACTCTAACTCAATGATATCAATAACTATATTTACTATTAGTGGGTTAAAGATGCCAAATAAAGGGTAGAGATTCTCTGACTGGATAAAAAAGCAAGACACATGTACCCGTCTATCAAGAGAAGCACTCTGAATATAAAGAAACAGGTAGATTGAAAATAAAAATATGAAAAGAGATACACCATGAGAACAGGAAAGATAAAAAAGCTGATGAGTCTATATTGTTAGACAAGATAATATAAATCAAGGAGCATTATGAGAGATAAAGAAGGACATTTCGTGTTAAGAAGAACCTCAATTAATCAGGAAGACATACCAATCATAAATATGTATGCACCTAATAAGAAAAATTCAAAATACATTCTGGACATCCAAAGCTTGAAGAACTTCCTGGATGACACACATTGACGTGTCAGGAGGGTGACATGCCCTGATTCCACAGGGAGAGGGCATGGCAGCTCTGTGCCAGGGACCCTCTCAGACTTCACCCCATGTACCTCTTCACTAGGCTGTTCCTGAGTTTTCTTTGCAATAAAACTGTAATTGTAAGTAGTGCTTTCAGTGAGTTCTATGAATCATTCTAGTGAATTATCAAATTGAAGGGGCTATGGAAACCCCTGAATTTATAGCTGGTCAGTCAGAAGATTAAGTGACCTGTCACAACTGTGGTACAGTAAACCCAGGTGGAATGGAAACAGAGCACAAGTGCACGTGGTATGTTCACCGAGATGGGTCATATGCAAAGTCAAAAATAAGTCTTCAAAAATGTAAGATTGAACTCTTGAAGAGTATGTTCTTTGACCATTACAGAATTAAATTATAAATGGATTGCCATAATATAGGAAGAAAAATCTCCAAATATCTGGAAATTAAATAATACAATTCCAAATACCCCATGAGTCAAAGAAGAAAACACAAGAGAAATTAGAGAATATTTGAAACTAATAATAATACATCAAAATGTATGGCATTCAAATGAAACAGGGCATAGAGGGAAATTTATAGCTTTCAATGCTTAATAGGAAAGAAAAAACATATAATATTAATTATCTAAGTGTTTATATATAGAAAAAGAAGAGCAAATTAAATCTAAACTAAAGAGAAGAAAGGAAATAATAAAAAGAAATAAAGGAAATGATAAGAGCAGAAATCAATTAGATAAATATAAAGCAAAAACAATAAAGTCAAAATTTGATCTTTTAAATTAAAAATTATTAAATCTAGTATACTCATAGAAATACTGATGAAGAACAAAAGTGAGAAAAGCACAAATTACTCATATTAGTAGTGGAGGAGGGATATAACTACAAATCCTATAGATATTAAAAAAAGGAAATATGATCAATTTTTGTTAATAAATTTGATCACTTAGGTGAAATGGACATATTTATTGGAAAGCACAACTTAACAATCTGACACAAGAAGAAACAGAAAATATGAATTGCCCTAAATATACTAACAAGCTTGACTTCATAATCAGAAACCTTCACATAAAGAAAATTCCAGACCCACAATATTTCTTTGGAAAATTTGGGCAAACACACATGGAAGAAATAATAAATTTTATACCAATGATTTTTATTTGTAAAAATTTATGGGGTACATGAGAAAGTTTGTTACATGTATACAATGGGTTGTGATCAAGCCAGGGTATTCAGGGTGCCCATCACCCAAGTACAGTACACTTTTGTGAAGTATTGCATTTATTCCTTTTATCTTACTGCTCCTTTAACTCACTTGTCTTCGTCCTCTCCTCTCACCTGTAACCCCCACCCTTCCCAGTCTTTTTTATCTACCTTTCCACTGTTAACCTCCATATGTTTACATTTTTTAGCTGCCACATATAAGTGAGAGCATACAATATTTGTCTTTTTGTGTCTGGCTCATTTCACTTAATTTTTTTTTTTTTTTAAATGAGACCAGCTTAACCCTAACAAATATCAACTGGAAAAGTATGAACTAATATCCCTCATGAACATAGATTTGTCAATTCATTGAAATCTCAATGAAAATCCCAACAGGCATTCTTTGGGGTATAAATTGAAATTCATTTTAAAATTTATAAGCAAATGCAAAAAAATGTGAATGGCCCCAAAAAAATTTTTTTAAAAGAACAAATTTGGAGGATTCACTATATATGTGATATCAAGGCTTACTAAAGCTATGGTAATTAGGAGAGTATGATACTGACCTAAAGAGAGAAATACATCAATGGAACAAATAGAATCTGAAAATAGACCCTATATATGATTTTTTTTTTTCCACCAAAGGAGTCAAAGCAGTTCAGAGGTTTCAAAAAGAAATGTCAACTCTAGGACCTAGATTGTTGCCTTTAAATACATTTATCGCTAAAGGAAACAGGGCTTCTTTAGAAAAAAAAAAAGCTTGACTACCTTACCTCCTATGTGAACTGTATTTGAGGATGACCAAATAGTTAATGAAGGGGAATTTTTCTTTACAAAAGTATCCAGGTAATAAATGAAGAAAGGATGTTGGAATTAGAATTACTAGGTTTCTGTAATTCTTAATGAATGAATTGGAGGATCAAGAACACCTTATGGAGTATACTTGCCAAAAAACAGAAATCTAACTGGAATCAGATAGAATACTTACATTTATCCCACAATTTGTAGAAAATACAGTGGACAGAAGAACATTTTAAATGAAATTACAGGAATATCCTCAGTAAAATTCAAACTATGGGAACTCTACAGGAAAACAATCTGATTTTTTTAACAAAAAATTTAATAAAGGAGGAGATGAAATCTATAAATTAAAAAAGACAAGAGACATACCCAATTACAATGTTTGGACCTTATTTTAATCTAACACATACAGTTAAAAAAATAAAGCTGTAAGGCAATAAGGGAAATATAAACACTCTTCAGTATAATTATTCAATAATGATTTAAAGGAATTTCTGCTAATTTCTTTTTTTAGGTAGGATTATAGTATTCTGGCTATGTTTTTGTATAACTAATTTTTATTTTTTAGAGATAAATACTAAAATATTTATAGATTAATATAATTTTGGGGATATAATTCAAAATAATGGGGGAAGTGGGTATGTCCTAAGAATTGATAATTATTGCAGCTGGTGGTGGGTACATGGGCTTCATTATATTATTTTCCCTACTTTTGTAAGTGTTAGAAATTTTCTTTAATAAAAGTTTTTAAAAAATCACACATGGCCCATACAAAGTCTTCAAAACTTAAAGAGTCTGGCCTTGGCTGTGCCAGAAACCTCAATCTCCATATGCTATTTTGATCTCCAAATGTCAGTCTTGTTTATTTCTCAGTGTTGTTTATTTCTCAATGTTGCCAAATTTAGGAGGTCAATAGACAATTCTCTTTTTTTCCCCCACTCTTTTGGATTGAGATCAACTGAGAGATGGGTGCTGAACAAGGCAATTGAGATAAAATATCAGCTTTGTTGGTTTTTGTTTTTTTTTTTTTTGAGATGGAGTTTTGCTCTTGTTGCCCAGGCTGGAGTACAATGGCACAATCTCGACTCACCGCAACCTCCACCTCCTGGCTTCAAGCGATTCATTCTCCTGCCTCAGCCTTCTGAGTAGCTGGGATTACAGGCATGCGCCACCACACCCAGCTAATTTTGTATTTTTAGTAGAGACAGGGTTTCTCCATGTTGGTCAGGCTGGTCTCAAACTCCCGACCTCAGTTGATCTGCCCTCCTCGGCCTCCTGAAATGCTGGGATTACAGGCTTGAGCTCACCATGCCCGGCCCTCAGCTTCGTTGTTGAATAACACTATATTAGATAATGTAATAACTACAGAGGACTTCCCTGTCCTTCATCCCAGAAATAAGGCATAGGCATGACTAACTGATAGCAGATCTGTGCTCCTAGAAGACTTACTGTAGAATCAGTGAATTACAGGGATTGAGCTCATAAGTAAAATGTCAACTACTTTTTAAAAGTGTGTCCCATGTGCTGGGCACTGTGCTGAGGATGCAAATTCATGTAAGTCATTGGTGCTACACCTGCTATTCATACCTACACAGCCTGACTTCAGGTATGCATACTGCATTTCACAGCCCGATGACTTCCAAAATCTCTTCTAACTTCAAGGACTACAGTTTTTGTTAGAAGGGATGTTTATCCTCTACTTTTGTTGATACTTCCCACCCGTGTATATAGGTTACTTTTAATGGTATTATTGGGATGAGAAGGCTGGACTTGAGTTATCCAACTGTTTTGGGCTATAATCTGGCCCTTATATGGATCTAAGAGGCTTTGTTTTGCCTTAAGAATTTCCAGAGGTATACACAAATGTGTCAGGAACTCATAGGACATGCACACTATTGTTAATAGTAAGTCTTTAGGCAAAAAGAGGGTCTCCTTGATGCTTTCCTCCTCCATAGGTGTAACATTTGCATCTAGGAATGGACATATTATTGTATAAATTAACGAATGTAACCAATGTATTAGGGAACTTCATTATGTGTTTATACTAAAGTCTGTTTTTTCCTAAAAATCTTACCATAATTGATTTCATATCCTTACTTAAATGGATAGTGACTGTATACCAAGAACTATAGACGGTAATCTGTGTTGTCCAATATGGTAAACATTAGCCATATGTCACTATTTAAATTTAAACTTGAATGAATTAAAATTAAACGAAATTAAAAATTCAGTTGCACTAATCACATTTCAAAAGCTTGGTAGCTGCAGGTTTCTAGTGGCTATAGGGAACGATAATGAACAGCACAAATATATAGCATGTTTCCATCATCACAGCAAGCTTTACTGGATAATACTGCATCAAATTATCAAGCTTTGACCTGCATAAGAAAAATATTTCTTCTTTTCAGTTGAGTTCTTTTCCATGTTACATTTTTATCACATTCAGTTTTCAGAAAAAATATGGAGTAAAATCTGAAATTACACATTTTTTTTTTCACTGTGCTACTTGCAGCCTATTGAAGACAAAGGAGAATTCAGTGTTCCAAGTTGTTATGGGAATATTAAAAATGACAACGGTGGTTCTAGTCTTACCTTTGAGCATCCTTTGGATGATGTAAATGTGGTTGATTTGAAATGGATCCACGACTTTGTATTAAAATCTCTGGAAGTTTTATATCAAGTGGAAAAATGGGAAACACTAGTATCTCTTGCCATTCAGTTCAATACAGTTTCACAGTAAGTACTGCTGTAAGGGCAATTAAAAGTAGCAGACTTCATTGAAAAAAAAAAGTCTTTTAATTAATGTTTTCTTTTTAATGTATTCTTTACCCCTGTCTAGTGAGAGGTATACAGAACAAGTGACACCACTTCTGGTGTATGCACAGCGCCAGCTTCTGCTGAGAATACACAAGTTCAAGGGCCCAGATATTACCCAGCAACCTTGTGCAAGGTATGAGGCTGAATATGGAGAGAAGGTAAGTTTAAGTTAGTTCTATTATTCATGCTGTTGTGATTTCTAATTAGTCCACATATAAAATACAAAGATTTAGAAGTCAGATAAATCTTATTATTCCTGCTTTATATTTCCACTTACTGGCATTTATCATTCAAATCAACAAACATTATTGAGAGCCTGCAGTCAAGGCAAACAGGAACTAAGTCCCTGTCCATAAGAAGTTCATATCAGGCCAAGACTAACTTGGCCATAAAGCACAATGGGGATGGTGTCTAGAGCCCATAATACTTTTTTTTCGTTTTTGTTTTTTTTAGATGGAGTCTCACTCTGTCACCCAGGCTGGAGTGCAGTGGTATAAACTCAGCTCACTGCAACCTCCACCTCTTCCTTAGTGTGTTAATTCAGTCTGTGGCTCTAAGTACATCTCTATGATGATGACTTTTAAAATTACATCTCCACTGTAGATCTTTTTCCTAAATTTTGTGTTGCTATATCTAACTGCCTGTATCAGCCAGGGTTCCATCAGAGGAGCAAAACTCGTAAAGACAGGGCTATTTTATCTCTGGAGGGGAAGAAATAAATTCAGTGTCTCCCACTGTGCCCTCAGCATGATTCTGACACCAGATGTGTGGGGATTTCTCCCCACCACTAAGCAGGAAATCAGTTCTGCAGTGGACCCCAGCTGGGTGTCTTTCTTTTTTTAAAACAGAGTTTCACTCTTGTTGCCCAGGCTGGAGTGCAATGGCACGGTCTTGGCTCACTGCAACCTCCGCCTCCCAGAGGTTCCTGGGTGTCTTTCAATTCAGTTTCTACACAATCTACCTGGAGATAGCATCAGATCCCAGAGGTTGGGGGTTCTGCCCCGATTTCCAGTGTTGATCTTAACACCTCCTGGGTTCAAGTGATTCTCTTGCCCCAGCCTTCTGAGTAGCTGGGATTACAGGTGCCTGCCACCATGCCCGGCTAATTTTTGTATTTTTAGTAGAGATGGGGTTTCACCATGTTGGCCGGGCTGGTCTCGAACTGCTGACCTCAAGTGATCCTCCCACCTCAGCCTCCCAAAGTGCTGGGATTACAGGCGTGAGTCACTGTAATCTAGAGCCCACAATACTTTCAGGGGCCCACTAAATGTTTTAATTTCTTTTAAAATAAGAAAAAAATAACTTTTAGGGCAAAGAAAATGTTTGAATTTCTACTTTCATATTCTTGTATTTACAACAACATGATTATAAAATATCATTTTTAATATTTTTCAATGGAGAAATAGACTCATGAAGGCAAAAGTACCCAGGGCCCTTGAAAGTCATGGTATATCTTGAATCAGGCAGAGAAAAGAGATAAGTACATTCTTCCATTGACTAGTTTAACAAAGTGCATTGACTACCCAGTCAGACCCATTGCATACAGTTGTACTGTGTGTGACCTGCCCAAGGGCCCCTGGCATATGTGGGGCCTGAAAGCCAGCCCCTCCTTGCCACACCAGCCTATGTGCTTGAGGTGTTGCATCCAGCCAGCAAAGGCTCCATTTTCTTCTTCTCACAAAGGTTCCTTATGGCCCAGTGGTAGCCTTGCCTCCTGCATATTCTATGTGGTGAGAATACAGTTCTGAGTTCCTGCTTCATAAAGTTTAATTTCAGAGGGTTGGAAATAGGGCCAGAAAATAAACATGTAAACAGAAGAGTAGAAAGACTTATAATCATTATAAGGTCTCTGAAGGACTAGAGATGAACTGGGTGAGAGGTGGTAACTTTAGTAAGGGTGATCTAGAACACCTCTTGGAGATGATGGCATTTGATGAGAGGGGCCAACCATGCAATGATCTAGGGGAAGAACATTGTAGCCCAAGAGAAGAAGAATGGCCCATGCCCTGCAGTGGGACGGAAAGAAGGCCGGTACGGCTGAAGTGTAGCAAACAAGGGGCATGGGAGAAAGAGGAGGCTGCTCCTTCCAAGGATTTTTTGTTGCTTCTTCCTCTTCTCCCCAGTGTCCCAGTGTGAGTGTGCCCTAAGACTCTGTTCTTGGACCGCTTTTCTTCTCCATCCACATACTCTCCCATAGTGAGTTAATTCGGTCTGTGTGTCTGAGTACCATCTCTATGATGATGAATTTTGTAATTACATCTGCACTCTAGATCTTTCTCCTGAATTTTGTGTTGATATATCTAACTGCCTATATCAGCCAAAGTTCAACCAGAAGAGCAAAACTAGTAAGACAAGTCTATCTTATCTCTGGAGGGGAAAAAATAAACTCAGTGTCTCCCACTATGCTCTTACAACATGATTCTGACACCAGATGTGTGGGAATTTCTCCCCACCACTAAGCAAGAAATCAGTTCTGCAGTGGATACCAGCTGGGTGTCTTTCAATTCAATTTCTATACAATCTACGTGGAGATAGCATCAGACCCCAGAGGTTGGGGGCTCTGTTCTGACTTGCAATGTTGATCTCAAGCCCCAGGTTGTGACCTGTGCTTCTGACTGACAGGCGACAAATTAGGGTTCCTATGACCCACTCCTTGGGTTCGATTAATTTGCTAGAGTGGCTCACAGAACTCAGAGAAACACTTGCTTACATTCACCAGTTTATTATAAAGAAAATTACAAAAGATACAGATGAAGAGATACATAGGGTGAGGCAGAGGGGAAGGGGCATAGAGCTTTCATGGAGCCACCACCCTCTGGGAACCTCCACATGTTCAGCTATCCAGAAGCTCCCTAAACCCAGTCCTTTGGGGTTTTTTTTTTTTATGGAGGTTTCATTATGGAAGCATAATTGATTAAATCATTGGCCATTGACGATCAGCTTAACCTTTCACCCCTCTCTTCTTTGCAGAGGTTGGGGAATAGGGCTGAAAGTTCTTATCCTGCCGTGGTCTTTCTGGTGGGCAGCCCCTATCCTGAAGCTACCTAGGGGCTGCCAGCCGTCAATCAACTTATTAGCATACAAAAAGATACCATTTTGGAGATTCCAAGGATTTTAGGAGTTGTATATCAAGAAACAGGGACAAGACCAAATATATATTTTACAGTATCACATCTGTCTAGCTAGCTAGCTAGCTGGCTATCCATCAAAGGATTTACTACAAGAATTCGGCTTATATGATTGTGGAGGCCAGCTAAGCAAGCTTCAAATCCATAGGGCAGGCAGTCAGGATCATGAGCAGGAAGGAACCCCAGATGGACAGAGGCTGTTACTCATAGGCAGTCAGTGAGGGAAGATCCAGCCAGGAGAGGACAGTTGTAGAAGAAGCTGCTGCTGGTGTTTGAAGTCTTGGAGACTGCGGGCATGTCGGACTCATCTGCTTAGGTCAGGTCCACTAAGAGTAATCTCCCTTGTTTAAAGTCAATTTAATTAGTATTTGCAAAACCCCTTCACAGTAGCACCTAGTTTGATTGAATAATTGGGGTGAAGTGTGTGTATGCCAGAAAGTAGATGCTTCCCTCTTTCCTCCTCATAGTTTAGCCGTAACCAAGTTGATCCATTAAAAAACCATCACACTGCCCAATCATCATCATTTCTTAGATGAGGAATATAATTTCTAAATTTAGCACATGTCAAACAAGCCTGTTCTGCTAAGTCTTCTTCAGTCAATGACAAGCCTCCTGTCCTGGCTTCCAGACACCTTGAAGACACCCCTGCCTTCTCTCTTTCTCTCACACCCCACTTCCAACTGGTTACCAAGAGCTCTACCCTCAAAATACAATCCAAATTGGAGCACTGCTCACCTCCAACACTCCCTCTTTAATATACTATAGAATGCACCTCACTATTTGTTTTTTATCCAAACCCTTGTTGTATTTGCTTGGGTTAATGCAGTGACTTCCTAATCACCCTGAACCCCACTTTCAGCCTATAATATGTTCTTTTTGTTGTTGTTGTTTTGAGATGGAGTCTCAGTCTGTCGCCCAGGCTGGAGTGCAGTGGATCGATCTTGCCTCGCTGCAACCTCTGCCTCCTAGGTTGAAGCGATTTTCATGCCTCTGCTTCCTGAGTACCTGGGATTACAGGTGTGAGCCACCACACCTGGCTGATTTTTGTATTTTTAGTAGAGATGGAGTTTCACCATGTTGACCAGGTTGGTCTTGAACTCCTGACCTCAGGTGATCCGCCTGCCTTGGCCTCCCAGAATGCTGGGATTACAGGTGTGAACCTCCACGCCCAGCCGGTATCTATTCTTAATGCAGCAGATACAATCACCTTTTAAACCCCAAGTCAGGTTCTGTCACACCTCTGTTTAAAACCCTATGGTGGCTTCCCACCCTATTCAGAGTAAAGTGAACATCTTTATCATGACCTTAATATAACTTATCCTATATAACATATCCCCCTGATCTCTCCAGTAACTCCTATGCTATTGCTCCCTGGCAGTTTTTCACCGCACTGTTGTGTGAGCTGTTCCTGCCTCAGGGTCTTTGCATTTGCTGTTGCCCCTACTTGGAGTGCTGCTCCCCAAACATCCACATTGAATCCCTCACTTTTTCCCAATCTTTGCTAAATTTTACATTCTCTGTGAGGCCATTCCACACTACCGTATTTACAACTATGTGCCTTTTTGCTCTATGTCTCTCTAGAGCATTTACAATTCTTTAATATACTATATAATGTACCATACTATTTGTTTATTATCTGTCTTCTCTCACTAAGATGTTTCACAAGAGTAAGAGTTTTTATTTTGTTCTCTGCTACATCATCCCTTCTTCTTGTAACAGTGTTTGGCACATAATAGGCGTTCAGTAAAGATCCGTTTAATGAAGCTGGAGAAATAGAAAAGACTAGATCAAGTAGGGCCTTAGGTTGTGGGAAGAAATTTGTATTTTATTAGGCTGCATTTACATCTCATTATAAAAGTACTACACACAAGGGACAATAAAGAAGAAGCGTCTATATCAGACTGGGGTTCCAGGAGGACTGTATTTTGAGTGATAGGTTAGTTCAAGGGATGGGAGTGAAGAAATGGAGAGAAGAGGGTCTTGGGCCTTTTAAAATAATTTTTGTCTTTTTAAAACTTGTTTGTTTTCAGATATTTTATTATCTTAGGACTCATACCTGTTAAAAAATAAATTATCAAAATATTACAGAGGAAGTTAGCTCTGAAAAACTTCACCAGGGAAATTAAAATTGCATTAATTATAAGTAGGGTGGAAAAATCTGCCACTGGGAAAGCAGATTATTTTTTAACTTATATAATGGAAGATATATTTAGACCAGCGAATTTATAGAATATTAGGAAATCATATTCTAATTGCTCTACATAATTTGCCTAACGTTCTTCCAGCTGTGCTGTACAAAAGAAATATGAAAAATTATGGAGCTGCTTTTTTTCATGAAGGTTCTCATGATTAGACACTATTCTGCCAGCTTTTTTTGTAGCGTTGTTATGTATTGCTTTATTCTGATAAATAAAAAATAAGAGAAACATTTCAAGTAAGCGAAATTTTTAACTATAAATACCCGACTAATATTTGTTTTCACCTTTCTTTTCAAAGATAACCTGCCGAAATTTCATCGGGAAGCAGCTTAAGATTAATTCTTCAACCATTGAAGAAACAAGCAACTGCACAGATTTGCTAAAAATGCTTATCTCTTCAGGTCAGAACCAATCTTAGCTTGAATGTTTATTTTCTCTAAATCAAGGTTTGCCATTGTGTTCTGCATGTCAAACCTTCCATAATTAGTATGTTTGTAAAAATTTATTTTGCAGGTTTAGTTGACTGAAAATAATGCATTTGATTTTTGCCATCTTGTGTTGCCATAAATGTTACTTAAGGGGGATTAAAACACATTTTATTTATTTTTATTTTAAACTTTTAAGTGCAGGGGTCCATGTACAGGTTTGTTACATAGGTAAACTTGTGTCATGGGGGTTTGTTGTACAGATTATTTTATCACCCAGCTGTTAAGCCTAGGACCCATTAGTGATTTTTCCTGATCTTCTCCATCCTCTTCACCCTCTGATAGGCCAGAGTGTGTGTTATTCTCCTCTATGTGTCCATGTGTTCTTATTATTGAGCTCCTACTTATAAGTGAGGACATGTGGTATTTGGTTTTCTTTTCCTGCATTCATTTCCTAAGGATAATGGCCTGCAGCTCCATCCATGTTCCTGCAAAGGACATGATCTAATTCTTTTTTATGGCTGCATAGTATTCCATGGTGTATATGTCTCACATTTTCTTCATCCAGTCTATCATTGATGGGCATTTAGATTCATTCCCCTTCTTTGCTAATTGCTCTACATAATTTGTCTAATGTTCTTCCAGCTGTGCTCTACAAAGAACGTATGTGTGCATGTGTCTTTATAATAGAACAATTTATATTCCTTTGGGTATGGGTATATATATATATATCCCATAATGGGATTGCTAGGTCAAATGGTATTTCTGTCTTTAGGTCTTTGAGGAATTGCATCACTTTTCCACAATGGTTGAACTAATTTACACTCCCACTAACAATGTATAAGCGTTCCTTTTTCTCCACAACCTTGTCAGCATCTGTTATTTTTTTACTTTTTACTAGCAGACATTCTGACTGGTGTGAAATGGTATCTCATTGTTTTTTTGATTTGCATTTCTCCAATGATCAGTGATACTGAGCTTTTTTTCATGTGATTGTTGGCTACATGTATGTTTTTTTTTTGAGAAGTGTCTGTTTATGTCTTTTACCCACTTTTTAATGGGGTTGTTTTTTTCTTGTAAATTTGCTTAAGTTCCTTAGAGATGCTGGATATTAGACCTTTGTTGGATGTATAGTTTGAAAAAAATGTCTCCCATTGTAGGGAGATATGTCTGTTTACAATGTTGATAGTTTCTTTTGCTGTACAAAAGCTGTTTAGTTTAATTAGATCCCATTTGTCAATTTTTGCTTTTGTTGCAATTGCTTTTGACATCTTCATCGTGAAATCTTTGCCTGTGCCTATGTCCTGAATGGTATTGCCTAGGTTGTCTTCCAGGGCTTCTATAGTTTTGGGTTTTGCAATTAAGTCTTTAATCCATCTTGAGTTAGTTTGTGTATATAGTGTAAGGAAGGGGTTTAGTTTCAATCTTCTATGTATGGCTAGCCAGTTATCCCAGCACCATTTATTGAATAGGGAATTTTTTTCCTATTGCTTGTTTTGTCAAGTTTGTTGAAGATTAGATAGTTTTAGATGTACAGCCTTATTTCTCAGCTCTCTATTCTGTTCCACTGGTGTATGTGTCTGTTTTGGACCAGCACCATGCTGTTTTGGTTACTGTAGCCCTGTAGCACAGTTTGAAGTCGGGTAGTGTGATGCCTCCAGCTTTGTCCTTTTTGCTTAGGATTGTCTTGGCTATTCAGGCTCTTTTTTGGTTCCACACGAATTTTCAAATAGGTTTTTCTTATTCTGTGAAGAATCTCAGTGGTAGTTCAATAGGAATAGCAGTGAATCTATAAATTGCTTTGGGCAATATGACTGTTTTAATGATATTGATTCTTCCTATCCATGAGCATGGAATGTTTTTCCATTTGTTTGTGTCATCTCTGATTTCTTTGAGCAGTGGTTTGTACTTCTTTTAGAGACCTTTCACTTCCATAATTAGCTGTATTCCTAAATATTTTATTCTTTTTGTAAAATGCATTTTTAAAAAGTTCAATCTGTAAGTTAGATAAGAGAAATAAAAGGAAAAGGGATATTGATGGGCAAAAAGAAAGATGGAAAAAGTTGTTTTGCACATTTTTTTTCTTCTTTTTATCTTATTTATGAATGCTTTGGTATTTGGCCTTTTGCTATTTGCTATTTTCTTTATTCTGTTTCAACTTCCATAATAACTTCCATTTCCATAATCAATATAGATTATTCTATTGGTTTTACTATGGTTAAGTTGTAGATCTTTTAACTAGAGCACAGGAGAAGATTTGGGAATGTCATGACTTCTTTGCTTTTAACTGATAAGCCCTGGATTAGTCAGTTCTCTTGCTGCTCATAAAGACATACCTGGGACTGGATAATTTATAAACAAAAAGAAGTTTAATGATCTCACAGTTCCAGATGACTGGAGAGGCCACACAATCATGGCAGAAGGCAAAGGAGGAGCAAAGGCACATCTTACATGGTGGCAAGCTGGAGAGCGTGTGCAGGGGAACTGCCCTTTATAAACCCATCAGAGCTTGTGAGATTTATTCATTATCATGAGAACAGCATGGGAAAATCCACCCCCATGATTCAATTACCTCCCACTGGGTCCCTCCCACCATATGTGGGGATTATGGAAGCTACAATTCAAGATGAGATTTGGGTGGGGACACAGCCAAACCATATCATTCTGCCCCTGACCCCTCCCAAATCTCATGTCCTCACATTTCAAAACCAATCATGCCTTCTCAACAGTCCCCCAAAGTCTTATTTCAGAATTAAAAGTCCGCAGTCCAAAGTCTCATCTGAGATAAGGCAAGTTCTTCAGCCTATGAGCCTGTAAAATCAAAAGCAAGTTAGTTACTTCCTAGATACAGTGGGGGTACAGGCATTGGATAAATACACCCATTCCAAATGGAGAAATTGGCCAAAACAAGTAAATCCAGAATCCAATAAGGCAGTCATTAAACCTTAAAGTTCCAAAATGATTACCCTTGACTCCATGTCTTACATCCAGGTCATGCTGATGCAAGAGGTGGGCTCCTACAGCCTTGTGGGTTTGCAGGGTATGGCCCCCCTCCCAGCTGCTTTCACAGGCTGGTGTTGCATGTCTGTGGCTTTTCTGTGAGCACTGTGCAAGCTGTCACTGGATCTATCATTTTGAGGTCTGGAGGATGGTGGCCCTCTTCTCACAGCTCCACTAGGCAGTACCCCAGTGGAGACTCTGTGTGGGGGCTCCAACCCCACATTTCCCTTCTGACTGCCCTGACAGAGATTCTCCATGAGGGACCCACCCCTGCAGCAAACTTCTGCCTGGACATTCAGGTGTTTCCATACATCCTCTGAAATCTAGGTGGAGGTCCCAAATCTCAGTTCTTGACTTCTGTGCCCTGCAGACTCAACACCATGTGGAAACTTCCAAAGCTTGGGGCTTGCACCCTCTGAAACCATGTCCTGAGCTGTACCCTTTTAGCTATGACTAGAGCAGCTGGGATGAAGGGCACCAAATCCCTAGGTTGCACACAGCAGTGGGGCCCTTGACCTGGCCTAGGAAGTCATTTTTCTCTTGTAGGCCTTTGGGTCTGTGATGGGAGGGGCTGCTGCGAAGGTCTCTGACATGATGTGGAGACATTTTCCCCATTGCCTTGGTGAGTAACATTTGGATCCTTGTTACTTATGCAAATTTCTGCAGCCTGCTTGAATTTCTCCTCAGAAAATGGGTTTTTCTTTTGTACTGCATTGTCAGGCTGTAAATTTTCCCAACTTTTATGCTCTGTCACCTCTTGAACACTTTACTCCTTAGAAATTTCTTCTGCCAGGTACACTAAATCATCTCTCAAGTTCAAAGTTCCACAGATCTCTAGGGCAGGGGCAAAATGCTGCCAGTCTCTTTGCATAGCAAGAGTGACCTTTGCTCCAGTTTCCAACAAGTTCCTCATTTCCATCTGAGACCACCTCAGCCTGGACTTTGTTGTCCGTATCACTATCAGCATTTTGGTCAAAGCCATTCAACAAGTCTCTAGGAAGTTCCAAACTTTCTCACGTCTTCATTTCTTCTGAGCCCTCTAAATCTCTAGGAAGTTCCAAACTTTCCCACATTTTCCTGTCTTCTTCTGAGCCCTCCAAACTGTTCCAACCTCTGCCTGTTACCCAGTTCCATAGTTGATTTCACATTTTCAGGGATCTTTATAGCAGCACCCCACTACCTGGTACCAGTTTACTGCCTTAGGCCATTCTCATGCTGCTACTAAAGACTTACCCAAGACTGGGTAATTTATAAAGAAAAAGAAGTTTAGCAGACTCAGAGTTTCACGTGGCTGGGGAGGCCTCACAATCATAGTGGAAGGAGAAGGAGGAGCAAAGGCACATCTTATGTGGCAGCAGGCAAGAGAGCATGTGCAGGGGAACTCCCATTTATAAAACCATCAGATCTCATGAGACTTACTCATTATCATGAGAACAGCAGGGGAAAAACCAACCCCCATGATTCAATTACCTTCCACTGGGTTCCTCCCATGACATATGGGGATTATGGGAGCTACAATTCAAGATGAGATTTGGGTGGGGACATAACCAAATTGTATTAAGCCCTTTTGGAATGTTTTTGGCCATGCAGCTTGTAGGAATGATGCAATCGCATGAGACGAAAATGGAAATAATACCTTCTCTAAATTGCATTTTTCATGTGTCTCTGTTTCTGGCATCAAAAAGCCATGTAAGTCTTCCCTTTGAAGTGTTAGGATTCTTTCACTTATTCATCTGTTCATTTTATGTTTGTATATGTGTATAAATATAAGCATTCATTCATTTATTTATGGAGCCAGTCATTCAGCAAACATTTACTGAGTATCTGCTATGTGTGAAGTGCCTGCACTAGGTACTGAGGATATAAAGATGAACAAGACTGAAGATTTGTTGCCCAGGAGTTTAGGGTCCATTAAAGGAGATGAATAAAAAATGCAGAGATTATAGTATAGAGTGATAAGATATGTAATGTTATTACTACTGCTGCTGCCATAAAGAATAATAGTTAACAGCTAGCACCTGCTTTTGTGAGACTGCAAGAAATCCGGTGGGGCTAACAGCAAAGGAAAAGGCAAAAGCTGAGGTTAGAAAGGTTGGCAGAAATTAGATAATAAACTGTCTTAGAGGGAAGGATAGAGATCTAGTTTTATCTGGAGAACTGAGGGGAGCTAGTTAAAAGGATTTAAAGAAAGAAAGTGAAATGATCATATTGGCATTCTTTTCACTTGATCTTAGCCCAAAGGCCAAGAAGTGTTATATTTGCGTGTTTTTGAAAACCTTTGTCAGCTGCATGGGAAACAGATTGAAAGGAGACCAAATGGAAGTAGGAAAGTGGCCACTGCTTACTTGTGTCTTAAAGTAGAGATTATGAAAGCCTGGACTTGGGTGGTCAGCATAGAGGAGGGGACAGATGTGAAGAAGAGACAGAGGATGTCCACAGGACTGTGGTCCGCACTGGCTGGAGGTGGGGGATGGGTGAGGAAGGGAGGAGTTCAAGTCGCCTTGGTTTCTGGCTTGGGTAGCCAGATGGATGATGATGCCTTCACCCAGACAGGAAAACCAGAGAGGGGCAGGTTAGAGGAAAAGGTCACTTTGGAATTACTTGCTTGGATGTAGTTCATCCAAACTTGGATGACAATGAGTAGAGCTATCCAGTATGTGGTTGGATATACTAATGCAGCACTCAGGAGACAGCAGATTGGAGATTTGTATTTTAGTCATCAATATATTGGTGGTGGTTGAAGTCAAGGGTTTGGATGAGGTCACCCAGGGAGAGTTACACGGAGCATAAACTTGAGGATGGCGTCCTGAGTAGCACCAACATTTAGGAAGCTGCATCAGTCAAAATAGGCTTCAGCTATACAGCGGTAACAAGCAAGTGTCATTGCTTTAACACAATGAAAAGTCTGTTTCTTGTGCATGCTACTGTGTTCAATGAGGTTGAATCCTGGGCTGCTCATCATGGTGGAATCTCCATCTTGGTGCAAACTTCCGTGGGTTGTTTCCAAGTCAGAAAACATAATTTTAATGTTATCTTCTAGGAGTGTATACAGAGAGGCATATGGTGAACCCCTGTAGAGGCATGGGCTATGGGCACAGCCTTTGCCAGACCATATGTACATATACTATATGCCTTATGTTAAGGGCTTTACATGGATTATCGTGTTTAATTACTATAACAACCCCAATAAAAGAATTATAATTATGCATTGCACATCAGGGACTCTTATGAATGCTTTGTGAATATTAGCTTATAGTCACTAAATGAGGTAGGTTTGTTATTGTCTCTATTTTTCAGGCAGGAAAAAGATGTTGTAAATCTTGCTCTAGCTCTTAAAGCTGCGACTTGAAAGTGACACAGGTCGTGTCTGTTGACATTTCATTGGCCACAGTCACATGGCCACACCTAACTTCAAAAGGGGTAGACAAGTATGTTCCTACGCTATACTCAGGATAAAGAGGTACAGAGTGTGTGAAGGCCCTAATGACTCTCATGGGAACAAACAGAGGAAGAGCAGGACTTGAAAGAGATTGGGATGAGGCCTAAGAGCTGGGAAATGTAATAGGAGAGTAGTATAAACAAGGCCAAGGCAACAGACAGTGCTAAGGAAAAGGAAGCAGCCAACTATCATAAAGAGAGAGAGAGAAGTCACATAAGATGAGGACAGACTGTTGTGTTTGGCAGTTTAGGTGGTCATTGTCACCGGCCTTTTTGCTATGACACCACCAACATAGGGCCTTGTTCTAGCTGTTTTCTCTTCCTGAAATGCTCTTTCTCAATTCAAATGTCTGACTAATGAGCTCATCATCTCCTTTATGTTGTTATGTACCTCTCATCTTTTCAATGAGGCTTACCCTGAGCATTCAGTTTTTATTTATTTATTTATTTATTTATTTATTTATTTATTTATTGAGACGAAGTCTTGCTCTGTCGCCCAGGCTGGAGTGTAGTAGTGTTATCCCAGCTCACTGCAACTTCCATCTCCTGGGTTCAAGTGATTCTCCTGCCTCATCCTCCTGAGTAGCTGGGATTACAGGCACCTGCCACCATGCCTGGCTAATTTTTATATTTTAGTAGAGACGAGGTTTCACCATGTTGGCCAGGCTGCTCTCGAACTCCTCACCTCAAGTGATCCACTCACCCTGGCCTCCCAAAGTGCTGGGATTACAGGCATGAGCCACTGCACTCAGCCTGATCGTTCAGTTTAAAACTGCACCCTGCCTGCTTCCTCCCAATTCCCTTTACTCTGCCATATGTTTTCCTTTTTTTCTGAAGCACTTCTCACCATCTATTATATGGTATAATTTAGGGTTTTTTTTGTGTTTATTGATAACTAATCTGTTCCTCCTGATAAAATGTAAGCTTTATGAGGGCAGGGGTTATTGTTTTGTCCACAGATATAACCCAGATGTCTTCATCAGTGTCTGATATATAGTAGGAACTTAGTATTTCTTTGCTGAATAAATGACTTTGTGACCTTAGAAATGGTGGGGAGGGAGTATTTTGAGTGGTGCATGCAGCAGTGGTGAGCTGTACCTATAGAAAGTCATTGAATAGAGGCCAGGCGTGGTGGCTTACGCCTATAATCCCAGCACTTTGGGAGGCCAATGCGAGTGGATCGCTTGAGGTCAGAAGTTTGAGACCAGCCTGGCCAACATGGTGAATCCCCGTCTCTACTAAAAATACAAAATTTAGCTGGGCGTGGTGGTGGGCATCTGTAATCCCAGCTACTTGGGAGGCTGAGGAAGGAGAATCACTTGAACCCAGGAGGTGGAGTTTGCAGTGAGCCAAGATCGTGCCATTGTTCCCCAGCCTGCATGACAAGAGTTTCACTCTTGTCTCAAAAGAAAGAGAGAGAGAGAAGGAAAGAGAAAGAAAGAGAGAGAGAGAGAGAGAGAGAGAGAGAAAGAAAAAAGAAGAAAGAAAGAAAGAAAGAAAGAAAGAAAGAAAGAAAGAAAGAAAGAAAAAAAGAAAAAGAAATTGAATAGAGAATTGCTTTTCAAGTAACTTAGCACCGTCAGGAACTGGCAGGAAATGTAGAGCTGGGGGTGGTGGCAAAGGAGGACTTTGTTTTGTTTGTATGTCTTTTTAATATTTCATATTAATTAGAAAAAGCCAGTAAAGAGGGAGAGCTTATAGATAGGAGAGAAAAGTATTCGATAGAGCAAGGACCTTGAGGAGACAAAAGGCACAGAGAGAGTGAGATACAGGGGGATTATGCTTAGACAGGAGGGTGAGACATCTTTTCTGCTAAGGCAGAAAGAAAGGAAAGAATAAACCCAAGCAGGGAAGTGTGTAGGTGGTAAAGGTAGAGATGGAAAGCATTCTTATTGGGTACTGGAGATTTTCTCAGTGAAGCAAGGGGCTGCGAGAATAGCCAATGTTGATCGGGTTGGAGATTTCAGAAGGAATGAAAGAGTGGGCTGGCTGGTAAGGTCATAGGAGAAAGGAAGGGAGAAGGGTTGTAGAGTAATTTAGAGGGTCCAATGAGTGAGATTGGTGACCATGAATTTGTAGGTGTTACTGCCAATGATAAATCAGATTATCCCTCATAGTCAGAAACAATGGGAAGACCACCTTCTTATGGTCAATCATGTGTGATGAGTTTTATTCAGAGTATAATTCTTCCTGGGTGTGTTCTTTTATTGAGCTTGTCTGTGAAACCTGGGAAATTCTCCTGCTTTGGGATCCATAACTCAAAATGTGATTTATGTTATCCCTTCCATCTTAAAAAGAGTTGCTACAAATGTGAGAAAATATGTCAAAAATGGTTGTTATCAAAATGATGACTAGTATCAAAGGGATAAGAAAAACATATCTAGTAAAATTCTAGACCTGTGTACCTGTAGATGTTTACTGATGATAGGTGCAATATATCAGAAAAGCGCTTTGCTTGCCTCCTGTTAAAGTACATTTGGAAAGGCAAGGGGGTGGTGGTGGGACAGAAGGGAAGGGAAGTGCAGTCAGGCTACAGTAATCCTTTGGGTTGGTTCTCAATGGTGATAGAAGCAGTTTGAGCAATCATTAGAACAGGAATATTTGAATGGATAAAATTTTCTAAATACTGTAATGACAGTAATAATTTATTGAGCTGGAACTATAGCTTCTTTAATTTTTACAGTCAAAGGAGGTAGATATTATTATGCTTATATTGCACATGAGAAAATTAAACGTTACTAGTAAGTAGTGGGCCTGTGATTCAAACCCTGCTTTAATTACTCTATCCTTGAGTGCTCCACCGTGCTACCAGGCCTCTTCTCCGTTGCTCCCTTTCAGATCGGAATTGCCTCTAAATTTACAGCATTCAAGAAGAAGTTTGCTGTATTTCAGTGGTCACTGAAGACAGACACTTTATTCTGACTTACTGTGATAGTATGGTAATTTTTAGATAATCCTGTATATTAATTATAGGTTTTACATGGAATTGTTATCATTAAAAAGTTAGCATCCAACTTGTAGCCCTTTCTAAGATTTTAGGACCTCTGTTATTGGGCATGTTTTTTGGTCTATGCTCTTGGGTTTATTTGGCAAAGTTTTAGAATGCTGAATTTTTCCAGTATACTGAACTCAGATCATCAACATATTTATAAGCATGTTGGGTCTTATGTATGTCATCACCCTGATATGTTAGCAATTCTTTCAAAAGACAGAGTACTCATGATGGTTTCCACAGCAGATCGCTGCTTTAGACCATCATAGATTTTCTTTTGGCATAACGGCATTTAGTGGTGATGCGATACATTTAATTCTTCAGAATAGATACTACAATGCTCCAGTGCCTAGGAACATTTGGTGTACTCATTATTTAACAGCATCCTTTTCTCCCTTCTGCTATTTAATAATGCATATGTAATTTGGTATAGTCTCTGTAGGATTTGGAGAAGTGAGAACACCTCATTTTATAGATATTCTTGTATGGGTGAGTAACTTGCCTGCTTGTTAAGCTCCATAGGGGAGATAACTCTATGGATATGCCTTTTATTGAAGCTCTTTTTGTATTCTGCCTGGGATCTCTCTCTTGAGTTTTGACCTTCCCGGTGTTTAAGTTCTCTGGTAGAGTTATTCAGTCCTCAGGTGTGTTGGAATTTTCAGCCCTTTGGCAGGTGTGTTTTATTAGTGCCTTTGGGCATTTGGATTGATGTGGCCTTGAGTGTAGGAAGCAGCCCAAATTTCAGATCACTTGCTGGGATCCTTCCGTGGTGGACCCAACTCTCAGGAGTCATTGGCATTTCAGCTTTCATTTCTACATTGGTACAATGAAAGACACGATGTTTTCTTTCTTTTTTTTTTTTTCTTCTTCTCCTCCTTCTTCTTTCTTACCTATTTCAAACTGTTGAGGCTATTAGTATCTTTGGAATAGCTTCTTAAATTATCCATGGACGTTTTCAGAGAGGAACCCCCTTGAGGCAGAGCTGTCAAGATAAGGGCCCTGAAGCTAATGCCACCTCCTCATTGCTTTGCATCATTTATCTCATGTAGACAGCCACGCCACCACCAACAGAACCCGAATTAGACAACCAGGAAAAAGATATGCAGGGCTTGAAAAAAGGGAAGAAAAAGAAAGTGAAATATAGTTTGGGAAGAACACAAAGAGGAATTATTTATCAGCCAGACAAAAAAGTAGTGGGATGATTTTATTCGGACTGTTCTTATTATAAATAAAAATTTTCAGATTTTATTCTAGAATGTAAGCTTGGTGAGAGCAGAGACTATGTCTGTTTTGTTCACTTGTGTCTCCCTTCGGTGCCAGGCACAGTGCCTAGTACTTGTGAGCACTCAATTTATACCTATTTAATAAATGGTGCTGGGAAAACTGGCTAGCCATATGTAGAAAGCTGGAACTGGATCCCTTCCTTATACCTTATACAAAAATTAATTCAAGATGGATTAAAGACTTCAATGTTAGACCTAAAATCATAAAAACCCTAGAAGAAAACCTAGGCAATACCATTCAGGACATAGGCATGGGCAAGGACTTCATGTCTAAAACACCAAAAGCAATGGCAACAAAAGCCAAAATTGACAAATGGGATCTAATTAAACTAAAGAGCTTCTCCACAGCAAAAGAAACTACCATCAGAGTGAACAGGCAACCTACAGAATGGGAGAAAATATTTGCAATCTACTCATCTGAGAAAGGGCTAATATCCAGAATCTACAATGAACTCAAACAAATTTATGAGAAAAAAACAACCCCATCAAAAAGTGGGCAAAGGATGTGAACAGACATTTCTCAAAAGGAGACATTTATGTAGCCAACAGACACATGAAAAAATGCTCATCATCACTGGCCATCAGAGAAATGCAAATCAAAACCACAATGAGATACCATCTCACACCAGTTAGAATGGCCATCATTAAACAGTCAGGGAACAACAGGTGCTGGAGAGGATGTGGAGAAATAGGAACACTTTTACACTGTTGGTGGGACAGTAAACTAGTTCAACCATTGTGGAAGTCAGTGTGGCATTTCCTCAGGGATCTAGAACTGGAAATACCATTTGACCCAGCCATCCCATTACTGGGTATATACCCAAAGGATTATCAATCATGCTGCCATAAAGACACATGCACACATATGTTTATTGTGGCACTATTCACAATAGCAAAGACTTGGAACCAACCCAAATGTCCAACAATGATAGACTGGATTAAAAAAATGTGGCACATATACACTGTGGAATACTATGCAGCCCTAAAAAATGATGAGTTCATGTCCTTTGTAGGGACATGGATGAAGCTGGAAACCATCATTCTCAGCAAACTATCGCAAGGACAAAAAACCAAACACCCCATGTTCTCACTCATAGGTGGGAATTGAACAATGAGAACACATGGACACGGGAAGGGGAACATCACACACCGGGGCCTGTTGTGGGGTGGGGGGCAGGGGAGGGATAGCATTAGGAGATATACCTAATGTTAAATGATGAGTTAATGGGTGCAGCACACCAACATGGCACACTTATACATATGTAACTAACCAGCACGTTGTACACATGTACCCTAAAACTTAAAGTATAATAATAAAAAAATACATGACCAGTAGTCATGATGTGAGCCTTCATCTGCTGAATGCTTACTCCATGACAGGCTCTGTGCTAGACACTCTGCACCTCCACACACAGGTTAAAATGGTAACCCTCTGAGTCATCCTGATTTCGGTGAGAGGGATGCTCTGGAAATAAATAGGACAGGGACAAGCCTGAGAAAAGTTAATGAAGTAAGAATTATCATCCCAGTTTTAACAGATATTTAAAACTATGGTTTAGAGAAGGTAACTATCTCATATTATTATATGTGGGGGCTTCCAGCTTTCTTCCTTTCATTTGCTTGCTGTTATGGGCTGAATGTTTGTGGTCCCCCCTACCTAAACGTTAAAATCCTCACCTCTAATGTGATGGTCTTAGGAGATGGGTCCTTTGGAGGATAAATTAGGTCATGAGGGTGGAGCCCTTATGAATGGCATTGGTGTCTTTACTTTTATTTAGTTATTTTTTTTGAGATGGAGTTTCATTCCATCGCTCAGGCTGGAGTGCAGTGGCACAATCTCAGCTCACTGCAACCACCACCTCTGGGGTTCAAGCAATTCTTCTGCCTTAGCCTCCTGAGTAGCTGGGACTACAGGTGCCTGCCACTAGACCTGGCTAATTTTTGTATTTTTAGTAGAGACAGGGTTTCACCTCGTCTCCTGACCTGAGGTGATCCACCTGCCTTGGCCTCCCAAAGCGATGAGATTACAGGCATGAGCCACCACACCCAGCTTGGTGTCTTTACAAAAGAGACCCCAGGTTGCTCTGTAGCCTGCTTCTATCATGGGAGGGAGGACCAATGAGAAGGTAACCATCTGCGAGCCAGGGAGAGGGTCTTCACCAGAATCCTACCATTCTAGTCTCCTGATCTCAGACTTCTAGCCCCAAATAACTGTGCAAAATAAATTTCTTTTCTTTTCTTTTTTTTGAGACAAGGTCTCACTCTGTCACCCAGGCTGGAGTGCAATAGCATGATCATAGCTCACTGTAGCCTGGAACTCCTGGGCTCAGGTGATCCTCCCACTTCAGCTTCCCAAGTAGCTAGGACTACAGGCACATGCCCCTGCACCCAGCTAACTTATTTTATTTTATTTTTTGTAGAGACAGGGTCTTGCTTTATTGTCCAGGCCTGTCTTGAACTCCTGGCTTCAAGGGATCCTCCCTGCCTCATCCTCCCAAAGTGCTGGGATTACAGGCATGAGCCACAGCGCCTGATGAGAAATAAATTTCTGTTGTTTATAATCCACCCAGTCTATGGTAATTTCTCATAGCAGTTTCAACTGACTAAGATACTTGCTTAACTTCTTTTCCTGATCTCACTCTCTAAGGAGAAAAAGATAAAAGCCAAGCTCATGAATTCTTGTAAGAAAAATAGAGAAACAGAGCAGAAACCTACAATCTTCGGGGTGCTGTGGATGAGGGTGGGGGCATGAGGAGTAGGAGGTCTGCCTGCCTGGGACCATGCAAGACTGGGCATGGCTTAGCAGAGAGGGACACTAAGGAGGGAGATGGTGGGGACAGGGCAGAGCAGACAGGAGACTGAAACTGGTAAGGAAGAAGAATGAGAGCTTCCAGGGAGTTCACAAGAGCCACTTTGGCGTAAGTATTTGATTCTCTTAAATGTGTGATAGGGAATTGTGTCAAGACTGAATTTGCAGGGGAAACAATTACTTCTGTCAATGCGGCCATGTCCCTGGTTTGACTGAAGCCTCCAGGATTTCTGGACATTAGGGTGTGTTGAAAGATATTGTCTCTGTGGCCACAGAAAGTAACCCTGTGTTACTTATTCCATCAGGACCTCCCTGCTCCCTGGGCTCATAACGACTCCAGGTTTCTTCCCTTATGAACTCTCTTTAGGCTTATTCCCATCCTATTCTCGAGGCATCTCTGTGCCCAAATCTGGGTTACAAATCTGGGTCATTGTCTGTTACCCAAGATTTGTTGTCCTTTGGTGAATCATCTGGGGAAGGCACTGGACTTGAATACCGGTTCTTCCACTCATCTCTTCTTAAGGGCTTCAAACAAGTTCATACCCCCAACTTCACTTTTCCTCCCTTGTAAAGCATCAGTGATTTCTACTCCTGACCATTTCTAAGGTGCTGTGAGGATCAACTGAGATTAACCTTTAGAAGTGGTTAACTTCTATACCCTTCTTTTTTATATTTTTAATTAATTTTTTTCTGAGACGGAGTCACCCAGGCTGGAGTGCAGTGGTGTGATCTTGGTTCACTGCAACCTCCACCTCCCACGTTCAAGTGATTTCCCCTGCCTCATCCTCCTCAGTTGCTGGGATTACAGGCACGCACCATCATGCCTAGTTAATTTTTGTATTTTTAGTAGAGACGGGGTTTCACTGTGTTGGCCAGGATGGTCTCAAACTCCTGACCTCAAGTAATCCACCTGCCACGGCCTTCCAAAGTGCTGGGATTACAGATGTGAGCTGCCTCGCCCTGCCTAGCTATTCCTATTCTTATTCTAACTGTCTAAAACCACTTGTCTCTTTTGTCCTAATCAAGTTTTCCCTATCCTCGAAGGCACGGCTGGCCTATCTTCTCTTCTGCAAGGTCTTCGTTGCTCACCTTTTCCTGCCTACACTGATCTCTGTCTTCCATCTTTCCCTTATTTTGGCATGTAACCAAATATTCTCTGCAAATGTGACTTTATTACTCCAGTGTTGGAGTGTCCCATCCCTTCAGCTAGATAGTGAATTTCTTGAGGGCAAAGACCATGTCTCTTAACCTCTTCCAACTTGCCGTGTAAGTTGCTATAATGTTAAGACCTTAGATTTTACAGGGGGGCTTCCACTTGTTCAACTTGTTGAAGAAATACATTCTTTTGGTATTCAGTCCTGCAAACTGTGATTCCTCTCTCTTGGTCCTGCTTCATGATGTATGCAGCAATTCTGCAGCTGAAGTCCCAGGCCCTCACTCACTCTTCAGAGACCTCGAAGCAACTCTCTCCTACTATCTCCCTTTTCTGGGCACTTTTCAGGACAGTTAGTTTGTTCTCTACCCACTCCTGGGTCCCCCTCTTCCTTTCCTCTGCATCTTTCAGTATTAGGAACCTGTCTTTTCCTTCCCTTCAGAGAGCAGATGCCCATCTCCAAGCAACTTTATTTCTTCCTTTCTTTGTTTCTTCTTTTTGTCTCTTTCCCAAGACACCTTTGCTTTGAAGAGGCTGCTGAAAAGGAGTAGATTATTTCATTTTTTATGATCAGCAAAAGAAAAAGGAGGCTTCATGGGGAAGATTGGCAAGATCTAAAGTTATTTGCATTTCATAACAATCAAAAGTTTTCCAAGCTTTTTTTTTTTTTTAAAGGAGCTTCAGGTATACTAAAAGAAAAAAAAATTGATCCGAATGTTGAAACACCTGCTGCAGATCTGGGGGCTTTGAATTTAGCGGCTTTAGGTTGGGACCAAGAAATTCTCTGAATTATAAACTTGCTGGCTCTTACCTTGGCTTGGTGCAGCATTTCATCCCCAATATTCCTCTTTTCTTTCCTTTCAGAATACAGCCGAGCCAAAGCGCTTGTCTGCGTGCCCGTGGACGTGACAGACACCTTGAGGTGTTTTAGAGAGACACTGGAAAAATCCAAATACCATAACAGATCAATCCGACACAGCAGAAAGTTGCTTTCATTATTTCTTGCACAGACACAAGGTAAAATGCACGTTCTGTACCTCTGAATCTTTCTTTATGTGCGGTGACCACCCTGCAGATGTCCCTCTTCTGCCCTCTTGTTCTTTCCTCCCTGTGTACATGCAACACTCTCTGATGCCTTTCACTTTCCTCTTGTCCAGTGGATCTAGTCTCTGTCTTACACTTTAACCAATGCACTTTCTCACTCACTCACTTTTATGCTTTCTGTGAAACTAGCAAACTCTCTTGAGTATAATAGGTGTGACAATGTTCATTAATTTTTGATTCTGTACATTTATGTTCTTCTTACAGTTTTCTTTGAAGGTGTGGCACTATGGTCTTGTTTTACTTCATAAGTAGACGGATTGAATCATATTGAGTTAACTAGAACCTTTTACCAAAACAGTACTTTATCAGTGGCAAAGAAATGGATACCTTTTAAAACAAGCATCAACACGATTTCTTATTAATACTATAGATTTTGATCTTAGGGGTTTTATTTTAGCTTAAAGCAAGATATTCACTATTGTTGGTTGCATTACATTTATTTGTTTTCTCTTGTAACATCTATCTGCTTGTGAATTCAAGCAAAGCTGGGCTTTGAGTGATTAAATGGTAACCTCAGAGAAGAGTACATTCAAATTTAGGCTGGAAAAATCCTGAACTATCTATACTTAAGTTATTTAAAATTTTTAAGAATCCTGTTTTATATTTATGATTCTTGCTATTCATATTGGTCAGAATAACAAGAATAAATTTAAATAATAGACAAATACATGTAAAATAGTATAAAGTTATTAAAAACAGATTTAAACTTGTACTTAATTAAAATGCTAATTTCCACTGAAATGATCTTTTAGAAATTTGACCAATTGTTTTTACAAATGCAGGCAGAGTTTTATTTATGTATTTATTTGTTTGTTGTTGTTGCCCACCCCCCACACTTTCTATGATATGTATCCATAGTTTTTGGTTATATTGTCTGCAGACTCACATTATGTTAAATTAGCTCTCCATATCCTGTTTGTCTTCTTTTAATTGCTCCATACATTAACAATGGGTAAGGCTGGCTGGGCACCGTGGCTCACGCCTGTAATCCCAGCACTTTGGGAGGCCAAGGACGGCAGATCATTTGAGGTCAGGAGTTAGAGACCAGCCTGGCCAACATAGTGAAACCCTGTCTCTACTAAAAATACAAAAATTAGCTGGGTGTGGTGGCGTGCACCTGTAATTCCAGCTACTCGGGAGGCTGAGGCATGAGAATCGCTTGAACCGGGGAGGCAGAGGTTGCAGTGAGCCGAGATTGCACCACTGCACTCCAGCCTAGTGACAAAACAATTCTGTCTCAAAACGAAACAGAACAAAGCAAAACAGAAAAGCACTCCCCCACAAAAAAAGTGGGTAAGGGCATAAATAAAAAGGCAAATACAATTCCTAGGAATGGTTTATACCAACTCACTCTGAATCTCACCTGGTACCAAAATATTTTCAGTAGTTTATCTCTAGTCCTCAGACTGTAGACTTCAAAATCTATACTAGCTTCTTTCTCTATTACTTTTAACTACTTCCTCTAGAATATAGATTTTTCTCCCATGTGTTCTCTGATCTTATAAAGAGACAAGTTTTTTCCTTTTTTTTTTTTTTTTTTTTGTCTCAGGCCAGAGCTACCTGTGTGTTGCTTCTATCCCAGAGGTTTCTGGCCCAGAGGCACACTAACACCTTACTGTTGGAAGCTATTTAAAAAAGGCAAACTCAAACTATGCAACTTCCACCAGTCCCCACGAGAAGCAAAGCTTTATCTCAATATTTGCTTTCTGGCTGACAGTCCTCTGTAGTGTTTTTTTTTTGGGATGGAGTCTTGCTCTGTTGCCCAGGCTGGAGTGCAGTGGCGCAATCTTGGCTCACTGCATCCTCTGCATCCTGGGTTCAAGTGATTCTCCTGCCTCAGCCTCTGCCTCCTGGTTCAAGCGATTCTCCTGCCTCAGCCTCCTGAGTAGCTGGGACTACAGACATGCACCACCACGCCCAGCTAATTTATTTTTAGTAGAGACGAGGTTTCACCATGTTGGCCAGGCTGATCTCGAACTCCTGACCTCAGGTGATCCACCCGCCTCTGCCTCCCAAAGTGCTGGGATTATAGGCGTGAGCCATTGTGCCCGGCCCCTCTGTAGTGCTTATGATGAAATAACGCAGACATGGCGCCTATCCACACATACCTAGGGTCTTCAGTTATGAGCCTGGATACTAAGTTTAAGGAAATAGTGTCACTTAAACTGCAAAAATGTCTCAGCTATATACAAAATATTTCCTTTCTTTTCGCTTTCCATTTTCTCTACCTTCCCTCCCAACTTCCCTTCTTTCTACATTTTAAATTTATTTATTATTATTATTTTTCATGAATTTAGGAGAGAGAGGAGGAATAAACAATTCAAAATGTACTTCTGGAAAGGTGGAATTTTGCCTGGGGACAGAGGAGATGCATATGTCAATACCCCCTGACCTTTCTCAGGAGCACTTCAGAGTTTTTAGTTCCGTGGAGAAAAGCAAACTTCCATATTCACAACTTGGACTTGTAATTTCTTCTTATCACCAAACTATTGGTAAGAGTTAGCCATTATCTATTCATTTTCTTTAAATTTTTTTTTTTTTAGACAAGGTCTCGTTTTGTCATCCAGGCTGGAGTGCAGTGGTGCAATCACAGCTCACTGTGTGATCACAGCCTCAACCTTCTGGGCTCAATCCATCCTCCCACTTCAGTCTGCCGAGCAGCTGGTACTGCAGGCTCACACCACCACACCTGACTAATTTTTATATTTTTTGTAGAGATAGAGTTTTGCCATGTTGCCCAGACTGATCTTGAACTCTTGGCCTCAAGCTATAAGCCCACCTCAGCCTCCCAAAACACTGGTACAGGAGTGAGCCACTGTACCTGGCTATGTCTCCATTTTCAATATGATCTTCTTCATTAATGCTGAAATTGCATCTGGCCCTGAAATCTTACTTTTAAAAGAAAGATAAAAGAACCTATACCTCTGCAGCAGTGACAGAACAGCCTGGATACAGAAGAAGCTTCCAGCCTCCTCTGTTTACCCATTTTCTTAGCTTGGCCATCACTATTGTGAGATTCAAGGCCACCCTTCTGTTTATCCCTCTTTCATTGGAGCTGTGAACCTCTAGTGGGGATGGAGATGATGTTCTTTTTTTCTGGTCCCAGCTAATTCCATTTTCCTTGTCTTTCCCTTGATTTGGCTTTTCTACAGCTTCAGTAGTATATTCTTAACCCATACAATAGACCCAGTGTTCTCTTTTTTTCTAATAGACATTTTGTGATGCCCCTTTTACTTCCTGAAATAAAATTTATATTTAATATATTCTTCTTATACACATTATTTTGAAACAAATTATTATGAAGCTCTAAATATAAAAATGGGGAGAAATAGCATCACTTTATAATAAAAGAATCAGTTTGTTGGTATGTAAATGCTCAGGCATTAGAAGCTGTAAAGAAATAATCAGATGCTTATATCCTGGATATGGAATCACCATGAATGTGACCGCTGCACATGCAGACAGAGACAGGTATGTTGTATTGGTGACTCAAATACTATCAACATGGTTAAGTTTTGTGACATGATTTTCTAAAATGGCAAATAAATTTTGGTAAAGTCCTGAGCAAAACAAATTACTACAGTGGTTGCAATGTCTGGAAAATTCAGAAATCATGGACATTTAGAAATCATGCAGAGATACCCTTTTTATGTAGAAAACGAAGTTCGATGTGAGATTCAGATACTTATAAACAGGCTTCTCATCTTTTCCTTCACCGTAGGGGAAGTTTCTTTGCCTTGCAGGCCATCTGACATCTTTGGTCTTAACCTGTGAGTTACCAAGAGATGCCCCCATTGTGACATCTAGCAAAACCCTTTCTCACATTTCTAAAATATCCTCCAGGGGACAGCATTATCCTCATTAGAAACCACTGCCATGTTGTTGGGGTTTTTGGCTACACATTCCAGAATGCATGCATTCATTAGAAAAAAAAAATTATGTGATTTTTTTTTGTTGTTTTTTTTGTGATGCAGTCTCACTCTGTTGCCCAGGCTGGAGTACAGTAGCGCAATCTTGGCTCACTGCAACCTCCACCTCCTGGGTTCAAGCAATTCTCTTGCCTCAGCCTACTGAGTAGCTGGGATTACAGGCGTGTGCCATCACACCTGGGTAATTTAGTAGAGACGGGGTTTCACCGTGTTGACCAGGCTGGTCTTGAACTTCTGACCTCAGGTGATCTGCCTGGTTTGGCCTCCCAAAGTTCTGGGATTATAGGCATGAGCTACCTTGCCTGTCCAATTATGTGATATTAAAGATATTTTCTGCCTTCAGGTAAAAGGAGAAATCTGATATGTGGTGATCTTGTCACATGTCTGCTAAAAAACAAACCCTTTGAGCCTTCCCATCTGCTATAGGATAACATCCACATTTCTCCAAGTGGCAGTCAGAGGCCCTCAGAATCTGACCACTGCCTCCCACTTCAGACTCAGTTCACCCTCTCCAGAAAACCATACTCCAGTCATGCCCATCATTCCTATACATACCCAGCCATTCTCCCTTGCATGCCATTTCTAAGTTTCTCTTCTCCTGTCTCTACCTGTCTGACTTTTTTTTTTTTTTTTTTTTTTTTGAGACAGAGTCTCGCTCTGTCGCCCAGGCTGGAGTGCAGTGGCGCAATCTCGGCTCACTGCAAGCTCTGCCTCCCGGGTTCACGCCATTCTCCTGCCTCAGCCTCTCTGAGTAGCTGGGACTACAGGCGCCCGCCACCACGCCCGGCTAATTTTTTTGTATTTTTAGTAGAGACGGGGTTTCACCGTGGTCTCGATCTCCTGACCTCGTGATCCGCCTGCCTTGGCCTCCCAAAGTGCTGGGATTACAAGCGTGAGCCACCGCACCTGGCCCTGTCTGACTTTTATTCTCCATGAAGCCCCATTATTACTATCTGTTAGAGCCAGTCTTTCACTCTGTAATCAAATAGAATGTTTGCTCGCTGTGTATATATATTGTGTGACATTTGAAGGCGCTGTTAACTTGCAGTTTGCTTATTGCAATCTACACAGTTAAGGAATAGTGCAGTTTAAAATATTCTTGCAAATATAAAGAAAATATTTTTCTAGGAACTGACATTTGTTCTTTTACTTGATTAAAAATATAGATGTTCTTCAAGCCAGCAATCAAAGAAGTCTTAAAGTTCAGGCGTTGCATTCACTTGGAAGTCTTCTCATCTTCGCAGAAAAGAAAAGGTAGATTTTTAGAAGTCTGTAGAACAAGGGCAAAGGTTTTTTATTTGCTTGTTTGAAGAAGTTTTTAATGATTATGAAAAAACATTGTATTTCATAAATTTTAGTTTTTCAACAATACTACATTGCTACATTTTATTCATCAAATGCTACGTGAGAGAAACCATTAAGAACAGTGAATGTATTATAGTTATACGTATGTTAATTGATGTTGCTTCGGTGTATTTGCTTTCCCTTCTGGAAGATAGATTTAATAATGGGTCTCAGAAAACATACTGCTTGATGCTTTGTCTCTGTTTTAGGGCTGCTTTTAAGTGTTGGTGTCAAGCTCTTGATGACATATTCAGAAAACCAGACGTGCTACACACGTGGAAAGAATTTGGCCCCTCACTCACCAATGTCACCAACAGTCATTCACCTCCGGGTTTCAAAGACTACAGTGAGGAGTTTCTGTCAAGAGTTGGCATCTGGGGGTGTTTGCAAGGAGCGGTCATATCAGCAAAGATAGCACAGTGAGTGTGAGGATAGAAGGATCTACATACTAGCTAACAGCTTCCTTGTGGGGTGCTCCCATGTGCCATGCAAAGTGCTGTGCCTCATGCCCACTGGATTTCTGGGAGGTTATGTCCATATCATACAGGGCCTTACAGTTTATTTACTCATTTGTGATGTTTATTGCTCATGATTGTCTCTTCTTTCTGTAACACAATTCTTGCCCCAAAATATCAGTGTCACCCGGGCCCAGGTGTTTGCTTTGCTTACTCATGGATCCCAAGTGCCAGATATGCAGCTGGCATTCAATAACTACTTGGTTTTTTTGTTGTTGTTTGTTTTTTTTTGAGACGGAGTCTCACTCTGTTGCCCTGGCTGGAGTGCAGTGGCTTGATCTCGTCTCACTGCAACCTCCGTCTTCTGGGTTCAAGAGATTCTCCTGCCTCAGCCTCCCGAATAGCTGGGATTACAGGCGCCCACCACCATGCCCAGCTAATTCTTTTGTATTTTTAGTAGAGACAGGATTTCACCACGTTGGCCAGGCTGGTCTGGAACTCCTGACTTCTGGTGATCTGCCCACCTCAGCTTCCCAAAGTGCTGGGATTACAGGCGTGAGCCACGGCATCTGGCTCAACAACGACTTGTTGCATGGTCAAATGAATGAGCAGTTGGTAAGGAAGCAGGAAAACAGTGTGGAGGCAGTCAGGCATGGGCCTCATCCAAAAGTGTGCTAGAAACCAGTTACTTTCAACAAGTTTCACATTCCTTCTGAGCCTCAGTGTCCTCATCTCTAAGCCAAGGTGGTAAAAATTATATGCTATACTGCATCAGTTTACTAGGGCTGTCATAACAAAGTACCACAGACTGGGTAGCTTAAACAACATAACTTTGTTATCTCATGATTCTGAAGGCTAAAAGTTGGAGAACAAGGTGTTGGTTAATTGGTTTCTTCTGCAGCCTCTCTTCTTGGCTTGTAGAAAGGTCACTGTGTCCACATGTGGTCTTTCCTCAGCATGTCAATATCCTAATCTCCTCTTCTTATATGGATGCCAGTCATATTGGATTAGGGCCCACCTCTGTGGCCTCATTTTAACTTAGTTACTTACCTCCTTCAATGCCCTGTCTCCAAGCATGGTCACAATCTGAGGTTACTGGGTGTGTTAGGCTGTTCTTGCTTTGCTACAAAGAAATACCCAAGACTGAGTAATTTATAAAGAAAAGAGGTTTAATTGGTTCATGGTTCTGCAGGCTCTACAGAGAGCATGGTACCAGCATCTGCTGGTTTTCTGGGGAGGCCTCAGGAAGCTTTCAATCATGACGGAAGGCCATATTTGAATATGGGAGCCCGCATCTCACATGGCAAGAATGGGAGCGAGAAAGAGTGGGAGGTGCCACACTCTTTTAAACAACCAGATGTGATGTGAACTTACTCATCACCAAGGGGATGGCACTAAGCCATTCATGAGGGATCCACCACCACGATCCTAACACCTCCTGCCAGGCCCCACCTCCAATACTGGGGATAACAGTTTAGCATGAGATTTGGTGGGACATATATTCAGACTATATCACTAAGAGTTAGGACTTCAACATATGAATTTCTAGGGGATACAATTTAGCCCATAATACATACTGTATTAGTGTCCTTTTTGCTGCTGTAACAAATTACCCTAAACCTAGCGGCTTAAAACAAAACAGGTTTATTATTTTACAGTTATAGAGTTCAGAAATCATAAAATCAGTATGTCATCAGGGCTGTGCTTCTTCTGGAGGCTCCAGGGGAGAAGCTGATTTCTTATCTTTTCCAGCTTCTTGAGGTCTCTTGCATTCCTTGGCACATGGCCCCACCTTCTGTCTTCAAGACCAACAGCTTAGCATCTTCCCCCAACACCTGCCTCTCTCTGTCTGTCTCTCATATTTTCTTCCATCTTCACATCTTCTCTGTCTCTGACCGTCCTGCCTTTCTCTTATAAGGGCCATTGTGACGATCCAAGATAATCTTCCTTATCTCAGTGGCCTTAATTTAATCACATCTGCAAAGACTGTGTTGCCCTGTAAGGTCATATATTCATAGGTTCTGGAGATTAGGGCGTGAATATCTTTGGGGGACCATTATTTAGCCTACCACACATAACACATGTGAATGTCTTCAACAATGGCTTACGCATAACTAGCAATCACAAATATCTTAAGTATTTCAAATTTCTGATTAACATGAGAAATTTGAAAAGTATGGAGGGATTAGAGGTATAGGTTTCCTTCATCTCTCCAGTTACAGTTACTTCTTTAGCTTACCTGTCGGAGGTGGTGAGCAACAACCTGCATAGTGTTTTAAGCTGTAGAGCGCACTTAAAACTTAACTGTTCCTAGGTAGTGATCATATTGCTTTCAGATTAGCATCTTCAGTCAGGAAAGTAAGATAGTACTGCTTTAAAAGTATTAAACGTCAAAGATTTAGACCTCTGTCAAGTTTGATTTTTTTGTGCTCCTGGTATAGAACACACACACACACACACACACACACACACACACACACACACACACACACACATTGTGTCTTTCTCTCTCTCAACAAAATCTGAGCTTGTGACTTATTGGAGCTTGGCAATTGGGAATGGAAAAGCCAAGGAAAGGAACGGCTTGGAAAGGAACAGATACAGCCTTCCTGCCGGAGGGCACCTCCGCTTCTCTGAGCTTCTGAAGTTATTACCTAGTGATTTTCAACAAACAGAAAGTCATCTCCTGGTTTCCCAGCCGGAAGTCTGACTGCCATAGGAGATGTCATTCTACGGGGGCTTTGGCTGTTTTCCTAGACTCCCTGAGTAGAGGAAACTCTTCTCCCCCGCAGTAAAATACCACACTTGAAGATGCACACAGTGAAGTGAACTGAGGTAGACATTGTTATTAATGTAGTGAACCTGACTGGTTTTATCTAAGAAAGACTTAGGAGAAGGTAATGTGGTTTGTAGTTGCAAATGTGAATTTTAAGACTCATATATAGAACACTCAAATCTTCTTCTAAGGGACATAAAATGAAAGAGTTGTAAATGGAGAGACATTAATGTTTGGTGGAGATACTTAATGTTGTGAATGGCTCCATAATAAACAGCTAGAGAGAAAATACAATGCTTCAGTCTTCAGGGGGAACTATTTAACCGCACTCATCAAAAGCCTTTGCTGTGCACCCCCTTTTACCAAAAACTTCCACTTCCAGGGGGTCATTCAGTGGAACCAATAGAATAAGTGCTCAAAAGTGTAGGCCTAACAATGTTTACCTCAGCATTGGAAAACGCCAAAGTGGAGATTCATATTTTTATGTTATGGCACATCTGTATGATAAAACATTAAAATTCTTTAGAATAATGATATAGTTCGTTATGTCTGTGAATGAAAAATTTGTTTATAAAGTAGTATGTATTGCATAATTCTAGTCTTAATATGTATGTATGTGTTTCTCTGTGTGTATAATTATATACAGAAAAAATACATATAAGGAAATTGACTAAAATGTTACTAGTAATCATGTTTAGGCAGTAGGATTGTAGGGGATTTTTTATCTTCTTTAATATATTTTCCTTCTATTTTCTTATATATTTATATGTATGTATTTTTCTTATACTTTTTGTGTTCTAGATATATATGTAAAGACATTCATATCAAAATGTTTTTGGAAAATTTCTACTAATCAATTTATTTTTCTTATACTTACTTAGATTTATTAAGTCATTGAATGTTGAAAAGAAAACTGACTGTTGCATTTTGTCTGCGTTACTCTTTCAGGTAACACTGTATGTATGTATGTTTTTCCATGGTAGCACAACCATTCATTGGATCAGTAAAAAAAGTTTATCATATTCAGAAAACTCACAGGTAGCAAAATAGCATGAATCTTCATTAAATATGACAAGCCCATCTTTCTCTTGCTGGCTGAGCCCCTGTGAGACTTTCACCTTTAATTTTTTTTTTCTTTTTTTGAGACAGAGTCTCACTCTGTCACCCAAGCTGGAGTGCAGTGGTGTGATCTCAGCTCACTGCGACCGCTGCCTCCCGGGTTCAAGCGATTCTTGTGCCTCAGCCTCCTGAGTGGCTGGGACTACAGGTGTGCACCACCACACCCAGCTAATTTCTTGTATTTTTAGTAGAGCTAGGGTTTACCACGTTGGCCAGGCTGGCCTCGAACTCCTGACCTCAGGTGATCCACCCGTCTTGGCCTCCCAAAGTGCTGGGATTACAGGCGTGAGCCACCGTACCTGGCCCACCTTTAATATTTAACAGAGTCAGTTTTCTCCTTTACACTGCAGAAGAAGGAATTTTACAGATAGGGAAACTGAGTCTCCTGTCATTAGGAAGATCATGTTACTGGTAATCAGTATGAAGCCAGTCTGACTTCAAATAGTTGCCTTAGGTTACCTCATCTCTAAATTCAGTTTTGCTTGGTTATATGATATAAAATCTATCTTATGATAAAGGTGAAAAATAACTTGAAGACTACAGGAGAGGTATGCTTGCAGTTCTCAGAATTTTGGTTTGCCTTCACTGAAGAAGAAAGGAGCTTTTATCTGAAATACAAGACATTTTGAAATTCCAAAATGTAACCAGGGGCCTTTGCAATCTACTAAAGGTTCTATTTACTTTGAAGGATGGGCACTCTTGTTCTGTGTATCAGAGAAGTCTCATAGCTTATGAAATCTAAATAAGTGAGTTCTTCAGGAAGGGCTTCTCTGAATGTAAGGCCAGACTTTTCAATTTTCTTATGTTCCTTACGCCTCTTGCCTGAGCTTCAAAGGGAAGAAGTACAGGAGGCAAGGGTGTAAAGGAAATGACCCGACTCTGACTTCTTACATTGCATTCTTTACTTTCTGATACTCCTTGTTCCTGAAGATAATGCTGTTTATGTTTTAGAAAATACGTGTTTTAACAAATATTTAACTTTCTGCTTAATGTGGACAACATGTGTATTATTTCTTAGTAATACTACACCTAAAATAAAAATTAGCTGGTGGGATTTATTTTAAAAGCCTATTAATTCTTTTTATGATTTTAAAACAAATTTGTGATAGTAAAAATTTCAACAACTACAAAGTATTTTAGAATAGGATATCTCATGACCTTAATAAGCCATTGGATTGAAATTCTTTCTGATATATACATTAAAATAATTTCATGATGCATTTGTCATTAAGAAATTTTAATTGTTAAAATAACAAAAGAAGCACCCTTAAATGAAAAATATGTTTTGTGTGTTCATCTTGTTTCCCCAACATCTAGTGTAATGTTGGTTACATAAATTACCAAAAACTATTGGTCAAATTAAACAATAATCTTTTCACTTAAGCAGGTAAAAGTTTGGAATTACCTCTGCCTGATTGAGACTTCTGAAACAAGTAGTCATTTCCTCTACTTATAGCTTGGTATAGTGGAAAGAACATAGTTTTTTTTTTTTTTTTTTTTTAGCTAAATAGACATGACTTTGAATCTCCTTTCTGCCATCATTAGCTGTGTGACTTCAGATAAGTTGTTTAAGCCTCAATTATATCATTTGTGACATAATAATCCTTCTAAGAGCAGGTTAAAATAACATTAAGTGAGATAATATTTATAAAGAATTTACCAGCAGTGCTTAACATAAGATTGACCCTCAACAAAAGATAATTTAATATAATGATAATTTCTTTGAAAATAAGAAGTATCCAACTACCATCTGGAGTGATAAAAGCATTTGGAACCTGTAATGATGATAATATAAATGATAAGTACCGTTTATTACAAAGTACAGTGTGCTAGGCATGTACTAAGCATTTTATAAAGCAATACATGTATTTATCTTTTTTTTGTTTCATTATTGAAAATGCTATCTATAGCTCTTTATATTTCACTTTTTTTCATTTTCAGGGCTTGCTTAGAACCACACTTCCACATCCCAAAGCTGAACGTTGCTATGCTCAATATGAAATCACTCAGCTTCTCCCAGGCATCGAACTCTTCTCAGATAGATACAGGGCTGACATTTGCTCTGTAATTGCAAGTCTGTATTACATTATACGTGAACTGCACTTTGTTAGGCAAAACCTAATAGTAAGTAATTTGTAAAATTAAAAAATATATATCACTGGGATATTTTGCTCCACTTACCTCATACTTTTAAAATTTTGCTAATGTTCTTTTGGTCAGTTACTGTTTAACTTTTAAACTAAATATATGTAGGATTCTTACACTTCAAACTAAAATGTATTAATTAATATTCTTTCTTTGCATTTTGGATACAAAAGCAGTCTATTTGGCTTTTTCTCCTTTTACTGTGTTAATTTATATTTTTTTCTTAAGATAGTTGGTGAAATTGATCAGAATGCATCACTGATCTCAAACACAGAAATCTAGTGTACTTGTAAGCCACTGCATTAAGTTGTTCAGGTTATATCAATCCCAAAACTGTGAGAGTGTTTCCTTATTGAGATAAGTTTATCTTTATGTCTCTTGTCTTTTCTCTGTCAAGGGTGCATCTAAGAGAAAAATAGGTTCTAAGTACGAGATAAAAGACAGACATTTCTTAATGTCCTAGGAAATAAAAAAAATCCAAATACAGCTCTCCTCTCCTTTGGGGAAAGAAATCACAGTGTATGTCATAAATTTGAAGCTGGTTGCATTAAAAAAATTAGTATGTTCTATTAGAATTGTTGGCCATTTTACATTTTCCTCCATTATTTTGTCTTTTTTCTTTCTTTATGTTCTTTCCTCTATTTTTTCGCATCTCTTTTCTCCCTTTGTTTGCTTCTTTACATCTATTCTTTCTCCTTTTCTGCTTTTTTCCCTTTCCTCCATGATTTTCATACCTACTTACTTTTTTCCCCCATATATTTTTTTCTATTCTCTTGGTATGTTTGTTCTTCTAAATTCAACTCTCTCTTTATATTGAAAATATTTATTGCCCCCTGATAAGAATTGTTAACTTACAAAACCATGTATTAAAGAGATTGATAAGTGCATTTAACACTTGGCAGACTTGGTGAGAAATTGTTTATTTTTTAAAAATAACAAAATGGTGCCCCTCTCACTGTTAAAGGGATTCATTTCTGGGTTGAAGAAATAGTTCTATCCCCTGGGTAACCTTTAGCTGCCTAGTCATATTTATATATAATACATATCACTGTGCTGGAAAAGAAATGAGATTTTTTTTCTCTAAAGCTGAAGAAATTGAGAATGTTTTTCTGAATAATTGAGCAATTGGCAGCAATAAAATGGTGTGTTTTTATTTCTTACTAAAGAAAAGAAACTAAATCTCAAAGGTAATCGCCAACTCTTAATGTTTTGTGCTGCATTAATTGTGGAAAAAGGTATTGTGTTATGTTTGTAGGGCATAGTTACAGAAAAATGTATTGTATTATGTTTGAAATCATTTAAGACCAGTTCTAATCCTTTTAAAAAGCTGTTGCTATTAGCAGCTGCCAGTTGACTGACAATTAGAGGTTCCCCAGCCGAAATTGCAAGAAGTAAACAGTTTCCATTTTGTATTACATTAACCTTCTCCAGAAGAAGCCCAGCGGCTAAGGGGACTTCTGTGGAATATAAAATTTGCTATGTGACCCAGAGCTCTGGAGCTATGGGAAATAGTTTGCTAACTAATGGGGATCCCAATCTCCCTTCCACTCCATCTTCCTTTGGCAGGGAAGGCTACAGTTGCAGGAGCTGAGCTTCAGGTTTGATTTGAGGTCAGGAGCTGTGCCAGTGTTAGGCAAAACTGTCCTCCACATCTTTCTCTGGATGGATCGTGGTTGGGCCATTTGAAATATTGATGGTCTATAAGCCTTCACATATATCCATGGGACTTCAAGAGCAATTGAACTTTGGGGTGAATTCTAGGAAAATAAAAATATTATGTGATGAGTAAGCTTGGGTTTTAACCAGTAGAATATATGCTATGTGAAGGCAGGGACTTGTTAGATTTTGTTCTCATTCAACAGTGCCTAACACATAATAGGTATGTTATAAATATTTTTTGTTGATAGAAAAATTCTAATTGAAGGCAAAAAGCAGCTGGCATTGAAATGAATAAGTAGAATCCAGTTAGGGAGCAGAGATTGAGTTCCTTTGCTGTAAATTTTCCATTTATTTGGTAGCTCATTTGCTAGAATTTTTCCATAGGCCACAGTGATTCATATATTTATGTTGAGTTAATTATTTTCAAGGAAGATAATTGATTGGATTTTAACCTCTTCCTGCTTAAACAGATGTGCAACCTAGGTTTGGGGTACCAAATGGCATCTACTGGGAACTGTAAGTCTCTGATAGCATCTTAAAGTTCCGATAAACTTACGAAGCATGTGCTAGATAGATTATTTCACTTATTTTCAACAGTATAGTTTCCTAGCATGGAAAGTAAATCAGTATATAACATATCCTATATTTAATATTTGGCAAATTTGATTATTAGGTTATTTGATAAAATATATTTTGAAACAAAGAGTGTTTTTCTCCTCATAGGTTCTGCCTCTCCTTGCATTGTATCAATATTTTGTTTCTGGAATTTGTCAAGACATAATCAGAAATCTAGAAGCAAGAATCCTCAAGGTATGTTACAAGCTTTTAAGACATTTGATATTCATGAACTATTAAGGATATTGTCATGTATTAATTTGATTCTAGGTCTTATAATAACAAGCTGATAATAACATGGCATTACACCGATATAAGAAATAACTTACCCATTATTATAATAAAGTATGAGAAAGAGCCAGTTAGAAAGGTGTAGATTATTTTATGCTTGGGCCACAGTAAAGTGAGGAACAGCTGCACATGGAAATAAGGCTCACCCAACACCAACTGGCCTGGAAATCACCACTTCTGAGAGACTGGCTTCCTGGTGAAGACCAACTGAACCAGTTTTCTGAGCTTCTGTGAATTTATTCCTAAGAGCCTTTATGGATATCATGGTAAACAAGAATTTTTCAATGCACAGGTAATTGAATTAACAAGATCAGATAGATGCTAAATTACAAAAAATCCTGTAATCCAGAAGTCAGTTAAGGTTCTCTGCCTTTGAGATTCATGTGTGATTGATTGGCTTGAACACCACATGGAGTGGGAAGCACCTTGTTCTCTCTGCTCTCTTTCCTAATCACCAGCTCCCACTTTTGTTGAATTTGTTTTGTATGTGGATCATCTCAATATCCAACAAATATGCTCCCAGTTCTGTACCTCCTCAACTCGAATATAGAATTCAACCCTATTTTATATTTTACACACACACACACACGCACACACACACACACAACATATTCGCCCTTTTTTCTATAGTGGACTTTACTAAAAATTAGGAAGACAGAGAAATTTAAGTTGAGGCAAAACAAACAATTGAAGATAGAACATTTGGCTTTCTTGAGCTTAAAATCTTTCTTGGCCATCATCTCATGCTTTTGCCTCCAACTGAATGGAGCAATCAGCTATGGGCTGGTAAATGTCACAGTTGGCTCTGAAAAAAAAACCTCAAGGCCAGGCACGATGTCTCACTCCTGTAATCCCAGCACTTTGGGAGGCCGGGGTGGGCGGATCACCAGGTCAGGAGTTCGAGACCAGCCTGGCCAACATGGTGAAACCCTATCTCTACTAAAGATAAAAAATTGGCCGGGTGTGGTGGCAGGCGCCTGAAATCCAGCTACTCTGGAGGCTGAGGCAGGAGAATCGCTTGAAACCGGAAGGTGGAGGTTGCAGTGAGCTGAGATCGCGCCACTGCACTCCAGCCTGGGCGACAGGGCGAGACTCCGTCTCAAAAAAAACAAAAAAACACCTCAAAAGGTTCATTTGTGGTATTTTCAGTTTCCATCCATGGTGTGAATACTCCCACTATGTCTGATTTCAAGCTACCGACAAGACATCACTAACGATGGAATCGGGGACAAGATGTGCACAATTAGCTCTTGCAAATTGGAGTGAGTGGGCTCCAACACACACTGGCTTAATTCATACTTCTGCTTTTGTGGAAATACTCTCTGCCTTTTGTCCCCAAATTTATCCCATTTTCTAATAAGGGAAAATTAAACTTCCATTTGAATTTCTCTTCATGTCTAAACCCTGCCCTGGGGCCTATATTTTCAGACCCAAATAGTTTGTTGCATACTATTTCTAAGTAAAGAAATTAAGAATTCTAGTGCTGATTATTAATGATTTTAACCTGGGAATAAATAATTTGTTACTGATCATGAAAATTTCTGAATCACCCTCTCTGAGTTACTGAACTCTTATGAGTTCTCTTGCTTTTGAATTCCAACACTTTTAAAAGAAACTCCATGTAACTTTTCTCTCTTTTTTACGAAAGATAATGTTCTCTTCAATATTGCAAAATTCTTGAGGCTAGGATCTGTATCTTATTCATCTTTTAATTCCCTGTAGTGTCTTGAGTAATACATTCACATAGTTGAAATTCAGTAATTAACTATTGAATTTAAAATCTGCAGACATTTATCAAGTGCCTACTGTCCACTCTCTATATAGTGTTTAGTGGGAGCTCGCCTAGAAAATACTTGGCAGATATTTATTGATGTAACTCTAAAACAACATTTATTGAGTACTTCCTATTTAAAAGCACCATGTTAGTAACTCCAGTCAAAGAAATGTAACCAATGGTCCTTGCTTATAAGGAAGTGAAAACTGAGAAGAAAGACAGGACGTATACCCAAGACAGTAATGTTGGTACTTGCCACTTGGTCATTTCCAAATGAGTGTGATAAACATTCTCCAGGAGTTTGAAAGAGGAAAAAATGGCTTTGAGTCTCTAGGTTTCATAAGTAGGTAAGATTTAGACTTGAAAAGAGTAGAATTCATGGAGCAGGAGAGAGGAAAAAGGGAACATTTCTTGGCAGTCAGTGTGAAAGATAGGTGAGAAAATATTGACTTGTTTAGGGGGCAGGGGCAGTTCAGTTACACTAGTGTGGAGGTTTTGGGTAGGCAGATTGTAGAAGATAACATGAGTATACCAGAGGTCGATGACATTGAGAATACCAGGGACCTAGTCTTGAATTCCCAACTCTGGAGAGATGTAATTTGGAGGTGGAGCCATGAGAGAAATGAAGAGATTGCAATATCTGAATTGTGTAACATGTACAATATGGTCTGTCCTTAAGAGGCAAGAAGCATGAAAGGGTTGCAATGATCATAACTCATCAAGAGGAGATCTAGAGGGGCACCAAAGGACATAATCTGGAACAAAGTGGTTAGATGACTTTTTTTTAAAACGTATTGTTAGCATTTGATAGCTGTTTTTGTCCTAGAGTAGCATAAAAACCAGAGAAGAACTGTGGACTGAATTCTGGAGAACAGGGTTGGAGAATTAATTATAAAATTTATATAGAATCTTATTATTTTCTATAATTAATTAATTATAGAAATTGGATCAGGAGAATGACATGATCATATCTGGTATCTGGTAGCAGTGTCAGGAGTAGAGTGAGCAGTGGGATCTTATTGGCATAGTAGGATTGAAAAACCAGACTAGGGTTTTGACAGAAGCAATGAAAGAGGACAAATGATGGATTATACAGAGGAAGGAATGACAGCCTGTGTGAGCAGAGTTTGCCTGACCTTTCTGAAGTAAACTGGGGTCAGGGAGTTGGAAGAGAGAAAAGTCATAGTCGGGAAATAACATGCAATGATGCTTCCTGACAAATCAAAGAGCAATAGATCACACTCTGAAGTTTCTATAGTGCCCTAGTGTCTTTCAGGGAAAGCTTTAAGACCTCTTCATGATCAGCTGGCCTGGCTTCACTTTAGAACTGCCAACATCTTGAAAGATTTGTCACTCTCAACACATCAAACCTAGAAAGGGTACCAATGATTCTATATTTGTGTGAGTGAATGGTTGATTTATGGGTAGTTCTTTTTGCTGTCTGGCTTGTTTGTGTTTGCAGGTTGGTCACCTCTGAAAATATATGTCCATTATTTACCCAGTTGATTTTTCAAATGGTCAGATTGGTATGATAAACTGAAGCCAGAAAGAGTCCATGTTCAGCAATCTTATAGGCAAGACTCAAGGAAACTAACCACATACAGATATGGGGAAGTGTTTCCTCCTAGGGGTAATGAGAAAAATGGTCATCTGGAAACCTGAAAGAGTTTATATGTCTCCCCCAGAACCTCCTTTGATATTATATGGCACTGGGGAGATTAGACCCCAAGGTGTCTTAGGCAAAGACCAAAGTATGCAACTCAATAGGCAATTTTCTCTTTCTTATTAATAATATTTTTCTGATCTTTTATATTTTATTTTCATCTTATTTATGTATCCAATTTCCCACTAGCCCACCTTTTTATTTCTTTAAAATTCACACACTCTTGAGATTCCTAAGATAATAATAAATGGGAAACAGAGTATGATGGGTGGACATGCTGAGGATATGTTATGTATTTTCCTATGTTATGTATTTACATGTTAATCTAATTTCGTACTTTATTCTCTGCTTCCCCATTTACCCTTCTCTATTTTCTACAAAGTCACTAGATAGCTTTCACAATTTAAGTCAGGTTAGGGCCCTGTCCTGTTTAAAACTCTCCAATAACTCCTTATCACACAGAGAATAACGTGCAAAGTCCCTACTCTGGTCTTCAGGTTCTACTTGACCTTTCTTGGCCAGCATTCACATTCACCTCCTGACCTCCTCCCCTTGCTCCCTGAGTCCTGCCATATGGCCTCTACACTAAGGTCACTTAGCAGATTTTCATGTCTGTCTCCTTTAATGCCATTCCCAAATCTTCTCTTGATGGTTTCCTTCACAGAGAATTCCTTCCTGACCACAGTCTTGAAAATAGCATTTGTGAGTACCCTGTATCCCTTTGTATGTTTGTGTATATCTTCAGGTGTCACTGAAACTTACATAAACATGCATCCCAATGGAACATAACCTCCAAGAGGGCTTGGTACGTATGAGGTGCTCCATAAATATGTTGAACAAATTTAAATAAGAACTCCTTTTTCTATAATTTTCTGATTGATGATCCTGCTGGATTATATTCAAATTAAGCCATATAAAATATATAGCTATAAATTGATTAATATTTTTAAATATATGTATTTAAAATTAACAGTGGCCATTAATGATGGATAAGAAAATTGTTCATTGTAGCACTATTCACAATAGCAAAGACATGAAATAAACCTAGATGCCTATCATTGATAGACTAGATAAAATGTGGTACATATACACCATGGAATAATATGTAGTCATAAAAATGAATGAGATCATGTCCTTTGCAGCAACCTGCATGGAGCTGAGCTGGAGGCCATTATCCTAAGCAAACTAACCCAGGAACAGAAAACCAAATACCACATGTTATCACTTATAAGCAGGAACTAAATATTAAGGACACATGGACACAAAGAAGGGAACAATAGACGCCAGGGCCTGCTTGAGGGTGCAGGGTGAGAGGAGGGTGAGGATCAAAAAACTAACTATTGGGTACTATACTTGTCACCAGTAGAGTGTGACTGCAAGTTGTTCAGGTTCTTGGCGTTTTGAACAAAGAACTGGACAAAGCGCCCAGCAAAGCAAAGAAAGAATGAAACAACAAAAGAATGAAAGCAGAGATTTATTGAAAATAAAAGTACACTCCACAGAGCGGGAGTGGGCGTGAGCAGTGGCTCAAGGGTCTGGATACAGAAGCTTCTTGGGTCCAAATATTCCCTGGAATCTTCTTGGGTCCAAATATTCCCTGGAATCTTCTTGGGTCCAAATGTCCCCTATTCCCATTGGCCACTTCATGCTCACCTCATGTAAATGAAGTGGCAGCCCACAATCAGTCCGATTGGTTGCAGAAAGCAGCCAACCAGAGACTGAGTAAGTTAAAAAGGTTACTCTCCTGTGCAAACATCTGATTGGTTGTAAAAGGCAACCAATCAGAGGCTAGGGTGAAGTAACAAAGTTATACTTCTATGCAAACGAAGACTCGCCTGCAATCAGTCTGATTGGTTGCGGACAGCCAATTTCCTATCTGCCCCACAGAAAAGGTGGGGGTTTCCAAAGGGAGTAGCCTCTGGTCCTTTTGTTACTTAGGCGTGGAAAGTTAGGGTTTTCTTTCAATTTAGTTCAAGGAAGTTGGCATGAGACAGCCTTAGAATCCCTTCCTGCCTCATACTTATTACCTGGGTGATGAAATAATCTGTATACCAAACCCCTGTGACATGCAATTTACCTATGTAACAAACCTGCACAGGTACCCCTGAACTTAAAAGTTAAAAATAAAAGAAAATTAGTAGTTGTCTCTATGTTGATACATTGTGGAGTTAGTCTCCCAGTTTGACTTGCCTCGTTGGGCTGGAGAACATTAGGAGTGTTTTTGTTTTCTTTTTCTTTTGAGTTATAGTTAGTAATGGGAACAAAAAAAAATCATTAAAAAACTTTTATGCAGCTATCATATTATAAAAATATTAATGTGTTTGCCTCTGATGAAGTAAGCAGCATCTGATAAATGTCCGTTGTTTTGAACAGCCGCCTGCTGTTGTTAGCTTCTTGGACCATTGCACATGTATATGGGCATACACATAGACACATGCATCTCTCTCCACTGTGTCTAGTAAATGTTAATTCATAATGCATTACCAACATTAAGCAGAAACTTTGGATCTCAGAAAGTTGACGATTTTCTCTATACTTTTGTTTTCTAAGTAAAACAAATTGTTTAATTAAGTACCTCATTATTTCTTTTCCTTTACAGATAGAAGTCCTTATAGATTTGAGATTCTTTTCTGAAGCCTTTTATGAGATATCCCAAATTTTCTATGGAAAAAACATGCCTTGTTCAATACCCGCAGGCTATAAAGCCACTGGAAAAATGAAGGTAACCTGACAATTTGATTCAAAGCAATTTCTTTACCTATGAGGGATACATTCCTAAAATGTAAGGAACATTTCCACGAAAGTGTATTTACAATCTCTGGTATTTTAGCCCTCTTTGTTGAGCCTGGTTACAACTAACATCAGGATTTTATGAGGTTTCATTTGTCTGGGTTGGAAGGGTGTCAGGGGGGAGGGAGCATGGTTTTGGAGTAGTTTTTGCAATCGAATTCTGACTCAGGGATGCTGCATGTTGCTTTTTATTATAGTTACCATGGGCAGTCTCACTAGGCACATTTATCAGCTACTACTGCTTAGTTTTTTGGGTCTAACATTATAATTTCTGGTTAATATTTTAAATCAAAATAGTCTTTCCTTTTATCTTATTTGGATCTCTTTGATTTTCATACTTTATACTAAAGTTTTAAGAATGTGTTCAAATTTCTTCTGATTTCAGTGAGGAGAAAACATTCCTCCACATTGTCTAACCTTTTTTGATTTTAGGAGATAGTTTTTACCTGGCTTGTTTAATTTGTATTTATAAACTAGATAATTGAAGCATCGTTGAAAATGAATAATGGAGTTGATGTTTAAAGCATAAATTAAATCAGAGGAAGCTATTATTTTCCTCTCTTTTGGTCTTCATGGTGATCTGGGAATCACTGGGTGGTCATGCTTCAGGCAGATGCTTGCACCCTCCTAGACCAGCAATAAAGGAAATGGGAGAAGGTAGCAAGTTGGTTTGCCTGGGAGAGTGTGTGTGTGTGAGGAGTGAGACTGATAGGCACAATACCAGCTGGTTGGATTCAAATTTGGAGGACCTAAAGCAACCTGGAGAATGAGCTATAAGTCTTGAAAACCACTAGCATAAGCTGACATTATATTTACATATAATATGATCATTACCTCAGAGTATTCCCCTAAAATGTACCTGTTTATTACTCCATATGACTGCTACAGCATTATAATTTATTGTAATGGGGGTGAGGCTATCCACAGAACATCCCAAGAGGGATGTTTATTAGGCAATTGGATACATGTATGTGCATGAGTATGTATGTATATACATCCACATATATGCATATATCTGTGTGAGATTGATAGATAGATGGATAGAGAGAGACACATAGAGAGGGAAAGAGAGAGAGATTGGAGTCAGTTGACTGTTTTGCTCATTTTCTGTGGCATAAATTAAGTATCATCTTACCTGGATTAAATTGGCAATATTTTCTTTCTTGCTCCTCAGTTAACACGTTAGTTAAAAAATATTTTTTGAGTGCTTATTGAATACAGGTGCCATTCCAGGCATGGAGATAGAGCAGTAGAAAGACAACAGGGGGGCTCCTGCTTTCCTGGAGCTTACAGTCCAGTGAGGAAGACAAACACCAAATACATTAAGCACATAAGTGTATGTCAGGTATATACACAGCCATCAAGGACAATCAAGCAGAGTTGAGGGGATGGAGAGTGACCAGGGCAGTGGAGTGCTGTTTTATTCAAAGTGGTTTGGAGAATCTCTATAATAGCAAGTTTTGAGGGAAGTGAGCCATGGAAAGATCTGAGGGAACAACCTTCCAAGTAGGAGGAACTGCAAGGGCAAAGGTTCTAAAAGGGATGCTTGCAAGATGTGGTTGAGGAAAACCAAGTAGGCAAAGTGAGGCTGTAATGAGGAGGAGGAGGAGAAGGAGGAGGAGGAGAAGGAGGGGGACCTAGGAGTCAGATCATGTAAGACCTTATAGGGCTTGATAAGGACTGGAATTTTCTCTAAATAAGATGGGAAACTGCGCAGAGTTTTGAGCAGAGAAGTGACATGATAGGAATTAAATATGAAAGGACACTGCTTACTATTGGGGAAGAGGCTGTGGGTGGGCAGGGGTATACATTGGGAGACCAGTTAGGAGGCTGTTGCAGATAATCTGGGTGGGGCATAATAGTGACTGAGATGATTGTGCTGAAGGGAGTGAGCAGCAGTCCCGTTCTGCGTGTGTTGTGAAGGTACAGCTAGCTGCATTTGCTGATAATGGTTTGGATACAGGATGTAAGAGAAAGGAGGCAAGGATGACTACAGAGTGTTCAACCTGAGCAACTGATAGGAAGATGTTTTCATGTACTGAGATGGGGAATACTGCTCTAGACAGGGGTTGAACATGTTAAGTATGAGATTCCCAGTAGACATCCAGGTGGAAACGCAGCCTAGTTAGGTGCAGATCATATAGGGTCTGGAATTCAGTGGAGAGGTTGGGGTTGCAGGGACACATTTGAGAATGCTAGAAGAGAGATTTAAAATCACTGAACTGGATGAATTCAGCTGGGGATGAGGCAGATAGAGAAAAGCAGAAGTCAGAGGACTAGACATTAGGGTCACTCACATTTAGAGTCCAGGAGGATGAGAAGGAAAGAGAAACCAGTTGGGTAGGATGAGAAACAAGAGAGAGTTTTCAATGGTCACTGCTTTCACTGAAATAAATAAACAAAAGGTCAGAAACATTTTTACAAGTAGATTCCAAACTTCATTTTTATCAACTAGTTTTCGTAAGATAAATGTATGGGTGAATCTATCTCCCAATAGATTCTGATTTCAGATTTTGTATTCTCAAAGTTAATTTGCAGCTTTCCAGCTTCAGTTGGGAATTTAAAAACTGTAATTAAAAGAGGAAATGTGTTCAGGATTTATAATTAAAATAGGTGCCAATGTTATTAAGCTGCAGGCTAGTTATTTAAAGAAGGGATTAATGAATTAAGTTTCACTTGTAAAAGAAGTAACTGAAAAAGTCCTACAGATTACTATTGAACTTTTCACAGGCCTTTAAAAAATTCTGTATTTTAGCATTATACTCATATTGGTATTCTGCTCTTATCATCAAATCTAAAGTCCCATTATTAAACTGTCTTTAATTTATACCACCAAGGATTTCCCCTTGGATTCAGTTACTCACTTTTCAATGTATTATGGGTAATAAAGAATATCTTCAAAGAAGGGAAAAATTTTTAAAACACCAATACTTTTTCAATAAAAGCTATCTGTGATGTATTGTTTTGGGAGGTTCCCTTAAAAGCAGATCCTGAGTAGGATTTAGGAACAGTAGTGTCTTTGGGAAGTGATTCAAGGAAGTAAGGATAGGGAAGTGGGGAAAACCAATCCAGAGAGCGTGAACGAGAAGGTCACCAATATGGGTAACTGGGGCTCTCAGAGAGACTGGGTAGAACACTTCTGTTCTTCTTTGGTAAGGTTTATTCTCTGCACTTCTAGCCTCTCCTGAACATTCTTGTGGCCAGGCAAAGAGGTACAAGTACTTGAGTAGGACACCATCTACGTGTGAGCAACCTGTCCATGGAAGCTGTTGGTGACTTCCTGGTGACCAAGGGGGATGAGGGAGGGGCAGAGGGACATCGCTGTTGGTTTCTACCAATGGGAATCTTTTAAAAAGGGCCTTCTATACCAAGAGAGATGCATCCTACTAGATACATCAGTCTCCTGTGGCAAATAAACGAAATGTTTCCTAATGCAACATTATATTTAGAGCCAAATATAATGACAAGTAATACACCAAAAAGGAAAAAAACAACCAAAAATATTTATCCTGAAAAGCAATACAATTTTATCTCAAACTGGTAAAGATTTTTGTAAGTGATAATGCTCACTGTTGTTAAAAGTGCAATAATTCTGACATTTTCATTCAGTGTAGGTGGGAGTGTAAATTGAGCCAGACTCTTTCACTTTTCTCAGTATATTCGTATCTTTTGACCCAGAAATTCTGCTTCCAGGAATCTATCCTAAAGCAATAATCAGAAATATAGACAAAATAGTCATCAGTGTTATTTAAACTAGGGCTGAATGATGGGATAATGATGGGGAAGTGGCTCCCTGAGATGTCCAGCAATAGGAAAGAGGTTATTAGGCTACACTCATAGGATAAAGTATCACCTACACATTAGATTGAAGTTTACAAATAATGATATGGGAAGAAAATTATGATGTAATGTTTAGTGAACATGGAATACAAATCTATTTTTAAAAATTTAAAATACATCGGCCAGGCACAGTGGCTTACGCCTATAATCCCAGCACTTTGGGAGGCCGAGGCGGGTGGATCATGAGGTCAGGAGATCAAGACCATCCTGGCTAACATGGTGAAACCCCGTGTCTACTAAAAACACAAAAAATTAGCTGGGTGTGGTGGCGGGCACCTGTAGTCCCAGCTACTTGGGAGGCTGAGGCAGGAGAATGGTGTGAACCTGGGAGGTGGAGCTTGCAGTGAGCTGAGATGGCACCACTGCACTCCAGCTTGGGCAACAGAGCGAGACTCCGTCTAAAAAAAAAAAATATATATATATATATAAAATACGTCAAAAAGAAGTAGGAAAAACATTAAATATTAACATTGTATTTCTTAAAGGAAGTTGACTTATGTATGATTTTTACTTTCTTTATACAATATTTACCTTTTCTGACTAGAGCATAAATTACTTTTTCAATAAAAATGATAATTAAAATAATTTTAGAACACATTAAATGTTTTATTTAAAAGAATACTCAAATAATCTTGTTCTTGCTGTTACTATTTTGTATTTTGACAGATATTTCAATCATTTGACTCAGGAAAACCTCTTACCAGTAAAGAAAATATGCAGGTAAGGATAATAATATTTTATAAACATGGTTTTCCTAAGTGTGGATAATTTTTGAGTCATTCTTATCTATTTGGTTGATATAGTCTTTGATTCTGAAAATCTGCTATGTAATATTCTTTTCTTTTTTTTTTCCCAGTATCTTTCACAAAAAGAGGATTCTACTGCCCATCTAAATATATTCGTTCCTGTCACTAATGGAATGATTGGGATTTAAGCACTGGATGACCTAGTAATATTTGAATATCTTGAAATAATAATTTAAAAAGAGTTAGGAGTATTGGCAGTCTATCCCTCCTAGAAAGTGTTAGAGCAGAAGAGTTGTGGCACAACTCTTCTTCAGTTGTTAAAGGGGGCTATGGATGGGGAAGGAGTTCATAGAACCAGACAACAGTTAATGCAGATAGATACACATGGTTTTTATTTTTTTAAGTGCTAGGAAACAGCATTAAGTAAGGTATTTATTTTTAATTAAATAATTTTGAGAGATATTTTCTCAAAATTGCTTTATTTTTGTCTTCCATAATTTTAATAGGACTATATCTAACTTTTATTAAATGTAATCTTATTACTTTTCTATTATTGTGCATTTTATTCCACAAAGTTCACTTTTAATTATCCTTCAGATGATTCATTGTTTTTTTTTTCCTAAAAATTTGTTTTAATTTATAAGCAATTTGCCTGAAATGAAATAACTGGTATTAGAAAGATAGAAATACATATTCTTATTTCATTTTAGTGTTCCAAGACCCTGGAATGTCTAAGAATATTTCTTTCTTTCTCATCTTAAACACCAGAGCATCCTAAAACACTTCCTTAGGGAGTGGTTTTTGGTATAAAAAGAATGTCTGTCTGATGATTTCTTTTTATTCAAAAAGAGACTAACAGTATAATGGAAACTCGGTTTCTATTAGCTAATTAGTTAAAACAGTACCGTTGGTCTGCTTAAGACTCTTCAGATTATGTTTTTTTGCATAAAGGGAAAGAAGGGAGTGTTAAATAGTATTACTGATTAATCTTCTTTTGATCCTCAAGTGTTTGTGTATAATTGTCAAGGCTCGTTAAATCACCGTTTGCTGTGGAGAGAAAAGACAAGAGAAACCTCCCAACCAATCTGAAGTTTCATGCTTCAAGCTCTTCCAAACAATGGAATTTTTTTGTTTACATAAGGCAAATAGTTTCTCTTCTTTTTCTCTGGAATAGATAGTCCCAACATCTGCCTTATGTATTAATTCAACAACAAAATCAAGAGCCTATTGTGTGCAAGGCAATAGCCTGCCAATCAACATTAGTTCTGATGCTGTCAATCAACATTAGTCAATCAACAATATAGAAAAACTCCAAGCTCTCATGGAGCTTGTATTTTAATGGGCAAGACTAGTAATAAAGCATGATATATACGTAAATATATTATAAATATGTAAATTATATAGTGCATTAGACGGAGAACCATGCTGTGGGAGAAAATAAATGCAGCTGTGCATAAAGGGAATTGGGAGCATGGGTCTAGGTTGGAGATGGTAATTTTAAATGGGGTAATCAGGTTAGTCTTCACTGAAGTGGCTTTTGTGAATAGATCTGAAACAGCTAAAGGTGCAAGTCATATGAAATCTGGAGAAGGAACAATCTAAAAAGAGGGAAAGGTAAGTGCAAAGGCCTTGAGACAAGATTGCCTAACTTGGCGAGGGACATCTAAGCCAGTGTGGCTAGAGCTCTGTGAATGATGGGAGCAGTAGGAGATAAGGTCAGAGAGGTCACATTGAGAAGGGGTTGTAGGGCCATTGTAACTAGGCTGTTATCTGAGCAAAATGTAGAGCCACTGGAGAATTTTGAGCAGAAGTATGTCCTGACTGATTTATGCCATAAAGGGATTACTTTTCCTAATCTGTTGAGCCCACCATGTGCCAGGTACTGTTCTGATGCTGTCAATCAAATACATCAGTCAACCATAATACAAATTCCCAAACCTCAAAGCACTTATGTTGTGTGTGTATGCGTGTGTGTGTGTGTATGTGTGCACATGCACGTGTGCGTGCTGGAGATACTGAGTTTAGAGATGTTGAGTTTGAGATATCTGTTAGACATCCAAGTGGAGGAGTTGAGTCAGAAGTTGATTCTGTGAATTTGGAGTTCAGAAGAGAGGTTGGAGCTACAGCGAAGAAGTTGTGATTTCATCAGCATTCAGATGAAATTAAAACCATGAGCCTCATTAAGATCACCTAAGGGGAGGAAATGAGGAGAAGGAAGAGCACTAAGTTCCAGGACAGTCCAATATTAAGAGGTATAGGAGAAGAAGAAGAACCAGCAAAGAAGACAGAAAAGGAGAGGCCAGTAGGATAGGAAGGAAACCAAGGGAGTGTGGTGGCCTGAAAGCCAAGAGGAGAAAGCATGTTTGGAAAGAGTGGGTGATCAGTAGTATCAAATTTTGATGATGAATCAAATACAGTAATACACTGAGTCTTAAACTTGAATTTTTTTCACATTTAATGTCTCTAAAATCAGAATGCATTTTACAGTTGATAGCATGTGACAGCTTAATTGGTATATAAAATAATGGCATCAGATCAGAAGTAACATGGTATTCAAAGACTGATAATTGACCATTAGATTTAGCCAAGTGTAGGCCATCAGTGGATTTGACCAAAGGGTTAAGATGTAGGGATGGAGTGGGTTTAGGAGCAAATGAAAGGAGAGAAACTGGAACTCTTCAGAGTGTTGCTGTGAAGGGGAGGAAAGAATGGGGTAGTGGCTGGAGAAGGAAGTTGGGATATAGAGAGTTTTTGGGTTATTAAAATGGAGGAGATGAAGCATGGCTGTGTGCTGATAGGAATGTTTCTGTAGAGATTAGCATATTTATGATATAGGAGAGAATGGCTGTGTAGCCCATTGGAGAAAGGAATGATGGCCTAAGTGGTAATGCCAGCCTTAGGTAGCAGAAAGGAAGGTAGAACTGTTGGGGGCAGATGCTCAGGTGGGTGAAACGGATGGAGGAGTTTGCTCTACTCTGACTGCTTAAGTTTTCCTAGTGAAATGGAGGAAGCAAGGTCATTGGCTGGGAGGAGACCAGGGAAGGAAGAGTTAGAATTTAGAGGAGAGAAGGGCACGAAATGGTTGTCTAAGAAAGAGAGAGAGGGTGAATGGACTGGCAAAATATTGGAATATTACCAGGCAGCGTTGAGGTTTGGTTGGGTACTTAAAATGGGACAATTTGTATGATTGTGTGATTTTCTCCAGCCGTTTTCCACCCCAGGGATGCAGACCGTAAGAGGGCTTAGAGTTGGATTTCAGAATTTGAGCTGCTATTTTGCTAAGGAAGTGTGTTTGGATAGGCGAGGACCCAGGGAGTTGAGGGTGTATATGAGAAGGGGTTCTAATGATTGATGGTGGACTCTAAGCTGGGTGGGGAATTGCTTGTCTGCCCATCTTTTCCTGTTCCTGTCATAGTATCTCTGATTTACTTACACTAAAGCAGAGTAGCCGATGTGTGTGTCTAATGAGCTTTCAGTTTGTCTGTTTTGATAAAGGATCCCATCCTTCACTCTGAGGACCAGGTTTACTCTGCCACGATGGCAGAGCTGGCCTCATGAGGCACAGGTTAGAAATTGGTGGGGAACAGCAGAAGCATTGTTAGACTGTTGAGACAGTTCCAACGTTACATGCCTCTCTCAATAGACCTCCCATTTACAATACCCCGTGCCCAGCCCTATATCCCTTCATCCAACACCAAATGTGGACTGCAAAAGAATGAAGATAATAATATCTGAAAAAGTATTTTTCTAATTTTCTCTTTTTTCCATTTTTTAGGCAATTGATCAATTAAGAAATAAAGGCTTGCCTGCAGTTCTGGTTACAATTGGCCAACCGCATCTCTTAAATAAGTTTAATTTTGTTAAAGCATACTTTTTCCTAAGTGTGGCTGCGACAATAAATTGTGTCCCAGAAAATAAATTTAAGACAGTAATTACCAACAGGAGCAAACCAAACCTACCAAACTTGAAAGGTAATTGTTTTATTTTTTGCTTATTTCCCTTTCTCCTCCCTTTCCCTAACTATTCTCCCAGCCCCCACTAATCTATATAAATGATACAGTATATATTCTTCCACAGTTTTCTCTATGCTCATTTAATGACACACATATGTACTTAATGTCTAGGCGTATGCATATACATACATGTTTATATATATCCATATTCATATGCTTTATATATAATACACTATCATATATATACACATACATGATAGGATTTATCATTTATTTACAAAATGGTATATTCACATTTTTCCGTATCTGATATTTCCCATGCAAAAAAACTTCACTGAAATCACTCCAAGTCTACTGCTTTGCTTTGGTCCATTATATTGACTGTATAGTATTCTAGGCCATGATCATCCCCCATGAATGTTCCTTGGCAGCAAAGTGCATATGCACCAATAGAGGAATGATTGAATAGGAAGGAATGTGCACCTGCACTGGTGCACATGCACTGCGTTTCCAAGGAAGATTGCCACAGTGCAACATACCCAGATGACATAGTGTATCTTTCTATGGGGTATATAACCCATTTATAGGCCACAGGGAAATTTTCAATTGTATTAGATGGTACCTTAAAAATAGGTGATTTTTACCATTCAGTATGATGTTAACTGTGGGTTTTTCATAGATATGTTTTATCAGGTTGAGCAATTTCTCTTCTGTTCTTAGTTTGTCAAGTGATTTTTATCATGAAAGAGTGTTGAATTCTGTTAAATGCTCTATCTGCATCTATTGGGATGATTATGTGGTTCTTGCTTTTTATTCTATTGATATGGTGTGTTACATTAATTGATTTTTGGATGTTTAACCAACCTTACATTCTTGGGATAAGTCCCACTTAATCAAGGTTTATTATTATTTATTATTATTATTATTATTATTATTATTATTGTTTTGGAGATGGAGTCTCAGTCTGTTGCCCAGGCTGGAGCACAGTGGTGCAAGCTCAGCTCATTGCAACCTCTGCCTCTGGGTTCAAGTGATTCTCCTGCCTCAGCCTCCCAAGTAATTGGGACAATAGGCGCCTGCCACCATGCCCAGCTAATTTTTTGTAGTTTTCGTAGAGACAGGGTTTCACCATGTTGGCCAGACTGGTCTCGAACTCCTGATCTCAAGTGATCTGCCTGCCTCTGCCTCCCAAAGTGCTGGGATTACAGGTGTGAGCCACTGCGCGTGGCCAATAATTCTTTTTACTTGTTAGATTCTGTTTGCTAGCATTTTGTTGAAGATTATTGCATTCATACTCATAAGAGATATTGGTCTGCAGTTTTCTTGTAGTGTCTTTGTCTAGTTTTGATATCAGAGTAATTCTGGGGCCTCTATTTTAAAATGTAGGTTTTATTATTCAGGTATGGTGAGACCAACAGATCAGATGACTGCCACTGAAAAAATAGTTACAGTTTCCAAGAGGAAGGGTGTGCCACACCACTGTGGGAGAAGGAAACATAGGAGAGCTTGTCTGTGTCTCAGGAGGCAGAGGGCAGTGCGAGGGAAACATAAGCAAGAGCCTTTACTGTGGTTGCTATGCAAATGGATGGATAAAGCAGGGTGAACAGGCTTAGTATTTGAATAATTTTAGTTTGAATAATTTCAGTGAGCCCTGGGGGCATAGGGGCTGTCTCTAGATATCTGATAACTGGTCTTGGGTTGATTAGGGCAGGGGAAGGGTGGCCTGGGGTAAGAGCCTAATAAAGGAGGTGGTGGGGGCATGGGCTCTTTAGTTTGCATATGAAAGGTGTGCTCACAGGTGAGTCTTTTATCATCTCTAGGAACTGGGAGGTCAGCAAGGCCTCAAATGTTATCATTTCTACATCAGACGTACAGAATTTTTTTTTTTTTTTGAGATGGAGTTTTGCTCTTGTCACCCAGGCTGGAGTGCAATGGTGCGATCCAAGCTTACTGCAACCTCTGCCTCCCAAGTTCAGGCAATTCTCCTGCCTCAGTCTCCTGAGTAACTGGGATTACAGGTTCCTGTCACCATGCCCAGCTAAATTTTTGTATTTTTATTAGAAATGGGTTTTATCATGTTGGCCAGGCTGGTCTTGAGACATACAGAAAATGTAAACGCATAATTAATATAGCCTCATAGAATGAGTTGGGAAGTGTTCCCTCCTCTTTTATATTTTAGAAGAGTTTGTGAAAAATTGATATAACTCTTCTTTAAATGTTTGGTAGAATTCAACAGTGAAGACATCTGAGCTTGAACTTATATTTGTGGATAGCATTTTGATTAGCAATTCAATCTCTTGTTGTAGTTCTCTTAAAATTATCTATTTCTTGACTCAGTTTTGGTAGTTTGTGTCTTTCTAGGAATTCATCCATTTCATCTGTGTTATTTAATTTATTGGCTTACAATTTTTTCATAGTATTCCTTTATAATTCTTTTTTCAAATTCTGTAAGGTTAGTAGTAATGTTTCCTCTTTCATTTCCAATTCTATTAATTTGAGTCTTCTCCCTTTTTCTTTCTCAGTCTAGCTATAGGTTTTTCAATTTTGTTGATTTCTTCTACTTTTTCTTCTGTTCTCTGTTTTATTATTATCTATTTCAATCTTTATTATTTTCTTTGTTCACTACACTTACAAGTTGGGAAAAAGACTTAGAGGGGCTCCTGTGTTCTCAGTGTTACTTTGCTTAAGCTAGAGACTCTGTCCCACAAGCTGGTGACGCTGGGTGGAACAAGGGAACCCCGTCTGCTTAGTTGTGCCAGTTTGAAGTGAAGTTTCCATCTCATTGAACAGGCAGAGGGAAGAGAAGTAGTCATCTTTCTCCAAATACCACAGACTTGCAGTACTGTTCTCACCACATTTTAGTAAGTGTTCTTGATTAAATGTTTAATCATTTGCTGTATGGCCTTAGAATCATTTCCAGAGACTTTAAGCATTAAAAAACCAATAATTTTTACTAATTTAATGATAAAGTGGGTTCATAGAGCTCTTCACATTGGGATGCCAGAAGTTAATCTCCTGAACAATGTGTTTTTGAGATTTATCTATATTTATGTTTGTAGCTGTGGTTCCTTTATTTTCACTTTATTTCTTCATGTACTGATGATACACATTTAGACTGTTTTCTATAAACATTATTGTATATGTCTCTGAGTGCTTATGAGTAAGAGCTTCTATATATCTAGGAATGAAATTGATGTATCATATTTAACTTAAAATTTAAAGTTAATTAGTATCTCTACCCTCTTCATAGATCATTTTGTTCTGATCACCCCTTCCTACTTTTATGATTTGGTAGCTTTAGGTTTTAGTTTTTTTTGTTAATTTGATATTTATACATTATACTATTTTTTTTCCATTCAATAGTTGTTTAGCTTTACCTACTTATTTGCTGTTTTCTTTGCTCACCATTACTTACTGTGTTTCAGACTTTGGACATCTCTTTTCCCTGAGATGTTATACCCTTTGTAAGTTTTGATGAATAGCTAGTGTGTCATTGTCATTTATTTAAAAAATCTATCCTTTCATCACTGAAATAAGAAATTCATTATATAATAAATTCTCATATGTACCAGGTTATGATTCTTTTTTTTCATTTTACAGCTTTAAAAATTAATATGTAATAGTTGTACATGTATGTGGGGTATATGTTTTTTTTATATACACATAAAATGTGTAATGATCAAATCAGGGTAATTAGGATATCCATTACCTCAAACACTTGTCATTTCTTTGTGTTGGGAACATTCTGAATCTTCTCTTCTGTTTTGGAATATACTATACATTCTTGTTAACAGTAGTCACCCTACTGTGCTATCAAACACCAGAATTTATTTCTTCTATCTAATTGTATTTTTGTACCCATTAATGAATTTCTCTTCATCCTTCCTTCCCATCTCCCTTTCCCAGCCTCTAGTAACCACTGTTCTCTCTACCTCCATGAAAATGATTTTTTTCTTAGTTCCCACATACGAGTGAGAACAGGCAATGTTTTTCTTTCTGTGCCTGGCTTATTTCACTTAACATATAATTAACTCAAACAACCCAATAGCAAAAGAAACACAAGTAATTCAAATAAAAAGTAGGCAAAAGACCTGAATAGATATTTATCAAAAGAAGACATATAAATGGCCAAAAAGCATATGAGAAAATACTTAACATCACTAATAATCAGGAAAATACAAATCAAAACCACAATGAGATATAATCACACCCCAGTTAAAATGGCTTTTACCAAAAAGACAGAAAACAGCAGATGCTGGGGAGGATGAGGAGAAAGGAAAATGTTCATATACTGTTGGTGGGAATGTAAATTAGTACAGCAACTATTGAAAACAGTATGGTCGTTCCTCAAAAAACTGAAAGTAGAACTACTATATGATCCAGAAATCTTTTCTATATATCCAAAAGAAAAGAAAATCAGTTTATCAAAGGGATACCTGCACTGCCATGTTTATTGCAGCACTAGTAACAATAGCCAAGATATGGAATCAACCTAAGTGTCCAGCAATGGATGAATGGATAAAGGAAATATGATGTATATATACAATGAAATATTATTCAGCCATAAAAAAGAATGAACTGTCATTTGTAGCAACATGGATAGAACTGGAGGACATTATGTTAAGTGAAATAGGGTATGATTCTTGATTCTCTATTTTGGACTACTGATTTTCCTGGCTTCCTGTTTTAATAAAATAGTTAATTTGATTTTATAACTGAAAACTATTTATTACCTCCTATGTTGTTTGAGAATTGAGAATATAACAGTGAAAATAAACACAAAAAATTCTCTCTTAAAACTTGTTATGGTAGAAAAATACAATAAATTAAATGAATAAAGGCATTGTGGGTTACATGTAACAAGTGCTTTGGAAAGCAGGAAAGGGGGTTAGGGAGTGCAGGAGTGGGGTGTAATTTAAAATAGCGTTTTTAGGAAGAGTCTTAATAAACAGATGATATTTGAGCACAGATCTAAAAGAGGAAGGGAATGAGATGTGAGTTGCTGAGGAAGAGTATTCTAGATAAAGGGAACAAATACCGAGACCCTGAGATGGGCATGTGCCTGGCATGCTTGAGGAACAGCTGGAGGCCAGTGAACAAAGGTGAAAGTTCTAGGAGATGCTGTCAGGGAGATAACAGAGTGTTTATGAAAGGATTTGAAGGTCATAATAAAATATTTGGCTTTTGGAATACCACTGGAAAAATTTTAAGAGGAAGAATTAAGTTTCTAAAGCCTAACTCTGGTTTCTGTATTGAGACTAGGTTAGGCTATGGGGTTAGGGGAATGAACAGGGTGAATAATTGTAAGAGCATAATCATATTTCTTTTTAGAAAGCTGTTGAATAATTCAAGTTAGAACTTATGATGGTTTCAACAAGAGTAGTAGCAGTGGAGTTGGTGAGAAGTAGCCAGATTCTGGATATACCTTGAAGGTGGAGTCAAAAAGATTTGAAAGGGAAGATCAGAAGTTCACTTTGGGGCATGTTAAGTGTGGGATGTCTATTAAGCACCTGAGAGGAACTAAAGAGTAGGTAGTTTGAGATATGATTCTGGAGCTCGGGAGAGAAGTCCACACTAAGAAATGTTTCCCAATCATTAGTCTATAGATGGTATTTAAAGGCCTAAGACCACACGTCATCTCCATGGAAATGAGTTTAGATGGAGAAGAGACAGGTGAAGGAATAAATGCTTGGGTTCATCAGCAAGAGGTCAAATAAATGAGGAAGAATCCACAAAGGAGACTGAGAAAGGATGAGTGAACAAGGTGTTTTGAGGAGGAAGGAGTGATCAATTGAATCAAAAGGCCAAGGAAGATGGAGGTTGGACTTAACAAAAAGAATGTCATTGAAGAATCTAGAAGATAAACTTTGTTGAATTAACCCTTATTGGAGTGGAATCAAACAGAATGTGTGCAGGGGAATCAGAGTGAATGGAGATAAATGGGGAAGCTGCTGAAAGGGACAAAAGAGGGTTTTTTTTTAAAAAAACTGAAAAAGTAGCAGTCTGTTTTTGTTTTGATGGGAATCATCAAATAGAAAGAGGGAAAATAATGATGGTGCAAGGTGTGGAGTGAGGAGATACCTAACATGATACCCTTAAGTAGGCAAGATGGGAATGGAACTGGTACTCAAATGGAGGGTTTGGCCCTACATGGCAACATAAAATTCACCTATAATGACAAGTTGAAGGGCAGAGTGTATAGGTTCACATGCTAATGGTGGAGAGATGTATTGTGGGTATGTTTGCAAATTATTTGCTAATTTCTTTGGTTTCTTCATTGGAATAGGAAACAAAGACATCAACTGAGTGAGAAGTGGGGAGGAAGTGTTGGAGATTTAAGGAGTGAAGAGAAGGGATGGAGTAGTTGTCTTAGAGCATAGGAGGGCAGATGGACTAGGGAAATGGAGCAGGACTTCTGGGCAGCTTGCAGAGCCTTTTTGTATTTCTAGTATGAATTTAAAGTGAGAAGAGTTGGCATGGATTTTTCCCAGCCACATTAAAATTCAGGGGTGCTGAATGTCAACAGAGAATTGGATTTGCAGGGGCTTGGGGATTGACCAGGTGGGTGCCATAAAGGAGAGACAGGCAAGGAAATTTAAGGTGTTTGCAAGAGTGATTATGTTTGATGGACTAAGGAACTAAAGCTGGGTAAGGAGGGATGAGATGGCAGGGGGAAGAGAGGGAAAGGGAACAGTGAAACACTAGTAGTGTCAATGGATTGTGGGTTCTAGAAGGGGTGAAGTATTGCTGGATTCATGATTCCTGAAAGAACAATCTGGAAAAATATTAGTACTTTTGTCTGTTAAGGTCATCACTATTCACCCTTCACTTTTTCCTATTTTCCTCATATATTCTTAGGAATATTCTACCTTACTTCAAGGTAATTCAATCTGATTCTAAACAAGAAAACTATTACAACAAAAGACAAAAGGCACTTTTGGCTTTTTCATTGGAATTCGTTAAGATGCTTATATTAATTTTAATGTAATTTATATATTTTTATTGTCTTCCCATCCAAGAACATAATATATTTTCTCATTTTTTTCATATTTTGTGCCCTTTTTATGTTCCCTTCCTGGAGTTCACAATTAGTCCCATATTCTCTACTATCACTTGTAGATAATATAGCAGCTAGTTCACTTACCAGGCTACTCCACTCAAATTAAAGACTTTGAAAAACTTTCAGTTTCCCTTTTTCTCTCGTGCTTTTCGCTTTAGCAGGTGACATCACCTCACTTCACATCCAACTCCTGATTTTAGTTGATTTTATTTCTAGATTCTTATTAGTTTTCCCTTAGCATCTCCATTCAATTTCAATAACTTTATTTAGTACTAACTTTTTGCATATATAATTACCTGTTTAGAATTAAATATGTAGATTTTCTCTCCTTTACTCAGTATTTCTAGATATTAATCCTAGTCTTCTGGCTTCCATAAATGCAGATAAGAGATCTATTTCTTTTATTTTAGAAAATTTGATTTTTTGATTGGAGATCTTTCTCTTAATTCTTTTAGATCAGGGATTTTGCTGGAAGCACATCTGCCTGAAACCTGCCTGAACATTGAAAGAATCTGCATTTTGACAAAGCATTTAGTTCCAGAAAGCATTTTTTGGTACTCTGCTTGCACTTCCTTAAGTGTTATTATTTTGGGTTCAAATTGTCATCTTTGCTCCTAGCAGTTCTATTTCCCATGTGAGTTTCCTCTTCTTGCCTACTGAGCCCCTGTAGAAGTCAGGCTAAGCTGGTCTGTTGTAGCAAATCAGTCTTTAAATATCATGGCTTAACACAGCAAGGGTTTAGTTCTTGCTCAGATTGACAAGGGGCTGTGTTTTGCAAAGCCACTCAGGTACCCAAGTGCTGCTATCTTGGAGGTGCACCATCTGAAACACTCTGCTCTGATCTTTCCTAGAAAGCCATAGGGTGGCACACGAGCCCTTAAATGGAACTCTGGAATTTAGTCTGGAATTCTTATGTAATTGGATAAGACCATATTTAAGTGCAAAGAGGCCAGGAAGTATAGCTTGCCAGGTGCTCAGAAAGGAGAGGAGTATGCATATAAGTGAACATGATTAGTCTGAACCACAGATCCTAGATATGGTGTTATTTTTGCTGGTCATCCCATTGGGGTTCCTGTCTTGTTGGTATCAGCTATGCAATGGAGAAGGTGAAGTCAGTGAGATGTAGAGTGGCAGGCAGTTAACTAGCCTCTCCTAAGGCATCAGGACCCCTATATCTCTTTGCCTATGGATGGCCTATCTGTCTATCTCTTCTTTTTATTCTAGAGGAGAACACTCATGCGGGACCCATGTTAATTTTATCACACATAGGTTCATGAAAATGTCTAGGTTAAACTCTTCCTAGGGTCTTTTGTATGGTAACATGCATTCCAGGCTTCTTTTGTACCATGTTCAGGCATTTGTTTTCTCTCCATCATTGTCTCTGTCATTCTTACTTTCTCCCTTAGGTGGAAAAGCCCAGTCTCAGATCCTCCTGCTGGGCCTTCCAAGAGCCCCAGCCATCCCTCATCCTCAGCTGACCCCTAGATTCAGACCCTCATAATTTAGGAGACTAGCCAGGTAGGGAAGGGTTGCTGTTGAAAGAGGAGAGGAAGTTAGGTGTATTAAGTTCCATGTTACTTCAGAATTATTCTTCGCACTTAACAAACTTAATTTCTTCAGGTGGATATATTTTTCTGTCATTTGTAGTCAAATGATTTGTGGTTTATCTTTATCTCCCATAGTCTGGAAGCCCAGTTGAATGAAGCAGGCAAACACTGTGATCTGAATTCTCTCACTTCTCCCCAGTTCAGAATAAGAGCAGGCTTTGGATCCTGGATGGAGATTTTGAAAGAGATATTTGAGTATTGTGGATTATGCTCTTCCAACTGGTCTCACGCTCAGCTCTTAGACTGAGGGGCTTGTGCACATCAGCAGAACTGATGCTTCCATGGAGATCTTATTGAAATGTTAGAAATATCTGGAAGAGGGCTTTCAGGAGTCCTGGGATCCCAGAAGAGGAAAAACTATATCAGTAGCCAATAACTTGAATAACATCACTAAATACCTAAAAAATTCTTTCAGAATTGTCTGATTTGTTGTTAAGAATCAGCTTCAGCCTTCTGATATATGACATTAGGGACTATTTGATACAGTAATATGTTTCTATATTCCTGTGTTTCTATATTATCATTGTGTTTTTTAAAAAGTTATTAAACTTATGGATAGTTTTCCTGTGAATGATGAGTTTTAAAAACTATTAATAGAATTAGGGTGGGTGCAGTGGCTCATGCCTATAATCCCAGCACTTTGGGAGGCTGAGGTAGGCAGATCACTTGAGCTCAGGAGTTCAAGACTAGCCTGGGCAACATAGTGAAACCCCATCTCTACAAAAAATACAAAAACTAGCTGGGCATGGTGGTGTGCGCCCGTAGTCCCAGCTACTCGGGAGGCTGAGGTGAGAAGATGGCTTGAGCCCAGGAGGTGAAGGTTGCAGTGAGCTAAGATTGTGCCACTGTGCTCCAGCCTGGGTGACAGAGCCAGACCCTGTCTCAAAATAAAATAAAATAAACCTAGAATTAATATTTAAACTAACCATAGATATCCTTGGTCCTTCCAAAATTTTGTGTCTTTATAGAGATATATTCAAAGGATGATGGAAGTTCATTTTATAATCTTACAAAACTTAAAGATGAGATCACTCTTAGCATGCTAAAGGTAAGTTTGAAACTGTTTTCAAACCATAATAAGTTAGTTACCAGAAATCCACTATTAGGCCCTGGATGGGCCTGCTTTCAGAGTTATGCTTGCTCTTGTGAGAGCAGTTATCTTTTCTTGTATAAGAATGGGTTGGAGCCAGAGATGGAGTTTACTCCTCATGAGAAAAGTGGATATCCAGCTTTAACTTCACAACCTGATTAAGGTGCTTCAGAAAATATGATTCTGCTGGGCATGGTGGCTCACACCTATAATCCCAGCACTTTGGGAGGCCGAGGTGGGCAGATCACCTGAGGTCGGGAGTTCAAGACCAGCCTGACCAACATGGAGAAATCCCATCTCTACTAAAAATACAAAATTAGCCGGGCGTGATGGCACATGCCTGTAATCCCAGCTACTCGGGAGGCTGAGGCAGGAGAATTGCTTGAACCCAGGAGGCGGGAAGTTGCAGTGAGTCAAGATCGTGCCACTGCATTCCACTCTGGGCAAAAAGCGCGAAACTCCATTTCAAAAAAAAAAACCAAAAAAACATGATTCATTATTTGGTGGGATATGAGTATTCCATCCGCTGTTTATCATTTCCCAATAATAGTGATGACAATGGCAACAACAGCTTTTGCATGATTATTTAATTTTTACAACTTTATGATGTAGGTAGCAATCATTTTGAACTGTGCTGTGCTGAACCATGAGAAAACTGAGGCTTAGACATCTAAGAATTTGACTAACATCATACAACTAATAAAATATAGATCCAGGAGAAGGACTACATCTTTTTGATTCAAAATCCATGTTCTTAAACATTATACTGAATTGCCCTAATATTTATATAATATTCACTGCTCTGCACAAATACATTTTTAGTGGCCTGTCACTTGAAAGATTGGTTGGTCCCTTTATCTTCTGCCATGTCAGGTTGCTATTTACTATTGATTGTCTACTGTAAAAGTCTCATTATCTTCACATTACCAACTAGGTGACCATACTTTAACTTGAAATACAGTTGATCCACATTATTCACAGATTCTGTGTTTGCTAATTTGCAGATCCACTGAAATTTATTTGTAGCCTGCAAATCAATACTCTTGGCACTTTGTTGGCCATTCGTGAACACACATAGAGCATAGAAAAATTTGAGCTGCCCAATGCACACATTCCCAGCTGAGTTGAACAAGGAGATGCTCTGACTTTTTGTTGCCGCTCTCATACTGTAAACAAGTATCCTTTTCACGGTCTATTTAGTACCATGCTTTTTGAATTTTTGTCAATATTTACAATGACCCTCTAGCATAGTGCTGAAGTGCTGTGGAGCATTTCTAAGTTAAGAGGGCTGTGGTGTCCCTCATGGAGAAACTATGTGTGTTAGATAAGCTTCCTTCAGAAGTGAGTGCTATTGGCTGTGAGTTCAAGGTTAGCGAATTAACAGTATATATTAAATATACTGTTATATATCCTCAGCTATAAACACACATTAAACAAGGCTGTGTATTGAGCAGTTAATGAAAATGTTGTGACCAGAGGCTCTCAGGTACTTTTCTCCACATCTCCCCTAGGAGCAATGGCTCAGTATCCAGTAATCAGTGTTTGCAAGAACTTTATGGAACATAACTACTGTGAATAGTAAGCACCAGCTGTGCACACAAGAAAAGGTCACTGTCATGCATGCTGATGCTTGCTTTCACTTTCCTTTTCATTTTCTGTTGCCTTTTTCCTTTTTGCTGAACTCTCTTCTCTGATGATTAGATACCGAGTTCCTTTTTGGTCTTCCATTCATTGTTACTTTTCAGTACAAGAAAAATATTTGCCAAAGAAGAAAGAGACAGTATTTGTATTATTTCTGAACTCATGTGATGTATGGTATCCTTTCCTTAGTCGATGTTACTGATGGAAGCTGAGGACAGGCTAAACTTCCTTCTGTCCGAGGTGGAACAGAAGACCCTGTCCCAGTGCTCCGCTGGCGAGCTGGAGATTGTGGTGGAGGCCCGGCTTCAGCTGGCTGCAGTTGCTCTGCAGAGGCACCGGGCGGCATACAGGTGCGTCTCTCCATGCACAGGGGAGGGATACCTTTGAAGAGAGTTCCTTCACCCTAGTTTGTTAAATAGACTTAAATTTTATGTAAGTTTTAGAAATCCCTATATCCATAGTATGCTTGCTTTTTATCATTCAGGGAAGTTTTCATACATGATTACACTTAAAATTATAGCTCTGGCGGGTGTGGTGGCTCATGCCTGTAATCCCAGCACTTTGGGAGGCTGAGGCGGGCAGATCACTTGAGGCCAGGAGTTGGAGACCAGGCTGGCCAACATGAAGAAACCCCGTCTCTACTAAAATATGAAAATTAACCAGGCTTTGTGGCGGCACCTGTAATCCCAGCTACTCGGGAGGCTAAGGCAGGAGAATCACTTGAGCCCGGGAGGCAGAGGTTGCAGTGAGCTGAGATTGCCCCACTGTACTGCAGCCTGGGTGACAGAGCGAGACTGTCTCAAAAAAAAAAAAAAATACAGTTCTCAATAAAGCAATTATTTTATGAAGGCACACAGCTGGGTTGTTTAATTTCATATATAGAATGAACAAATTAACAATGCGTTGATTTTTTTTAATACATTTAATTTACTTTTTAAAAAGACAATCTTTTTACAAATAAAACCTATGGAGTGTTTTTTTTTCTAAAACATTGAATTAAAATATTAAGAACAAACCTATTTTGAAAAAGTAACAGTTTCTGCATCATACTGCACTGAACTGTTTAATAAACTGTTGTAGGTGGCTAATTATTTAAATGTGCTGCAGTTGTTAGTGTCAGCTCTTTCATTTAGTTTGTTCATCGATTTATTTATTTAATCAACCAGTATCTGTTAACTCTCTCACTGCCAGGCTCTGATCTAGGCAGTGAAGATATAAAGATGCATAGAATACAATTTCTGTATCCATATGCTCACAGATATATAAGCAGTCAGGTAGAGTAGTAAAAATAGTATTATAGTGCTTTTTTCATATTTAATAATATGGACATCTACATTCAAGAGTTTCTCCATGCCATTTGTGATAAACACTTCTATCATGAGGTCCTCTGACACATTCAATAATGATTCATCTAATAATGCATACATTCCTTATCATTCATTAATTCATTTAAAAAATAAGTTTGTGCACTTTCAATATGCTAGACACTGTTCTAAGCTCCTGGCAAGTACCAGTGGCTCAATACTCATATATACAATCTAGACAAAATATATAACAGTACTGTCCAAAATCTTGCCCTATATTCTAATAGATAATAAACATGCTGACAATGAACTATAAACACAAGTAAATTACAGCGTGTGGACAAAAATGATAAGTGCTTTGGAGAATATAAGGAGTAGAGGTTGGAGGGGGACAAGTTACCATTTTAAAATTGTGTAGTTGTAATAAAGAGTGTGACTCCATTTTGATGTTCAATGGCTGACAGCAAGCCCGACCACTCCCCTTCTCTTTCTGCCCCTGACCTGAGCAAGCAGATAAGAAAGCCCATCTGTTCCCTCCTTTGGTGTTAGTGGAAAGTTCGAACCATGTAAGTCCTGTCCCGTGTGCAGGAACTCTTAGCCCAGAGCCACCCACCAACCACCATAAAACTCCAAGCCAGTCTCTTTTCCTTGCTGTCTCCATACATTTTCCCACCTGTTTGGGAACCTGCTCTGATCTTCTTGCAAGGTCTCATTAGGTGAGCAGTACCTGCTTTCATACCCTCTTGACGTGTGTGTATGTGGGATCAGTCGTGACATCTGAACCACATTTTGGGTGGTCAGGCTTCATTGATGAGGTGACATCTGAACAAAGTACTTAAATGAGAGAATTATCCATGCAAATATCTATAGAGAAAGTGTTACAGGCCATGGAAACATGCCTGATACACGTTTGAGGGACAGCTCAAGGTCTCCTGTGGCTAGGGTGGAGTGAGTAGGGGCAGAGTTGCAAGGGAGATCGGCAAAGAGGTAACTGGTGGACAAGGAGATTACATAGGACCTTTTGTCCAGGGTAAAGACTGACTTTAGTGAAGTGGGGAGTCATTGTAGAGTTTTGAGCAGAGGAGTGACATGATCTGATTTTCATTGTAAAGGGATGGCTCTTGCTGCTAGTGTGAGAATTGATTATAAGAGGAAAAGGGTGTGAAAGCAAGGAGATGAACTAAGGAGGCTATTATAACAGAAATATGGTGATGTTTCTTACCAGTGTGATAGCACTGGAGATAATGAGAAGTACTTGGATTCTGAGTAAATTTTGAAGGTACAGCCATTCTATTTTACAGATATTGGATGTAAGTTGTGAGAAAAAGAGAGGAGTCAAAAAAGAAGTGGTCATTAACTGAAATGGAGAGGTTGTGGGGGTGCAGCTTATTTGGGGGAAACATCAGGAGTTAAAATTTGGATGTATGTAGTTTGAGATGTCCCTTAGATGTACAATTGAAGATGTCAAGTATTCTGAGAGTCTTTAGAATATAGACAGTGTTATTCAAATGTTCCCAGCATGAAGAAAAGATAAATGTGTAAGGTGATGGATATACCAATCACTGCTATTTAATTATTACACATTATGTAATGTATCAAAATATTTTATGTACCCGGAAATATATATGTTTATTAAGCATCAATAAAAATACAATGATAAGAATAATACAAATTTAAAAGTACAGTATAACAACTAAAAAAAATAAAGACAGAATTTTAATACTGGATGAGCTCCATTAGGGAGTATAAATAGATGGAAGAGAGAAAAGGACCAAGGACCAAGCCCTGAGTTTTGTACTCCAACTTTACGAGACTGGGGAAAAAAATGAGGAACCAGAAAGGGAACTGAGAAGAAGTGACCAGTAAGATAGAAGAAAACCAAGAGATTATGGAATCCTGAAAGCCAAGTGAAGAAAGTGATCGAGGGGAATGGAGTGACCAACTGTGCCACAAGCTTCTGATAGATTGAGTAAGGTAAGAATAGAGAGTTGACCCCTGGATTTAGCATGGAGGCCAAGGGTGACCTTCACAGGAGTAACTTTAGAAGATGCTTGGGAAAGATTATGTTTAGAGTTGTTTATGAAATAATGGGAAGAGAGAAATTGGAGCCCACAAATAAAGATGATTCTTTAGAAGAGTTTTACTATGAAGGGAAGTAGAGAAAGAGGGTGACTGCAGTTGGTAGAAGTAGGGTCAAGACAAATTCTCTTGAAATGAGAGAGATGGTAATGAAAAAGACCCAGTACAGAGAGCAAATGTGATGTTTTGATATGATTGGCACACAGTCGAGTAGGAGCCCAGTCCAGTCTTCTCTTTTTCTCTAATACAGAATAAAGTTATCCTCTAGTTTGGGAATACAGAATAGTCTCTGGAGGTTAGCCAGGGGACTAGCTGCCTGCCAGGGACACAGATGGAGAAAGTCACCCAAGAGAAATCAGTTCCCCAGGCTGATGCCATTAGAAATTGTGGGGTTCAAATTGACATCATCCATGAAATGCAGAAACCCCGAGAAGTTAATTTAAAAAGGTCCTGACATCATAAAGCTGGAGCAGAGGCATACCCTGAACAGTCTCATAGAGGTTAACCCAGGAAATGCAAGACTTCTATGGAAAATAACTCCCACCAAAGATAGCACCGAGTCAAATATTATAAATCAGATGAAGAAACAGCCATAACAGAGAGTTAGCAGACACAATAAATGGCAGACTTCACAGCCCAAGAAATAAACTGTTCAAAGATAGGAAGGATAGAAGAGAATCTACAAAGAAACAATGAGACAACATAAAAAAGGAACAGATGAATTTGGAAAACAGCCAAATAGAAATTCTATAAATGAAAAAATATAGTCATTTCAAGAAAAGAAATGATCAAGTTAGATGAAAAATATTGTTGTTTTTCTCTCCTTATATTTTTCATTTATAATGAAATTCCATACATTAAACCCCATTCAAATTGAAATTTGGAAGAGGAATTACATTGAAGACTTTTAGACTGTCATTCTCTTTAAACAGGAGAATCCCACTTATATGTTTCCCAAAGGGGAAATCAATTCAGCAGAAATCCTCGTTTGCTTTGATTGGAAACATATAATCATCTCATCAGTATAAGCCTACAAGCTTTGACTGAAGGCTGTTCCATGACTAACCACATCTAAATCTAGATGACAGCAGAGGAGTTGGGAGATTTATAATTTTTTGTAGTTTTTAAGCAGTGATGAAAATCTGTAAAGTATGTTTGCAGCAGTGATTCTCAAAGTGTGGTCTGCACATCTCTGTGGGTGTCTCCCAGACCCCCGGGCATGGGGGTGTACATGAGGTCAGAACCATATTAATAAAACTAAGACAGCATTTGCATTAGTCACTGTGTCATTCACACTGGTGCTGCAGAAGCAACAATGATAAGACTTCTGGCGCCTCACCAGGAATCAAAGCAGCAGCCCCAAACTGTACTAGTAGTCATTGTTGTCTTCACTCCTGCACATTTGTAATTTAAAAAAATGCCAGTTTCACTTAAGAATGCCCCTGGTGAGGCAGTAAAATCTTGCACTTATAAATCCCTATCCTTGGATATATATTTTTAACATCTTATGGGAATATTATATGGGAAATATGCCTAGGTATGTCTGCTGCTTATGAAAGCTGATGGTTGACTTGAAGAAGAATGTGTGTGATTGAATTGAGAGTTGGACAGGCTGCTTTCTTCATGGAATACCATTTTCATTTGAAAAACAATGGACAAACTATGGTTATTCAGACTTGAGTATTTGGCAAATATTTTATTGAAAATGAGCCAAGTGAGTATGCCACTTCTAGGGAAAGAACTGATAGTATTTGTTGCCGATGATAGAATTTAAACTTTCACAGGAAAACTAGAAGTTTGGGAAACTTGTATGAGCCACCACGAGCTTGACAATTTTCTAATGTTTAGAATTTTTTTTCTGTCAGATTGGTAGAAATACTAAAAACATGACTTTTAAAAATATTGAATAATAAAATGCTTCAACATTTGGGGGAGCTCTATAACTCAGGGAGACAATATTTCCTAAATGACTTATGCATAATGTTACAAAATCCTAGTGAACAAGATAGAGCAGTAGATTTTAATGGAACAAAGCAGGAAAAGTTCAGCAATATGTGGTATTAGATTCTACATTGCAACAAACTTAAAAAAAAAACTATCATTTGTCACATGATAATTGTCACTTTGATACTACATTGGTGTAGTATCAAAGAACATTAAAGCAGTTATTTGAATCAGCTATTCAAATACTTCTCCCATTTCCAATGACCTTGTGATGCCTAATCTTCATACACTTCAACCCAAACAATATTTTACAAAAGACTGAGTGTAGAAAAAGATATGAACAATCTTCTGTTAAGTAGGGTTGTGTGTGTGTGTGTGTGTGTGTCTGTGTGGTGTGTTTTCAGACAGTCTTGCTGTGTCACCCAGGCTGGAGTGCAGTAGGAGGATCTCAGCTCACCGCAACCTCTGCCTCCTGGGTTCAAGCGATTCTCCTGTCTCAGCTTCCCGAGTAGCTGGGACTGCAGGTGCACACTGTAGTGTATGCTACTGGCTAATTTTTGTATTTTTAGTAGAGATGGGGTTTCACTATGTTGGCCAGGCTGGTCTCAAACTTCTGACCTCAAGTGATCCACCCGCCTTGGCCTCCCAAAGTACTGGGATTACAAGCATGAGCCACCATGTCTGGCCACTTGGTAGCTTGTTTTTTATTAAACAAGACATTAAAGAGATCCATGGCATTCTTCTCATGAATTTTTTTGAAAATATAGTTGTTTGCATAAAATATTTTATTTATGTTAATATGTAATAGGTTTACTATTTTTATTTTAAGAGGAATTAATAAATGTTAAGGAAACTAAGACATTTTTAGCTGAATTTCTAATGTTGGCAAATGTTGATGGAGCTCTTTTGGGTTCTCAATAATTTTTAGAGGTATAAAGAGGTGCTGAGAATAAAAAGCTTGAGAACCACTGGCTTAGAATATTGTCATATGTATAGCTATGTTTAAGGACACATGGTAGTTGATGGTAGAATAGGCTTAGCTTAATAACATACCATTTTCCCCATTGGAGTTTGAAGGGAGAAGAAATTTTTACTATATAATTCTCTATAGAACTGTTTTTTTTTCCAAACTATGTATCAGAGAGCAATAGCAGCACTAGAAAATGTTTATCATTACCTTCATTCTTTCCCCAGCTCTCTGTGTATCCTATACCCTTTTGGTATGAAGGATATGAGTGGTTTTTATTCTTTTTAGGGAGGAAGAATGAATTGAGAAACTAAAAATTACAAAATGGCCATAGAAAGGACTATGACTTCTATGTCATAATAGAACTTTAATTTGAAAACCAGATAGACATATGCAAATAGTGTGCAAGTATATCAGAATTGCTCCTATTTTAAATACATGAACCTGGCCCTTGGGACAAAACCTGCAAAAAACTTTGATGTTATTGCCTTTTTGGAGCAGAGTTGTCATTTAGGGGAAGCCTACTGTCAAGATGAATGAGTTTTTCTCATGTGAACTTTACCCCCTGTGAGCTTCTGTTTGGGCACTGCTGAGAGTGTTGGACAGTCCCTTTTCTAAATGATGGTTAGCTTGACATTTCATGATACTTCTAATAAAATTATGTGTCAAGGAAATTGAAAGGCACATTCCCTAGGGTGACAGGTAGAGTGAGTTGCATGGATTTTATGAGAACAAACTGACCATTTTTGTCATGAATGTTAATAAGAAATAAATGGGATCAAAGTTATTCAAATTATATTTCTACTTCTAGGGCTGCCTCTTTCTTTCAAAATCTTGTGGGATTTTTTTTTAAATAAGTGTTCCTTCCTATTCTCCTTTACATTTAATCTGTTGTTTAAATGGAAAAGTATTTGGGCCTTTTAATTTTGTGTCAGAATGAAACTTTCTTCTTTTGGGATTTCAGACTGTTGGCAGTAGGTAATCCTCACATACTTTCTATCTGTCTAGTGTAGTGGAGAAACTAGAAATTTTCCATTCTGCAGCTAAGCAGTACTGAGTGGATTAGGATATACTGGTATGTCTTATATTTTATTCATTAAGTTTTTGGGTTAGCAAGATGCCAAACCTCATACCTTGTTTCTCTTAAAATCAGAATTTGGGTTTCAAGATGAGAAGAATGGAATGGGTACCATTTTCTTTTTCCAGGGTTTTCTGTCAGCCATGCTGAGTTAGCCTTGGAAGCTACTGAGTAAATGAGGTGCCTTAGAAATGTGTGTAGCCTTGAGGGAGGAAGAGTGTGGGGAGGGCATGTTTCCTGTGCACACACTGACTCCATGCTATATTTGTTGTTGTTATTTTCTTGGTTAGTTTTATTTTAAATAAAAAACAAGTTAATTACAGTATCTTAGAAAATTTTCTACAAATATCTAAACCATTTTAATGGCTCAGCAAAATCTTGAGAGTTTAAAATTCAGTAACTGCTAAGAGATTGGGATGTTATTTAACAATTAGAAAAAAAATCAATTTAGTCTCTCCCCACCTCTCCTGGCCAATTCAATACACTAATAATGATAATAGCTAGCATGCATTATGTGCTTCTGTTTGCCAAGCACTCCTATTTGCTAAGCACACCCCATGCTTACTAGAATGTCAGTTCCATGAGGGCAGGGATTCTTGTTTGTCTTCTTTACTGCTGTATTCATAGCCCTGAGATTTCTTCCTAGCCCATAGCAGATGCTCAATATGTACTTTTGGATTATTATAAGGATTAATTAAGATCTTTATTTTATGAAAGGATCTTATTTAACCCTTATAATAATTTCGTGTCATGAAGTTTGCACTGTTATTATCATCATTACGGCTTTATAGATGATGAGATTGATAATTGGGGTTCCAAAGATCACACAGTTAATATATGGCAAAAGTGGAATTTGACCTCTCTCTCTCCAGTGTATGAATTCTTAAAAATTAGGTTATTTCACATGACCTAAAAAGTTTTTTTAAGTAGAAAAAATACAATTAAATAACAGAATCTCTAGAAATATGTATTTCTAAAATTACAACTGACTATAAAGAAAAATGTCAACTGATTTAATCTGTGAAATATTTTAATTTTTGTAAGTACAATAACAACAAAAACCATTGCACCAACAATACATAGATAAACAAGATTTTTACTTCCAGTAAATATGACAAATAGTTCCTTTCATTTTTACATAAAATTACTGATAAAATTGATAAAAAGAGACTGTTGATAAATGGTCAAATACCATAAACTTTTCATCAAAAAGAAGAAATTATAACTAGTATGTATACACCTGGAAAAATATCTATCTGCTTACAAAGTGAAGTTAAAGCAATGAATGAGGTCCAGATTTCCACCTGAAAAACAGCATTGGGGTAATATTCCCTGATAGGTTCTCTACCAACTTCCCATTGAAAGACATGTTGCCCCATGGAGATAGAAAAATAGAAAAGCTTTAATAGAATTGAAAACTAAGCATAGTAATTCAACTTTGCAAGAAATAGGAAAACTTTTTTTCCAATGGTACCCATAGATGAAGATGGAGTCAGAACCACAAGGGATCATCTGCATCCACTTTATCCCCTGAAAGGAGCAGCATTGTGGGCCAGGAAAGAGGAGTGGTCCCTCTGCCTTCTGAGCGCATAACTGAGAGCGGGTTCACCTTAAGCCCCCTAACACTGTGCGGGGGCTTAAGGAACTACTCCAGCCAGCAGAAGAGATCCATCTCATAATTAAGACTGAGGAATGAGGCAGTGATTCTGTAAAAATAACTGGTGGTGGGCACTGGAGCTAGTTTGGGCTCAGTGTAAATAATGATAAGTTTGCATAACTGAATACAGATGTCAAAACTAATTCCTGAAAAAGGTGATAGAGTATAAAGATAACTAACAATGACCTGGGGATAATATATCAGATTTTAATAACCAAGTGGATGTGGGAGAGATAGGGTAATTAAAAAGTACAAAATTCTTCATCCTATATGTAGGGAATCAAAATATGTTGGTTCATTTTATACATTGAGAAATAGAGAAGCAGAGTAGAGAAATTATGTTTTTAAGATGGATTAATGGAGAAATGTGTTTTGGAAAATATTAAACATAACTGCTATTAGAATCTAAACCAGAATATATATATTTCAAATCAGTGTGGAAAATAAAACGGAAATAGTCTTATGGCAGAAGACACAAAACAAAGGAAAAAGAAAGAATACACTCAGAAAGCATAAAATAATAGAAGAAAACAAGGCATGTTAATTATGCCTGTAAATGTAAAATTGTTGAAACATACTGGATTTGTGAGGATTTTTTGGTTGCAGATGACAGAATCCCAACTTAAGCCAAATCAGCGAGAAGGGGAAATTTTCTCATTCATGTGACTACAAAGCTGGGGAAGACAGAGGTAAGGATGGGCCTGAGGGTTTACTGAGAGCAAAGGCTTGAGTGCTCCTGGAATCACCTCGTTCCATCTTCTCTCTTTCAGCATTATGTGTTAGCTTTATTTGATCAGATTGGCTTCCTCTACAGTGCTGGATACATGTCTGCCACTAGATCAAGACTTCTAATGCCCCAAATTTACCAGAGAGAGAGCACAAGTCTGCTCTTGCTTCAGGTTCAGATACCAGGGAAGTGCTCTGATTGGCCCAGCTTGGCTCCTGTGCCCATCCCTGGTCCCAAGCACCATGGCCAAGGAGGCAGGGTCATGAAAGAATATGGAAGCCCTCACTAAGAACTGAGAAGGGCGGTAGGCAGAGGAAGGAGAATAATGTCCCAGAAGGATGGGATGTTTGATGCTTTTCTTAGAACAGAAGAAGAATGCTACTCAAAGTAATAGATATAAAATTGAATTATAAATCACTGTCAAAAATGGTCCAGACATCTTTAAAACTAAAAGGATTTTCAGTTATCAAAGATACTAAGAAAAGGTAAAGAAACAAAGATGGCAATATCAATATTATGCTAAGTAGGATGCAAGGCAAAAGGCATTGAACTGCACCAAGAGTACCATTGATATTGATGAAAGGTACAGTCAACAGTGACTATATAACAGCCATAAATATGATACTAACACTATATGGATAGCAAAAATTCAACAAAACCAAACTTGTTAGAAACTGTGAAAAGACAGAGATGGTGTCATAGAACAACAGATAAGAGTGCAGGCTCAGGGGCTGATTGCCTGAGTTTTGAACCTGGCTCCTCTTTCTAGCTGTGTGACTTGGATCAAGTTATTTAACATTTCTGTGTCTTCATTTTCTAATCTGGAAAATAGAGATGATAATAGTACACATTGAATATCCCATATCCGAAATGCCTGAGGCAAGAAGTGTTTCAGATTTCTGATTTTTGGGGGGATTTTGGAATATTTGCATTACTGTAGTTGAGCCTCCCAAATCTGAAAATTTGAAATCTGAAATGCCCCGACAAGCATCTCTTTTGAGTGTCATGTCAGCACTCAAAAAGCTTTAGATTTTGAAGAATTTTGGATTTTTGGATATGGGATGCTCAACTTGTATCTATATACCTTGTAGACTTGTGGTGGGGAGTGAATGAATTTATTCACAGAAAGTGCTTAATATAGTATCTGTCAGGTGGCAAACACTTGGTAACCAGTTATTATCTTTTTTTTTTAAAGATTGTGGGGGAAAAAAAGGAGACAATTTCTGTGGCCAATGTTAGCACAATATTTTCAGTTTTTAATAGATATTTTATATATATGTATGTATGTGTATATATATATATATATATATTTTTTTTTTTTTTTTTTTTTGAGACAGAGTCTTGCCCTGTCACCCAGGCTGGAGTGCAGTGGCGCAATCTTGGCTCATTGCAACCTCTGCCTCCCGGGTTCAAACCATCCTCCTGCCTCAGCCTCCTGAGAAGCTGGGATTACAGGTGCCTGCCACCATACCCAGCTAATTTTTGTATTTTTAGTAGAGATGGCATTTCACCATGTTGGCCAGGCTGGTCTCGAACTCCTGACCTCGTGATATGCCCACCTCGGCCTCCCAAAGTGCTGGGATTACAGGCATGAGATATATTGACCAAAAATATAGATCAATAGACCTATATAGAAATGTAATTTAAACACTGAGCATATGTACCCATTCTGGGCGCCTTCTTGTAGGATCCATGGGCACTGACGAAGCTGAACATACACTGCATCAGAATCTCAGTAACGGATCCAAAGGAGGAGGGAGCACGGATGGCAGGCTGGGGATGGGGGAGGGCCCTGGAACATGTAAATCTGATTTACAGCTTGAAGACATCACTGTGGCTGCTGTTTGGAGGCCAAGACTGCAAGGGCAAGAGTCACAGCAGGAAACTGGTTAGGAAGCTACTGTGGTCATCCAGCCTGGAGATGATCGTGGCTTGGACGAAGGCGTTAGCAGTGGAGGAGATGAGGAGCCCTATTTGGAAGGCGAAGCCTATTGATGGATTGAACATAAAGTGCGACTCACAGAGTGGAAGCCATGACAACTTCTGGGTTCTGCGTGTGGGATGGAGGACACGGATGAGGAGTGGGTTTGGGTGGAGGAGATGGAAGTGAGGCGGTCTGCTTTTAAGTTGCTGTTACTGGTCTCCTAAGACTGTTGTAGCAAAGTACCAAAAACTGGGTGGCTGAAAGCAAGGAATTTTATTGTCTAACAGTCCTAGAGGCAAGACTTCTGAAATCAAGATGTCGATGGGGCCACACTTGCTCTGACGGCTCTAGGGGAGAATCCTTCTTTGCCTCTTCCGGCTTCTGGCATTTGCCGGCAGTCCTTGGCATTCCTCGGCTTGTAGGTGCATCAGTCCTGTTGCATGGCCGTCTTCTCCCTGTGTGTCCTCACATAACCTTCCCTCCATGCACGTCTATGTCTAAATCTCTCTCTCTTTTTTTTTTTTTTGAGACGGAGTCTCACTCTGTCGCCGGGCTGGAGTGCAATGGCACGATCTCAGCTCACTGCAACCTCCGCCTCCTGGTTTCAAGCGATTCTCCTGCCTCAGCCTCCCAAGTAGCTAGGACTACAGCCGCGTGCCACCACGCCTGGCTAATTTTTTGTATTTTTAGTAGAGACCGGGTTTCACCGTGTTAGCCAGGATGGCCTTGATCTTCTGACCTCGTGATCCACCCTCCTCAGCCTCCCAAAGTGCTGGGATTACAGGCGTGAGCCACTGCACCCGGCCCAAATCTCCCTTTTTACAGAAACACCAGTCGTATTGGATTAGGACCCAGCCTAATGTCCTCATTTTAACTTGGTTGCTTCTGTAACGAACTTATTTCCAAGTAAGGTCACGTTTTGAGGTACGGGGGTTAGGACCTCAACATACCTTTTGGGGAGACAAAATTCAACTCATAACACCTGTTAAATGTGACTGTCGATTAACTATTCAAGTGGAGCTGTTAAGTGGGGAAATTGGATGGATATATTTCGGCCTTCATCCAGTTTTTTTTTTTAATGTGTGTGATGAACATCTTCAGGCATACAGATTGTTCTGTATTTTGAATTTTGTTTTGGAATACATTTTCAAAAGAAGATAGCTCTTAATATATATTGTTAAAATATTTTCAAGAAGTGTGATGTCAATGATAAATTTACTATTCTACAGGGGAGGAGGATATAATGGCTTAAAATACAGACAAATTTATGTATGGAGCAACAGGAAGTAAAGAATTCCTAACTCCTGGCCTCCATTTTCTTGACAGAGTACATTTCCTTTCTGGCACTGCTAGACAGAGATTAAGCAATAATTTAGCTTGAATTTCTAAGTGTAATAGCATTAGGTAACACAGTTCCATGACCTCAGAAAGCTGGAGAATCACATTCTGATGTACATAAAATACATATATACTCATTTTATTAAAATGAGATTGCCAATACATTTTGTTTTAGATCTTGGAACTGTCACTCCTTTATTCTTCTATTCACTCATTTTCATTTAAAAATATTTTTTAGTTTCTATTATGTCTCAGTCACTATGGTAGATGCTCAATTTCAATAGGGAATAAGACAAATTAGCTGTGAAGCAATACTCAGGCAATGAAATATGACAAGTACTAGTGTGTGGTTAAGACCAGGGTACTATTAGGGCCTGCAGAAATGGCACCTAACAGTTTCGGGGGTTGTTAGCGGGGGTGTGAGAATGTTTTTTGGAGAAAGTGATTTAGGAAATAACATACAGATGCCACAAATATAATACTGATTACATTTAAAATATATTCTCTATTTTAGTGCTGCAATAGTATTTTCTACACTTAAACTTCTCCAGGATTCAAAACTTTTTAAAAAGAAGGTAGTACAGGATGACACAGAGAATCCTGTCTCTCCAGGAACTTCTGTAAGTATGACTTAATGTCTGTTCTTACAATACTTATCATATAAGAACTATTGGCATGCTAGGAAATTGTCTAATTATTTAGATGAAGCAGAGGAGTAAAGTAGAAAAAAACAATGAATTTGGAGTAAAAAGATTTAGGTCCTATTAATGCTATTTATTTATTGGTATACTTTGGACAAATCTCTTAATTTAAAACAAAATTGGTAATCTCATTTGTGAACTGATGGAATTGGGATATAATAATTACTAAAATCCCATCCAAAGTCCCAGATGTACCGTTATATTAATCTAGCTTTGGTCTACCTAGCAAATAAAGTTGTTTCCCAAGGCTTGCTCCTCATTCCACTTTTGAACTATTGCCTTAGCATTGCCAGTCAGATACCTGTGCTGTTTCCTGCTTTGGATTCCTCATAGATAGAATCTTCCATTCAAGCTCTCAAATCTGACAACTGATGTCACATATTCTCTGATTAGGCTTTGATAAGACCAAGTAATTTAACAATACAGGATTGTTTAGGACTGAAATATAAAGATTCATCATCTAGAACCCTTGCTCATTATTTCAAGTATTACTAATAAAATCGCTAATATCTAGCATCATTACAAATTAGCAAAACTAATTGTCCTTAATAGAGACTCATTTCTTACTATATTGGAAGCAATAAAAATGCTAAAAAGCAATCTAACTCTAAAAATTGACTTAGAATAATGATTGTCAATTGGGGGTGATTTTGCCTCCCGGGGAAAATTTGGCAATGTCTGGAGATATTTTAGGTTGTCACAACTGGGTGGAGGGGGGTGCTACTGGCATCTACTAGGTAGAGGCCAGGGAAGTTGCTAAACTTCCTTTATTCTACAGGACAGCCCTCCACAGCAGTTATCTGACCCTAAATAGGTCAGTAGTGTTGAGGTTGAGAAACCCTGACTGAGATTAATGTGACCTATCTTTTCATTAGTCACAGGAAATCTGAGCATTGAGTGATTAAGTTATACTGATGGACATTTTTTTCTGTATTGCTAATCTACATACTAGACTCTCTGAGTACTTCTTGTGCCCATTCGAATCACTATCCTCCCTGTGGGCCTCTGTTGACTGCTTATTCTTGGTTTTTTTTTTTTTTTTTTTTTGAGATGGAGTCTCACTCTGTCGCCCACTGGAATGCAGTGGCACAATGTCGGCTTACTGCAACCTCCACCTCCTGGGTTCAAGCAATTCTCCTGACTCAGCCTCCTGAGTAGTTGGGACTAGAGGTGTCTCCCACCATGCCTGTCTAATTTTTGTATTTTTAGTAGAGAGTTTCACCATATTGGTCAGGCTGGTCTCGAACTCCTGACCTCAGGTTATTCACCTGCCTTGGCCTCCCAAAGTGCTGAGATTACAGGTTTGAGCCACTGCGCCAGGCCTGTTGACTGCTTACCCTTGTTTCCGGGGAACAACTTGCCCTACTCTTCCTGTACTACCCACCTGCATTTGAGCCTCTTTAGGCCCCATTAGCTACTCCTGGCTAGCACATGTTGCTGATTGGTTGGACATGAGGAGCTGTCAGAGATGCATAGCAGGAAATACTTAGAACAAATGGCAGTTGTTCTAAATGATTTTAAAGTTCCTAGTGTCTACGATGGACTCCACTCCCCCAGAAAAAGCTTTCTTTGCACATCTCTCCTAGCTCTCAGTAGCTCTGGACATTTGTCACCTCTTTGTGAAGTGTAATATTGAGGGTGGCAAATTAATTATAATACCTGTTTGGAATATGAGCAGCATACAGCAGCATGACACAGTGGATTAAGACTGTGGACTCTGAAGGCAGGAAGACATAGGTTGGAATCCCACCTCCGTCAAAATATGACAGTATTTAGGCAAGACAGTTAACCTTCCTAGGTGTCAGTTCTCCAAACTGTAAAATGGAAATGATTATAATACCTCTTTGGCTGTTAGGAGGATTAAATGAGATAATATATACAAAGCATGTAGCACAGTACCTGACACATAATAACTAAATGGATATTAGTGAATATTATTTATTTTTTAGCCCTTAAAATGACATCTACAAAAACTTTTAATGACATAGAAACTGCTGATAATATAATTTGCAGTGAGAAATTCACACTGCAAAACTATTTTTCAACAATGAGTACAGAGAGAAAAGGAAAGCTGAAAAGCAGTATGCTAAAATATTAATAGAAGATTGTTGGATTGTGGGTGATTTTATTCTGAATATTTTTTATATTTTATAGAATGTGCAAGAATCATTTCTAAATTTAAAATTGTGATACTGTGGAATGATACCAGATGCCTTTTAAACTTACATTACATTTAGTCTTAGGCTAGAAACTTGACATTATTAAATGGAAAGATAACCATCAGTTTAATATTGTTTAGGCCACTGAAAATAAAGATGACAATGAGTTTTTAGATCCTATTTCCCTAAATGCCCGAGAATATTTCAACATTCATCTGTGGTTGAGGTGCCGCTTAGCATTGGTGACTGCGTTTGTTGCACAGATTCATGGCATTGGAATTGTGAAAGGTACAAACATTTGCTTAATCAATGTTTTCATAAAAATTAATTTTACATAGGTGAAGAGGGGTTTATTGGGATATATTTTATTATGTTAATGTTTTATAACTTTCTAGCTTGATCTGCTTATAGAATTAAAAATTCAGGTTATTAATATATAAGAATATTTTTAACAGCCCTTTGTATCATTGAAAGTGGCATACATCTTACTAATGTATGCAAAACAGGTAAAGCAATTTCAAAATACGAATGCCCAGGTCTTCTTGTCATCTGGGAAGGCAACTAAGTGTAGGAGTGAAGAGCACAGATTACTGGAGCCAACCCACTTGGGTTCTAATATTGTATCCACCGCTTCCTTGCCAAGCCTTTCTTGGCCAAGTCTCTTAAATCCCCCTTCCTCAGTTTCCTACCCTGTAAAATGGAGACAATTGTACCTACTTTATAGGATTATTGTCAGAATTAAATGGGTTAAATTTATACTGTTCTTAGATCACAGCTTGGCACATGTAAATGTTAGTTCTTGCAGTGATTAATCATTATCTATTTGTATACCTATCTATTCACTCATTTCTATCCATCTTCCAAATTAAATTATCTCATGCAATATCATCATTTTTGCAGCACTGGAAAGTCCTAAAGTACTTTCCCCCAAATTACAACACATTTATTTTCCATGTTTCATGTAGAGTCTGTTTTCCATCTTAATATACTCCCCTGTTCTTTGATATTATGCAATATTTCTGTGATGAAAATTGGGGCTATTGCACATGTATAACTTCTTACTTTCTCAATGCATTTTAAATAACCACATTTGTTTATTTTAGAGGGTGATATGACAGATTGCCTGAGCCTCATCAATGAAGTGTGTATGGAGGCGAAAAGTGCAGGTGACGCGGAACTGCAGGCTGAATTCTTGACACAAGCTGTAATTCTTGGCCTACAAGAAAAGCATTTAAAGGCAGACATCATAATAAAACTTCAGGTAGAAAGGAAACTTTGTTCATATTTATAGTCAGGGAGGGATTCCAGTTAGAACAAAAGGAGAGAATTTCAAATTCCACTAGGTACTGAATGCATAACAATTAACATGGCCAGCTCTTGTTTCAATGAATTGGAAACAGTACTATCAAAATGAATAATTTTATTTTAATAGGATATAATACATTTGCTGGAAGGAAATGAATTTATTTCTCCTCAATCACGGCTAACTCTGGCAAGAAGCCTAGTTTTGCTGGATGACTTAACCAAAGCTGAGAAATTCAAGGAATCTCCCTTTTCAAAAACAGGAAAATTAAATTTGTTGACTTGGGCGCATAGCATTTTAACTGAACAGGTGAGAATGCTTTTGTGTCTGCAAGACATAGAAACTTACTTTTCTCTCTTTCCTCCTATTCCAAACCACGTCAACTAATTGTTCATTACAATGTTTGTTTTTTTAAATAGATGCTAACTTTTGGAGAAACAATTGAATTTCATTCATCAAACACTAAATATGCAAATCCATTACAGCCTTTGAAAAATATCTATCTTCCCCATGTCATGTTATTGGCCAAAATAAAAATGAGAATTGGTAAGAACATTTAAACTTATATTGCACTAGAATAACTGATAAAAATGTTTAAGTTATTTTTAGGCAGGCTATCATATGAGTGCATTTAAAAGAGGCAATATTTATGAATACTCAGGCTCCATTTATTTAACCAGTAGTTTTTGATCACTTATCATATGCCACACTGTGTGATGTATAGATAGCCTTTATATATGAATAAAGTACGTGGTTGATTACCATAATATAACATGCATAACTGCTTGGTCTAGACTATTGCACTTTATCCAGGTCATCAGTCTTTTGGATTAAAATTATGCCCACATAATTTACTTCAAAATTACCGTGCAATTCAGTAATTTTACTGAAAAAAATCCTACAAACACAAAATACATTTCTTAAATAATCTGTTGTCTAGCATATTTAAATTATAACTAACTGTTAAAGACGATTTTGGAAAGGAATGTGTTAAATGCATTATGTATTTTATAACTGATGCTATGAAGTACTTATACCTTTAAAAATGCTAATTTAATGCCTGTGAACAAAAAAATAGTTAATTTTTTATTATTTATTTTCTTTCTTCAACATTTATTTTAAGTTCAGGGGTACATGTGCAGGATGTGCAGGTTTGTTATATAGGTAAATGTGTGCCATGATGGTTTCCTGCACAGATCATCCTATCACCTAGGTATTAAGCCCAGCATTCATTGTTCATTGGCCATTCTTCTTGATGCTCTCCCTCGCTCTACCCCCAGTAGGTCCTGGTGTGTGTCATTCCCCCTCGACGTGTCCATGTGTTCTCATCATTCAGCTCCCACTTATAAGTGAGAACATGCGGTGTTTGGTTTTCTGTTCTTGCGTTAGTTTGCTGAGGATAATGGCTTCCAACTCCATCCATAGAACATGATCTCGTTCCTTTTTATGGCTGCATAATATTCCATGGTGTATATGTACCACATTTTCTTTATCCAGTCTATCATTGATGGGCATTTAAGTTGATTCCATGTCTTCTCTATTGTGAATAGTGCTGTAGTGAACATATGCTTGCATGTATCTTTAGAATAGAGTGATTTATATTCCTTTGGGTATTACCTAATAATTAGATTGCTGGGTCAAATGGTATTTCTGCCCCTAGTCTTTGAGGAATCACCACACTGTCTCCACAGTGGCTGAACTAATTTACACTCCCACCAACAGTGTGAAAGCGTTCCTTTTTCTCTGCAACCTTGCCAGCATCTGTTGTTTTTTGACTTTTTAATAATAGCCATTCTGACTGGTGTGAGATAGTATCTCATTGTGGTTTTGATTTGGATTTCTCTAATGATCAGTGATGTTGAGCTTTTTTTCATGTTTGCTGGCTGCATGCATGTCTTTTGAGAAATGTCTGTTTATGTCCTTTGCCTATTTTTTAATGTTTTTTTTTTCTTGTAAATTTGTTTGAGTTCTTTGTATACTCTGAATATTAGACCTTTGTCAGATGGGTAGATTGCAAAGATTTTCTCCCGTTCTGTAGGTTGTCTGTTCATTCTGATGATAGTTTCTTTTGCTGTGCGGAAGCTCTTTAGTTTAATTAGATCCCATTTGTCAATAAAAATAGCTTAAATAAAAGTGTTAATGAAGGTGATATTCATTTTTTTTGGAAGCTCTGATAACTTGTTTGTAAAAGTTTAAGAAATAAACTTGTATCTTACAAATATAGGAATTGTCAAAAGTCTTCATATTTTTATGACTCAAGGTCCCTTGAAGGGACAGCATCTTATGTTCTTTCACAATACTCTAGTTAGTGCCTTAACTAGTGGACTGGCTGATAATGGTATTTTCAATCCCAGGTGGATGGTATAGTTTCCCTGCAGTGGGAAAACCGTGTATCAGCCTAACTCTGCTTTGTGAGCATGGTTGACTCCAGCCTCCTTCTGCCTCTCTCTTTTCTCAGGGGAGGAGCCTGTCCCTTTATCAATGCTGCTGAGCCTTTTGGCCTTGCTGTAGCTCCTAGTTGGCTCTGTCCTTCCCGGGGACCTTGCTTTGGCACTTTTACCCCTCTCTCACATATTTTCTACCTTCCTTACTCAACACATCCTTTTCCCTCCTTCCTTCAGTTTGTAAATATTTTCAAATATCCACCAGTAAAAAACCAGACTAAACAAACAAACAAAAAACAATAACAAACCTACTGTAAGCCTCTGTCATTCTCACAAAACGTCCTTCCAGCCAGACTCCTTAAGGGTAGAGTCTGCTCTCTTCCTCTTCTTTCCTCCTCTCTCATTCACCCCTCACCTCACTTCATTCTGGATTTGGACCAGAGAAATCACTCTTGAGTTGGTCACCAAGGACTTAATCTATAATTCCAACATGTAGTTTTCAGACCCTCCAAAGCATTTGACATTGCTGACACCAATCACAACTTCCTGAAACTCTGCTCTCTGGATTCTCAGGTGCTGCATTCTCCCAATTTTCCATCTCCCTCTCTGGTTTGCTATCCATAATTACCTTTCTATTTCCCTAGTCTATCCTTTAAGTAAACGATCTCTATTTGTTCTGGCTTAAAAGGCTTCTTATGATGTGGTCCAAGCTGACCTGTGCCCCTTCCCACCCAACCCTCTGGTCACACTGAATCACCGTGACTGCACGTGATGCATGTGGTGCTGCATGCTTTACACCTTTGCACATGCGATTTTCTCCATTAGGAATAATCTTCCCCTGAAATCCCATTCCTACCATATCATTCTCTTCCCTCTCCTCCCCACTACCCACTGGCTGCCACACATGCAAATACATTTCCTTAAACTCTGTCCATCCTTCAGATCTCAGTTAAGCATCACTTCTTCCAGGAAGCTTTTCCTGAACCCCAAGACTGGGTGGTGTGCCTCACCCCGCTTCTAATTGATTATTCTTATTGTAACGCTCACCATGTTGGTTGTTAGGGACAATTTACTTGCTTGTTTGAAGCCTCCATTATGACGTAAGCTTCTTAAGGCAACAATTTTGTTTTGTTCCTCTGATATCCTGGGCACCTAGCACAGTGCCTGAAATCAAGCAATCAATAATGGTGCTTTCAGATTTCATTCATCCATTAGACTACTATACAACCACTAATAATAATGTTGCAGAATAATTTTTATACAATGGAAAGGTGTTCACACTACATTGGAACATATATAACACAACATTACAAAATGTTCATTGTATACATCAAAATATCATTGGAAAATAGGGACTCCCCTTGGCAGGTGTGATTATGGATGATGTTTATTGTCTTCTTTTTGCTTCTCTCTCTCCTTTAGTCTGCTATAATGAACTACAATGAACACATATAACTTTGGTAACAAAAAAATTGTTCAAGAAATATGTTTTGGTCAAGGTACAAACCTAATGAAAATTAAGCATTTAGCACTAAGTACCATTTCCAGCAGATAGTATGTGCTCAGTAAATGTTAGCTCGTTTTCAAATATTTGAAGAAAAACTAGTGGACAGTGCTGTGGAAGAAAGACTAACACACAGGTTATTAGAAATAGGAAACTGCAGAGCAAGCTGGTTAGATGAAGATTTGGGATCTGGAGGACCTAGGCCTGAATCTTGGCATTACTATTTCTTAGTTGTCTGATCTTGGAAGTTATCCAAGCTCTTAGACTTCATGCCTTATCTGAAAAATAGAGGTAGGCTGTTTGCCCTATATATTTTAAATAATGAAATGAAATCAAATATATATAGTATTAAACAGTGCCTGGCACACAACAGTCATGCACTAAGTGGTAGTACAGTTGTTATTTCTTACATCTTACTTTATCTTTACTACTTATTTTACTTTAGTTTCTTTATCTTTGTCAGTTTGATCAAGTTGTTTTTATGACCTTTTTTTCTGTTATTTTAGACTTTCATTGTACTTTTCCTTTCCCCGTCTGCAGACTCAGACATGTGGTTCCCTAATGTAATACCCAGATCCAACTTTCCTCTCACCAAGAGGCTCTTACCTGTTTCCCTCATAGGCCACCCCCAGTTAGATGGGACTTTAGATGAATTTTTGTTTCCCTCATAGGTCATCCCCAATTAGATGAGACTGTAGATGAATTTTACCTTCCTACTTTAAAAGTTTAAGAAATAAACTCACCATCTAGAGATATCTAGAAGTTTTGCTCCTTCTCTCCTACTGTCTCTAGCTCCCAGATTTTACTGAGATAATTTAGTACTTTTTAAGCAAAGTATCCTGATGCTTTTCCTTTCAACTAGTCCTTTCCTTTTTAAAGAAACTCTATTTCTAATTTCTAATATCTAATCCTAGTCATTGTACCACTGAGAAAGTGCTGCTGTTCTTCCTCCCTCCTTCTTTTCGTTCATCTTCAAAGCCTTCAGAGTCCTTCAGTCTCTGTTCTGCTTCATAGGTTGTTGATTGAATCCTTTTCTCTTTCTTTTTAAGTGTTTTCCTCAGATTATATTCTGATTCCATGTTCTCGGCAAATACCGTTCTTGCACTCTGACAGGTGAATGATGTGCTCCCAACTCAGTACCAGAATCTTTGGGTGTGGCTGTTTTTTCTCAGGGTTTGTTAGAGATTATTCCATCATGTCTAGCTTTGAGTGTCTCAAATGAGAACTGCAGTGTCAGTCTAATTTTCGTTTTCTTTTGGTAAGAAATTTGTTCTTTCTTTCTGAAAACTTACAGGATTTTCTCTTTTGTCTCTGTAGCTCAGGAATTTTACCAGCATGTGTCTGGGTATATGCCTTTTCTTTCTCTGCCTAGAAATCAGTGAGCACTTTCAATCTGCAGATAAGTCTCTTTCCAGCTGCCGGAAAATTTCTTCTTGCTTAATTATTGCCTAGTCACTCTCTGTTCTTTCTTCTTCTTCAGTTACTAGTACATCGAGAGCCATCTGGCCTAGGTTCAAATCTTAAGCATGTGATTTAACTTCTTTGTGCCTTAATTTCCTCATCTCAAAAATGGGAGTTTTTACAGTTGTCTGTTTGACTGCTGTAACAAAATACCTTAGACTGAGTAATTTGTAAACAGCGGAAACCTGTTGTTCACAGCTCTGGAGTTTGGGAAGTCCAAGAGAATAATGGAGTGGTAGATTTGGTGTCTGGTGAGGGATGGCTCTGCTTTACAGATGGTACCTCCTATGTGTCCGTACATGGTGGAAGGGGCAGATGGGCTTTCTCAAGTTTGTCTTTTATGAGGAGAAGTCTGTCTTCTTGTCTTTTACAAGAACAGTAATCTCATGCAGGAGGGCAGAGCCCTCATGACCTAATCACCTCCCAAAGTCTCTACCTCTAATAGCATCATGTGGGGGTTACATTTCAACATATGAATTTTAAAGGGGCACAAACATTCAGGGGATAATAATGGCACTTACTTGATAGGATTGTTAAGAAGATGTTAAATGCCTAGACCAGTGCCTGGGCCATAGTAAGCACTATTGAGTGTTGACTATTATTATTTATATGTCAAGTCTTGATCTGTCTTCTAAGTCTATTATGTTTTCCTTTATAACTTCCACTTATTTTTATCATCTATAACTTGAACTACTTTTACTTCCACTTGATCTTTCTGATTATTAATTCAAGTTTCAGCATTGACCATCTTCTCAAAATTATCTGAAAACTTTCTATCTCTATACATGCTCTTTTTTGATTTGTCATCTGAATTTTAATCAGTTTTATTTTACTACTGCCACCTTTTCTGGGGGTTATATTTATTCTTCCTCTTGTCAGCTGCTGGATCTTTTTTGCCAGGCTATTTTACTTTGTCTGTTTATTGTGGGTCATGTCTAGCTTTGGATTAATTTCAGTAGTGGCCATGCTGCAAGTGGTGGTTAAGAATAGCTAGTTCTGCCTATATGGGTTGGCTCTATACCAGACTTCAAAAGTTCAATTCCCTGTGAAGCACCAGGAGAAGCAGCAAAGGCCAATACTCTTTAGTTTCAGGAATGGAGAGGACTCAGGCCACCTTCAAGCCCCTCACAGGTCCTGGAAAATCAAGAAGGCAGCCTGCCAGAGCTGTCACTCTTTGAAGCTAGAGACTTTGTTCCAAGCTCTTTTTGGATGCTGTCCCTGATCTTTGATCCAAGGCTGCCTGCCCGTGGTTCCCAGGCTCTTGTCCATCCCAGAGTGCAGAAGATCCTGTATCAGCTCTGTCTGTTCTTACCCATCACCTTCTAGGACCCACCTGCCTCCTGCAGCAGCAGCAGCAACAGCTCTGGAGAAGCTGATCATTGGATTAGATTGGGAAAGGGAGGGCAGCAAGGGCATGCCCAAGCTATCATCTGTGCAGAATCTCCCATCCCCCTTCTGTTCCTCCCTCTTGTTATTATTATTGATCATTGTTATATGTTGATGATCATCATCACATATGAATTTTATTACTTGACATAAATTACTTCCCCTTTGTATTAAGTTTCCTCCTTTATAAAGTTAGGCTGACTTAATTGGCCTCTTGAATTCCTTCCAGCTTGTTGATCTCATGAGAGCTATTTTTCTCTATTTTCAGTCTACAGTTTCTTCAATTATCAGGACATTTGATTTCTACAGGAGCTTAAAATACAGATTGTGTTAAATTGTACAGATTGTGTTAAATCAAATATATTCTGTACTTTTCTGACTTACTAATCTTGAGGATGTGTCACCACTCAATGACAATACTGTTGCTGTGTTTTAGAGTCACTTAAGGCTGAACAGCTTGCTTCCTGGTGTATTATATTAAACACAGACTTAACAAAACCCAAAGCAGCTTTTCTGTCAAAACAACATCAGTTTTACAACGTCTTTTTCACAGAGTTGATGTTTACTGGAAAAAGGAGCACTTAAATATTATAAAGCATAAAATCAGCTGTGACTTGATGCTTTCTTGATAATTTTCCTTTATAGTATAGATTGTGTCACACAAATGGGCTACTTAAAATTTTTTTTCATGTGAAAGTCTCTGATAGAAAAAGGCATTTAGAGATTATTTTTATAAGACAAAAATGAACATCATGGTTATTTAAAATCTTTTTTAAATTAATGACTGAAGCTTGAGCTTCCTTATTACATGAAAAAGTAGATTACTGATTCTGTGATAGGAGTGAATGAAAGTTACTTACATTTCTTATGTTTATTCAATCAGCAAACATTCATTGAGGACCACTTATATGCAAGAATGGTGCTGGGAAGTGGGGACATACTAGGAAGCCAGTCCTCATCTCTGCCCTCAAGAAGCTTATTATCTAGTCAGGGAGGGAGAGAAAATAGTTCATAATCCTGTAACAATTCTAATTTTAACAAAAATCTAGAAGACAATTCAAGTATTATTTTTATATATTAGTGCCATTATCATATTGTATATCATACCATATCATATATCATATCATATGGCACTAATGTATAATATAAACTGTATAGTACTAATACATATTATATATACATATATGTGGCATGATGACATGAAGTATTTGTTATTTTTGTCTTATATTGATATTTGGTATAATTTGAAACAATAAGTGAAATATACAAAAAGGGGAGATGTTGAAATATGGTTGTGCTGAACAAATTAGCGTATCTTTTATTTCCCTTCTAGCCTGGAATGTAATCACAGTTGATAATTGTTGAGGTTTAGAGTATGGGCTCTAAGAAAGAATTCTTATTTAATTCAATTCCCTTGAAAAAGTCATTTAACTTCCCTTGTTTTCATTTCCTCTCCTATAAAATGTGGGTGAGTGCTAATGTCATTAGCCTCTGAGATGACGTGAGTGGCATGCATAACATATTTATTTAGAAGGGCACCTCCTCACTTGTTTTAAGAGCTTTGTGGGTGTCAGCTGTTGTTCCTGTTCCATGCCTGGCCTCCTTACTCTTCTGGGAGCCTCCCAGAAGCAAAGGCTTTTCCTCTCCATATTCTTCTTCTCCGTATTCACTTTGTCATCTCCGTATTCTCATCAGTGTGCTGCCATCCCGCCTGGTTCAGAGTAAGGACTCAGTAACTTCCTGGATGAGAGAGAGAGAGAGAGACAGAGAGAGAGATTGAGGCTGTCCATCATCCTGCCATTCACATAGCACATGCCTGAATGAAAAGTTTACAAAAAGTTCTAGGTTTAAAAAAATATATCCTTTGTAGGGCATAGCAACTTGGAATTAGAAAATTTCAGAACCTAAAGATACCTCACAATTTTGTAGTTCTGCTGCATTTTATTTTTTAGCATTTAGTAGCCAAGAAATGTTTTAAAGACATGTAATACCCAATATTTCAATCATTTTTTCAGAGGACGCTCAAGGCTTGGAGGCATGTAGGGACTTGTTCAAAGCCTCAGTGATATGGTAGTACCAATGACTGGCCAGGATCCAGCACTTCAGCTAGAATTCAGTATCTGTATCAGAGTCCTACACTGCCTTTCTGTTTATATTGCTTTATTGTGTGTTCAATTATCCTATCAATTAATTATTTCCCCTACTTGCATTCTCCTCTTTATGCCAACGTTTTTGTTCTTTAAAATTACCAAAGAGAAGGTGTTCATCTGCTTTTATCCTAGACAGCCACGTTCTCTGGGATGGTTTCCCTAACCTCCCCCAATCTGGGCCTGCTAGCAAAGTGCCCCGTGCTTTCTCTGCTACACAATTGGCCATGCAGTATTTTGATTGCCTGTCTGGCTATTCATATTCTCCATTAAACAAAATACTAGGCTTCATGACCTCCCTCTTAAGAGATAGTGCAATGTTGTAGTTTAGAGTGTGGGCCCTGGAGCCAGACTGCCTAGGTTCAAATTATGGCCCTTCTGTTTACTAGCCATCTAACCTTGGGTGAGTTGCTGAAACCTCACTGAGCTACTGCTTTGTCCTCTGTCAAATAAGCTTGATAATGGTGCCCACTCAGAGTTGCGGGGATCATATGAGTAATGCATTTAAGTCCTTCAGAGGGTGGCTGGCATGTAGGACACATTTAATAAATCTTAGCTCTTATTATTTTCTTTTTTTGTTTTTATCAAGTACCTAAGCACTTAGAAAATGTTTGTTGAATAAATGTCTGCCTGTCTGGCTCTGGGGTTACACAGATAAAGTCTAATATCTCTTCCATACAATGGTTTTTTAAGTAAAAACATGTTAAATAATGATGGGGCCTAATAAAAAGCATAGCATGTAGCCCTTGTCCATCATGGGTTTGCTGTCTAGTGGAGATGACAAAACAAAACAAAACAAAACACACAAAGCAAGTAACCACTATAATGCTTAATAGAAAGAAAATTACTCCCTATTAATATTTGCAAATTTTATTGGGAACAACATAAAATTTCCAGGTGTTTCCCTATTAACAACCTCATTTTAGCAGCATGAAAGTTGTTCTGTAGAGCATTGTGAAATTTTAGAAGGAAAGGGTTTTGAGTGATTATCCTTCATTTAAAAAATAAGAAAACATGTTAGAAATGTATCAAAGAAAAAATTTCAAAGGCTTATTACTGTAGTTCATTGAAATATTGGGTATTATATGTCTTTAAAACATTTCTTGGATGCTAAAAACTGTAAAAACTACCAAAGTTCTTGATAGATTTCATTACTATGAGAGCAGTCTGGTAACTTGGAGGCTTGTTATAAACACTGTGTATTTTATTGTTCTTCCCCACCCAACTGTTTTTCTTTTAGGACATACAGTGGCCAAGCAAGTATATTACAAGAATAAAAGGAAGGACCCCTCGAAGTGGTTACCTGCTCTTCATCTGTTTGATGTGGCACTGAAGCTCTGTAGAACAACAGCAGTGGAGGAACATGAGGTGGAAGCTGAAATCCTTTTTCAGAAAGGTAAAATGCATCTGGGGTCAGAACTATGATAAAATTTATGGAATTCTTTTTTATGTCAACAACAGGATTCTTGAAAATCTGGTCCCTGACTATAAAAATTACAAACATACAAAGGGCTTAGAGATGATTAACACAACGGTACCTCCACCAAATCCAGTTTTAGGTAAAAGAGCGCTGCTTATTTTAAGTTTATGTCTAGAAAGAAAAAAGTACTACTGCTTCATTTCTTTTATAATTGTAATTGATTCTTCTTATACAAAGTTTGAGGTTTGACTGAAAAATGGCAGCATAGCCTCTTAGCTATAAATAATATTACTTAAATAGTACTTGGAAGACATTTTTTCTGCATCGTTTCATTACTTAGCTAAACATTTTGGTTAATTTTTGTAAATAAGAGATACATCCTCATTGAAATTAAATAGATATAGCACACCTATACTTAAAATATATATAACACGTATTTCCTTAATACATTTATATAATTTTATTGTGGGCATTTTACCTCTGAGAAAAAGATAAGGATGATTGCTATCATTTACTGAGTATCTACTAGATGCTAGGTGCTGTATTCAGTATGTTCAATATGTATCTCATAGGGCTAATTCTTAAAATAGCTCTGCAAGATAGGCATGACAAATCCTGATGAGGAAAATTAGGTGCTGTCTGGTTAAGTGACTTTCCAAAAGTCAACAGCCACTAAATGATAGTGCCCAGATGTGAGCTCAACACTGGCCAGCTCTGTGCCCTTTCCACAGGCTGCATGAAAGCTGTGAATCCTTTCTGTAATGATTATAGAAGTTTCCTTTCCCATCCTCATGTGCTCTGCTAGTGCCTACATTTTTTTTTTTTTTTTTTTGAGGTGTTGTCTCGCTGTGTTGCCCAGGCTGGAGTGCAGTGGCATGACCTTGGCTCACTGCAAACTTTGCCTCCCAGGTTCAAGCAATTCTCCTTCCTCAGCCTACTGAGTAACTGGGACCACAGGCGTGCACCACCACACTTGGCTAATTTTTGTGTTTTTAGTAGAGATGGGGTTTCACTATGTTGGCTAGGCTGATCTTGAACTCCTGACCTCAAGCTATCCCCCGCCCTCGGCCTCCCAAAGTGCTGGGATTGCAGGCATGAGCCACCAGGCCCAGCCTACTAATGCCTATATTTGAAGGCTGCAGCTCACCATGAGGGCTGGAAGCTGTGAGAGCCAGCGCATTTGTGTTATCATAGAGGGTTTTCAGCCATTTGCTGACTTTTTAGGATTTATTTTTTCTCCTTAGGTTTGTGATTTTTCTAAAATTTTAAAAGTGTTTTCAATTTATTTTTAACTGACAAAGCAATTGTATATATTTATGGGGTATAGTGTGACTTTTTGATACATGTATATTTTGTGGCATGATTAAATCAAGCTAATTAGCATATCCATCACTTCACATACTTATCATTTTTTTTGTGGTGAAAGCATTTAAAATCTATAATTATTATTAATTATAGTCACCATGTTGTACAGTAGGTCTCCACAACTTATTCTTCCCATTTAACTGGAACTTTGTACCCTTTGACCAATATCTCCCTGTTCCTCCACCATCCCTGACTTTTTAAGATTCTTCAGTTAAGTGAGATCATGCAATATTTGTCTTTATGTGCCTGGCTTATTTCACTGAGAATAATGTCCTCCAGGTTCATCTATGATGTCTTCAAATAACAGGATTTCTTTCTATTTTAAGGCTGAATAGTATTCCATTGTGTATATATATCACATTTTCTTTTCTTTTCTTTTTTTTTTTTTTTTTTTTTTTTTGAGACTAAGTCTCACTCTGTCACCCAGGCTGGAGTGCAGTGATGTGATCTCGGCTCACTGCAACCTCCACCTCCCAGGTTCAAGTGATTCTCCTGCCTCAGCCTCCTGAGTGGCTGGGATTACAGGCGCACACCACCACGCCAGGCTAAATTTTGTATTTTTAGTAGACAGCGTTTCACCATGTTGGGCAGGCTGATCTCGAACTCGTGACCTTGTGATCTGCCCACCTCAGCCTCCCAAAGTGCTGGGATTACAAGCATGAGCCACCACGGCCAGCCATATCACTTTTTCTTTATCCATGCACCTGTCGAAGGGTATTTAGATTGATTCCATATCTTGGCTATTGTGAATAATGTGAATAATGCTACAATGAACATGGGAGGGCAGATGTTTTCTATGATATCTGTGAAGGAGACAGGGGAAAGAGGAGAATGCATGTCAAAAAAGGGAATGTAAGATACAGGAGGAGGGAGAAGCACAAAGTAAGAGAATGGAGAGAGAAGTTAGATGGGAAGATAGGAAGACCAGTTGTGTAGGGCAAGCCAAAGAAGGCTTGCTTCACGTTGCTTCCTGAATGCAGGGGAAGCCTGAGAGTTCTGAAGAAGGAGGCAATGGGTCTTTCCTCATTGGCTTACCTTCTGGAAGAAATAGACAGACATACAAAAGGATAGCACACTAAATATTCTGAATTTCCAGCATGAAATATTTGTTCTTAAGTTCTAAGTGCTAGAAAAAGGAAAAACCATCTTTGTATCTTTTTCTTCTTTCAGGCAAAATAGAACGCCAAATACTAATGGAAGAGAAATCTCCAAGTTTTCAACTTGAGAGTTTATATGAAGCTATACAACTAAGCCTGAAAAATGATCAAAACTCAGGGTAAAAAGATATTCCATTGTTGTAGCTGTGTGTGTTTGCCTTGAGCCCCGTGTTCTTGTAGTACATTGACCACTCGAGGCTGGATTGATTGGGATGTCTTCTGAAAGCAGAGCTAGTTCTTGGGGTCCATCTCAAGCGTGTTGCTCTTTGTTCTGACCCAAAGCCTCCTTTAAAGTAATGGTAAATGATGGCTGTCCTCATAGTGGCATATTGGCCTGTACCCAGATCTCCTGTCAGTCCCAGGATTGCTGGAGCCTCCTCAGGGTGACTGGCTTCTAAACTGGAAGATCCTTCCCTAAATGTGCAATTGTGTCTAGAAGGGGTTCGTGTGGCTATTCACTCTGGTCATGAGGACCAGGACTGGCCAACTTAATTCTTAATTCTGTATGAATATCACCTCAATATTGAGTAAGCCACCTTTATTACAATGGCACTGATCCAGGTGCACTGATCCCCAGCTGACAGATTTGATAGTGAATACATAGACCTAACCCATACCAAATCACTGCTTTCTGCATTGCATAACTCTATGTATTTCTTTCTATTTTAATTAGTGTAGGAGGATAGAGAGGGGCCTACATTTTCCAGGCTAATTCCTCCAGCCCAGACCTTCACTGATTTAGTGTCTTGTGTGCTAGAATATTCCAGAATGGTCTCGATGCCAGGCTTCCTGGCAGTTATAGCATGGAGTGTTGCCACCACAGGAAAAGGCAGAATGCTTAGCTCTCTTCAAGAACTTCCAATCTTAGTAGGGAGGAAGATGCTAGTATCTATGGTCAAAAGTGCTATGAAAAGAGGGTGTGTGTTTGTGACAGATGCTGGTTTTGCCAGTTTTTACCTTTCATCAGCTCAGAAATTGTTGGCAAATGATACCAATGATTATGCATGGTGAAGCTATTTAATAAGTACAGTGCTATATCATTTTAGATTGATAAGAGACTCCTACCTAGAAATGGCTCTATTGTATTTTCATCTGAAGAAGCCAAAGATAAAAATTTCAGGATCACCATTAACACTTAAGGTAAAAGTCTATTTTATTAGAAATTATGAGTTAATTGCCTTTGAGCTTGCTATTTTGTTAACACTGTGCTATTGAAATAATGAGGCTGATTTTCCTGTGTGGCTTGGAGAAATTAATTCATTGCTTTGTAGTTAACACTTGTAACTATGTTACAAACAGATACCTCTTCAGACATTTTATATAGGACTTTGGAAATTATTTTTATATACACATTTCTGCCTGTGAAAATGTTATCCATGAAATGTAAGTGTACATATATATATACTTAATATAGAAATATACAGTTACGTTTCATGGATAACATAAATGCAAGGCAATGAATGAGTCATTAGTATTGATCAGGAAAATTCAAGAAATGATATATTGGTTAAACAGATGGACAAGTGAAGTTTTCAATACTGATATGGCCTATAAGCAGATTACCTCTTGATAGAATCATTCATTCATTCATCACATATCTATTGAGCATCTACTATGATCCAGGTACTCTTATAGAGGAATATGTTAAAGCAGTGTCTAAAACAAACTTGGTCCCTGTTCTCATGGAGCTTCCCTTTCAGTAGAGGAAAACATAATAAACCAGTAAAGGAAGGAGACCAGAGGAGGAAAGGTGGGAGGAAATGAGGGAGAAGGAGGGGAAGGGCATGTATTAGTTCATTTTCATGCTGCTAATAAAGACATACCTGAGACGGAGTAATTATAAAGGAAAGAGGTTTAATGGACTCACAGTTCCATGTGGCTGGGGAGTCCTCACAATCATGGTGGAAGGCGAAAGTCACATCTTACATGGCAGCAGACAAAGAAAGAATGAGAACCAAGTGAAAGGGGTTTCCCCTTATAAAACCATCAGATCTCCTGAGATTTATTCACTACCACGAGAACAGTATGGGAGAAACTGCCCCATGATTCAGTTATCTCCCACCAGTCCCTCCCACAATGTGTGGGGATTTTGGGAGCTACAATTCAAGATGAGATTTGGGTGAGGACACAGCCAAACCATATTAGAGGGTGACTTAGGTAGTGAAATTTGGAGCTAGGAATAACTTGTATTGGTGGGATTTTCAGTGAATGACCTGAGAAGGGGTGATGTTTGAAGCAGGGTTTAGTGGATGAGGAGGGACCCCAGCAAAGAGTTGCAGAGGGGTCGCATCTTCTAGCTAGAGCAGTGCTTCCAAAGTAAGGTATGGAAACACCTCTGAAAATCTTGTGAAATGGCAGAATCTGATTCAGTAAATCAGGGATGGTCTCTGAGATTTGGCATTTCTAACGAGCCTCCCAGGTGATGCTGATGCTGCTGGTCTGTGGGCCACACCTGAGGACCAAGGGTCTAGACTGAGGGAGATCCCAGAGGCAGGAATAATTTGGGTGGATTTGAGATATATGAACCCAGTAATTTTATTTTTTTGTTTTTAAAATTTTAGTGGGCTTTTCTGTTTCATCCTTATTGAATAATCATTTGACCCTCCAAGAGATCTTTTCAGAAAATGTTGGCATCAAATCTTTAATTTTTGAGACAGCATAAACATGATTTAAAACCTTTAGGCAAATAGACTCTCAGTCAATTGAATTATTCATATGGCAGCTGCCTTAGGTAAATGGCCCCTCTTTTTTTAATCGAAATAATTGCAAACTAGAAAAAGTTACTTTGTGTTGTTTGATAAACATGTTTATTCCCAGTAACAGAAAAAAAAACCCTTGTTTTTATAGCAGGTGGCAATACAAATTAATAGGATGCTAGGATGATAATATATCAGCTTTCTGGCCCTTACTAGAGAAGTGCTTATAATTAAGAACATAAAGAAGTTAGGATCTGAATGAAAACAGTAGTGTAATTCCTTACAATATGATCATTATTTTCTGTATGTTTTGACGTAGTATAAATATTTTAGCAAGTCATAGAATTATTAGAAGCACAGAAAACAGCCAAAACCAATTAAAAAAATTCATGCAGACATATTCAGACCATGGAAATATAACATTTGAAATATGTCCTAATAAAGACAACACATTATAAGCCCTTAAAAGGAAGCACTATTGTTTCACTTTCATGTAGTATCCATACAGCAGAGTGACCATAGTACCTGTGTGGGTTTGAATCCTAGCTTCACAACTTACTAGCTATGTGACTGAGGTCTTTTTAAGCCTAGTTTCCTCACCTGTGAAATGGAGATGAAGATCCTTACCTCTTAGTATGTAATAAGTACTTATATAAATGGAACAGATTTATATTATTTATATTATTTATTTTATATTTATATTTATATTTATATTATATTATATTATTTATATTATTTCTCGTTATGTAACATCAGCTAAACATCTTTTCTATTTTGTTAATAGCAGGTACTCAATAATTAATGCCTAAGTTGAAATGACTATTTCTTGAACATTCATTTATTTACTCACGAACCGAATACTTACTGAGGGCGTAATGTACGTTAACCACTTTCTTTTCCTAAGGAGCACAGAGTCTAGCAAGAGAGATAAATAATTGTATTGCATTGTGACAAGGACTATAATCACAATTTGTCAAGGTGGAGAAGTGGGGCAAAGTAGGGGCTAATACTGTTTTGGGGAAATGCTGGAGAAGGCTTCACAGATGAAGTACGTTTTGAAGGATAAGTGGAGTTCTCCAAGGAGTTATGTGGGAGAAAACAGTCTACAGGGAGATCAGCATGCATATATTTAAAAAAAAAACTTGAGGTATAATTTCCATCCATGAAATTAACGCATTTTAAGACTGCAGTCCACAGATGTTTAGTAAATTTACAGAGTTGTGCAACAATCACCACTATCCAGTTTTAGAACATTTTCATCATCCCAAGAAAGATCCCTTATGCCTATTTGCAGTCAATCCTGTTCCCACCCCTAGTCCCATGAAACCACCAAACTGTTTTCTGTCTCTATAGATTTGCCTTTTCCAGACATTTCATGTAAATAGAATGATAGATTTTATTTTAGTTTTTCTGAGACAGAGTCTTGCTCTGATGCCTAGACTGGAGTGCAGTGGCGTGATCTAGGCTCACCACAACCTCCGCCTCCTGGGTTCAAGCAATTCTCCTGCCTCAGCTTCCTGAGTAGCTTGGACTACAGGCATGCACCGCCATGACCAGCTAATAGAATGATAGATTTTGTCTTGTTTATGCCTGCTTCTTTCACCCAGTATAATGTTTCATAGGTTCACCCATGTTGTAGTGTGTAACGGTAGTTTTGTTGTTGTTGTTGTTGCTGAATAGTGTTTCATTATATGGATATACCATGTTTTTTTCTTTATCCATTCAGTAGTTGATTGACATTTGAATTGTTTTCACTTTTTGGCTGTTTTGATAAATGATGTTTTGAACATTCATATACAAGTTTTTTTGTGGACATATGTTTTAAATTCTTTTGAGTATATACCTAAGAGTGAAATTGCTGGGTTATATGGCAACTCTATGTTTAGCCTTTTGATGATCTGTCAGATTGTTTTCTAAGGTGGCTCTACCATTTTACATTCTTACCGGCAGTATATGAAGGTTGCAATTTTTCCACATCCTTGCTAACACTTGTTACTATCTACCTTTTTGGTAGTACCCATGCTAGTAGGTATGAAGTGGTATCTCACTGTAGTTTTGATTTGCATTTCTCTGGTGGCTAATGATGCTTAGATCTTTTCATGTGCTTATTGGCCATTTGTATATCTTCTTTGGGGAAATGTCTATTCAGATCTTTTGCCCATTTTTATTGGGTCATTTGTCTTTTTTTATCATTGAGCTTTGAGAGTTTTCTTTTTTAAAAATATATGTATTCTAGATACAAGCCCCCTATCAGATAAATGATTTGCAAATATTTTCTCCTGGTTAGTGGCTTGTCCTTTCATATTGTTAGTAGTGTCTTTGGAAGTACAAAATTTTTAAATTTTAATGAAGTCCAAATTGTCATTTTTTTCTTTTATAGATTGTGGTTTTTTTTGTGTGGCATATCTAGAACCCTTTGTCTAACTGCAGATGTTGAAGATTTTCTTATACGTTTTCTTCTAGAAGTTGTATAGTTTTAACTTTTACATTTAAGTTTATGATCCATTTTGAATTAATACTTGTGTAGAGTGTGAGGTAAGATTCTAAATTCTAAATTCATCTTTTTGTCCATGAATATGCAGTTGTCTCAGCACCATTTGTTGCGAAGACTTGCCCTTTTCTCGTTGGATTGCTTTGGCACTTTTGTTGAAAATTAATTATAAATGCAAATGTTTATTTCTGGATTTTCAATCCTGTTTCATTGACCTCTAAGTCTACCTTTACTTGAGTGTCCACTGTCTTGGTTCCTGTAGCTTTTAGTAAGTTTTGAAATTGTGAAGTGCATGTTCCAACTATATTCTTCCTTTTCAAAACTGTTTTGGCTACTTTGACTCCTTTGCATTTCACTCCCTATTTTAGGATCTGCTTGTCAATTTCTGCAAAAAAAAAACTAAGGAGATTTTTGTTGCCATCTTAACAATATTAAATCCCCTAATTAATGAATATGGACTGTCTCTTCATTTATTCTGACCTTAATTTCTCTCAAAGTTTTATCTTTTTAGTGTACGAGTCTTATACATTTTTGTTGCTTATTTCTATTGTCAAAGGGATTTTTATTTTAATTTTTAGATTGTTTATTGCTAGTATATAAAAATACAGTTCATTTGTGTGTATTCATTGTTTTGCATCCTGTGACCTTGCTAAACAGGTTTAATAATGTTAATTGTGTTTGTGTGTCTGTTTGTGTATTCCTTAGGATTTTCTACATATAGGATCATGTCTTCTGCAAAGAAAGACACTTTATTTCTTCATTTCCAATCTACATGCATTCCACACCCCCTGCCCGGGTTTTCTTTCCTGTTTACATAACCTGCAATCTCCTGTGCAATGTCGAACATCTCTCCCATCTGGAAAATGCCCACCATATTCTTTCCCCACTCCAAATTTTTCTACGGTGGGCTCAAGCCCAACTTCCTCAATAAAGGTTTCCTTTCCATTCAAGTTGACTTCTTTTTTCTTTGAATGGCTGGGTCACTAGTTGGTCTTACATTAGAGTTATTTAATGTTGTTCTCTATTCTTCATTACATGCCTATTAGTCTTGTTTCCAGAATTTAAGTAGATAAATTAGCCATGCTTATGTAGTCAGTAAGCTAGCAATTGTTACTCCAGATTAGTCCCATTACAGCTAATGATTAGGGTTTTTTTTGTTTTTTTTTTTTTTATCTTGGAACGGGGCTATATTGGTTAGATTTCCCCATAGGCAGATCTTTCCAGGTGTCATCTTCTCCCAGGGTTAATGCTAGAGCTAAGCTAGGCCACATTTACACCTTATACTTGTTGCTTTGACATCAGCATTGTACATGGCCTTTCTTTTTCTCTGGGAGTCTTCTAGCCAGAAGTAAAATAAAGATACTTTTGTTATTGTTTGTTTTATTCTGCAGGTTCATTGAAAATTAAAGAATTGGTCAAAATATGGGCATCAAAGAATTAGCACCCGTAGGGCTAATTGAATAGTTACCTCCATCCAGATGATTTAAATCTTTTTTTTTTTTTGAGGCGGAGTCTCGCTCTGTCACCCAGGCTGGAGTGCAGTGGCGCAATCTCGGCTCACTGCAAGCTCCGCCTCCCGGATTCACGCCATTCTCCTGCCTCAGCCTCTCCGAGTAGCTGGGACTACAGGCGCCCGCCACCACGCCCGGCTAGTTTTTTGTATTTTTAGTAGAGACGGGGTTTCACCATGGTCTTGATCTCCTGACCTTGTGATCCGCCCGCCTCGGCCTCCCAAAGTGCTGGGATTACAAGCGTGAGCCACCGCGCCCGGCCAGATGATTTAAATCTTAAGAAACTACTACTACTTATTTTAGTTGTCTTTAAAAATGTACAGCAGATACTAGCTACTGGTGGAGTTTTGTTCTGTTCACTTCGGTAGCATTAACTTTCTATGTTTAAAAACTGAATATATATTTTAAAAATATATATTCATTCTTTATTAAAGAAACCCCCATGGAAAAAAAATCCTCAATCATTGTTGGTTTGTTTGTTTTGCTATTCTATGGAACTTTATGATAATACTATCTCTTTAATATTTTTCTTAGCAGGAAATATGATAGCAAATACTGCCGAAAATCTTTAAGCAATGTTCTAATTTCCGATGCTGTTACACAACATATTCAATTTATAGGTTTTCTATTATAACGGCACTTACTTTTACTTAAGATGTGATTTTTGGATGGGCATAGTGACTCACGCCTGTAATCCCAGCACTTTGGAAGGCTGAGGTGGGCCGATCACCTGAGCTCAGGAGTTCAAGACCAGCCTGGGCAACATGGTGACACCTTGTTTCTACAAAAAATACAAAAACTAGCTGGGCGTGGTGGTGCATGCCTGTGGTCCCAGCTACTTGGGAGTCTGAGGCAGGAGAATTGTTTGAACCTGGGAGGCAGAGGTTGCAGTGAGCTGAGATTGTGTCATTGCACTCCAGCCTGTGTGACAGAGCAAGACTATGTCTCAAAAATGTATATATATAATTTTTATTAACTTATTACACAAATAATGCAAGTTCATTACAGAAAATTAGAAAAAAAGGATAAGAATAATTTAACTACCTTAAAACTTGGGATAACCGCTGTTAATAATTTTCTCTGCTTTTATGTACAGGGAATGTATGTGTGTGCATATTTTTTAAAAAGAAGGATTGTACTTTTCATACAATTTTGTAACCTACACTTTTCTTTCCTCAATGTATTTCGAATATCTTTTCATGTCAATAGATACATTATTATCCTTAGTGACTACATAGCATTTCACTAAAATGTCATCTTCGGAAGATGAGAAGAGTTATCACAAAACTATATCATAACACATTTGCCATGTTTTTAGCCTCCTCTCAGAAGAAGTAGTTCTGTTAAAGAAACATCAGCAAATACATTTGAAGTGTACAGTTCATTAGCCTGGATTGCAATAAGAGCTGCTGCACAGGTTGGTGTGATTTTTGTTTAATCTTTCTTTTTACTGTCGTATCTGTGTTCTCTGCCTTTAAAGAACACAATATACCTGTAAAAGAGAAAGGAGTTGGGCATGATACCTCATGCCTGTTATCCCAGCACTTTGGGAGGCTGAGGCAGAAGGATCACTTGAATCCAGGAGGTCGAGACCAGCCTGGACAACATAGCGAGAGCCCATCTCTACAAAAAATTTAAAAATTAGCTGGGCATGGTGACATGCCTATAGTCTCAGCTACACAGAAGGCTGAGGCAAAAGGATTGCTTGACTCTGGGAGGTCAAGGCTGCAGTGAGCTGAGATCCCACCACTGCACTCCAGGCTGGGCAACAGAGTAAGATCTTGTCTCAAAAGAAAAAAAGAAAAAAAATTACGTTATTTGGGATTTGTGCCAATTATGTTTCTTTGGAAAGATTAGAAATACTAGTTATGTTTAGTGTTTTCAATCTATTAGCCAGACTTAGTTCTCTTTGTTTCACCTTTTCTCAGTGAAACTATTGGCAGATATACATGTGTACATATTTGACATTTTGGCAACTATCTGTCATAGCTAGGTAAGGTAGCTTATTTAAAGTGACTTATGCATTAATTAAATTGTCAACCCTAAATTATTTGTTTGACTATGATATATTCTACATGTCAGGGATCACATATTATTTTTTCAGGTTGTCTTTATTTTTTCCTCCAATGTATATGGAATATTATTTTATGAATTCACTTTTTTTCACATTATTTACCTAATAGATAATCTATGAATTAGAAAGCTTACATTTATAATTCTAATTTATGCATTAATTGTAGGTCAGTGAAGCTGTGCTGGCAATTAACTTACTTATTGGAAAGAAGAATACTAGAACGCATAAAGTTAACCAAGTGGCATTACCAAATATCCCAGAATTTGCTGCTCTGGATCTTTTGTCTTCGTATACAGATTATTTGCTTGGTATGTTTGGATGTCTACATATTATGCAAAGAAAAACTGATATATGTAATATGGAATCAAGTTTCAAAGATTTAATTGTAATTTGTTGGCTTTTAGCTTAGATAGGATAATGTTTGGGGGCACTTCCAGGGGATCATAGGGGTCCTAGGGCCAAAATAGAGGGCTCTTAGCTCACTGCACATGTGTACCTGTTAGTCAGCTGCTGCATTTCAGATGCATGTTCTTTTAAAAGATGATATTTTACTTCTGTTTCTTTTCCAGTTCACACATATCAAGTGGGACCTTTTGGGAATGTTTGCCTCTCTGATCCTTTCATCCAAAATCTACATGCACTCTCCCACTCTGATAGGCCTCCCTCTTCTTTTCCTTAGTTATTTTATATTTGTATGTATGTTTGATTGTGTGTTTAAGCTCTTTCTCTCATTAAATTATCATCAGCTACCTGAGGGCAGGGTCTTCATATATTCAATTTTCATCTACAGCAGACTGCACAGTGCTTGCACATAGCAGACATTCAATATCAACATTTGTTAAATGAATTAAAGAAATTAGCAAAATTTAAACTGGACTGCAATACTGTTTATGTTTTTGCTTAGTTACTCCTTTGATAGTAAACTATAATATAAACCTCTATATCAGATAACTGGTAATAGGCATTTAACATTCATTTATGTGTTTTTCCATTATTTCACTCAAAAAATATTTATTGAGTGCTTCTTGTGTGCTAAGCACTTGAATAGGTGCTAAGAAACAAGATACTAGTCTTACTTCCAGACTGACATTTCACTAACATCCACCTCTAATTTTGCTTGGTGCTAGGTCAGCATTGAGCCAAAGGAGAAGAGTTTTAACCTTCTCCTTTGGGAGTGATCTTCCTAGTACTTCTGGAATCACATCTGTAGACAGCGTCTTACTCTGCTGCATTGTTGGGTCAGCCTTAGTTAAAGTGTTAATGTCTAACGTCCCCCTCTTTGGCTCTTTTCTGAAGCATAGGTGTCCCAAATTATTTTGCAAACTATTTTATAGATTTTTTTTTATGCTGAGGCTTTGTTTTCTTATTTTTATTTCCTTCGTGCCTGGGAGAATTTTGCTTTATTGGCTTTCTGAGCCACAGCCTGAACGTCAGACTGGGTGCTTGCTCTTCTTTAAGGTTGCCATAGGTGAGTTCTCTGGGGACAAAGCCATTGACCCTACACAGGGCAGTTCGGCAGCCCAGCAGCCAGGAGGAGTTGGTTACCACTTCTTTGCTTAACACTGTTTGGCAGCTCAATTCTCCCTGGTTCAGAATGTCAGGAAAGCATCCCTCTTAGAAGCACACATTATTGTACGGTATTAATAATCAAGAGATTCAGTTGACATCCTAGCTCTCCCAAACCATTTCATTTCTCTCAGCCTCATTAGAGACTAATCTACTCTAGAATCTGAGGCTAATCGCTCAGTCTCTTGTCCATAGACTGAGAGATTAGTCAAAATCTAAGACGATGATTCAAACTTCCAATATGGCTATTTCTTCTTCATACTGCCTCCTTATTGCTTCTGAATGATGTGTCTACTTTATCCTAGTCATTTCCTTGTGTTCTCCCAGTTTTTAGGGCAGGGATGACCAATAAGTTTCATCCAAGATGGACCCTAAAACTCAGTGGCCCACAACAACAGGAACTCATTCTTCCACTCAGCTCATGTGTTCTGCTTCAGGCTGTAGGTCGGTTCAGGTGCACTCTTACGTACATTTGTCGTGAGTGAGGCCCAAACTAAAGAGACAGTGGTTAGCTGGGGCATGATCTTCTCATGGTAGATACCAGAGCAAAAGAGCCACAAACCAAATCACACAAATGCATTTAAGGCCTCTCTTCACATCCCATCTCATTGGCCACAGCAAGTCATAGGGCCAAGTCCAATATCAGTGAGCTAGGGAAATATACACTGCTTGTACAGGAAGGGAGAGAGGCATGGATGTTTGCTAAATGATAATCCAAACTATCACATATGACAAATTCAATGGCCAGTGGCTGAGAAGAACCTCTGTATGGTTCAGAGGAAAGAACCATAGAAAAGACACGAAAAAGGTGCTGTGATTAATTAATTATGTCATCCAAGGGCACACAGTGGAAAATGGCATCCTCTAAACAAAACCACGTTTGTTGATCCAGTTGAGTAGGTACTCTTATCTCAGTTTAATATTAGAACCTAAGCTTTCTTGTTCCGTGTCAGTGGCTTTCATAGCATATTACATTTTTTCAGTTTCCATTTTATACCATTAGCCCTTCTTTACTATTTAACTATGAAATTACCAAATTTTAAAATCCAATCTGTTTTGCATTTTGCCTTACCTTAAGAATAATAATTTTGCCTTCCAGTCCTTTCCTGGCAGGCTGATAATTAATTCATGTTGATGACTTCCCTCACTTCAGTGTTTGGGTTAGAAGGAGGTTCTGAATTCCCACTTGGTTGCCACTAATACCCAGATGGCAATGAGGTTCATATTATAATGGCTTGCTAAAGGGCAAAATTCCTTAACAACAACAAATAAAACTTGTTTGATTTTCCTTGCATTAGCATAAATTAGCATCCAGCAAAAAACCTCCTCGGTAATCTTAGCTTTAAACAATACTAGCATTGATCTACACATGAGGTGATGAACGACATTTACTGTTATTGTATGCAGAGTACTGTACCAGATATTTACATTCAGAGAGAAGGAAGAGTCAGAGAACACATCAAGGAAGCAGGTCTTACCTTCCATGAGCTTCTAGTCATGGGCAATCAGAGCAGGCATATACCCTGAAATGATAGACATTCATTTTTTGGCCAGGCGCAGTAGCTCATGCCTGTAATCCCAGCACTTTGGGAGGCTAAGGTGGGTGGATTATTTGAGGTCAGGAGTTTGAGACCACCCCGAGATCACACCATTGCACTCCAGCCTCAGTGACAAAGTGAGACTCTGTCTCAAAAAATAAAATATAACAAACGAAATTCGTCTTTTAAGAAGAGCATAATAGACTGGGTGCGGTGGGTTACGGCTATAATCCCGGCACTTTGGAAGGCCAAGACAGGTGGATCACTTGAGGCCAGGAGTTCAAGACCAGACTGGCCAACATGGCAAAACCCAATCTCTACTAAAAATACAAAAATTAGCCGGGTATGGTGGTGGGCGCCTATAATCCCAGCTACTAGGGAGGCTGAGGCAGGATAATAGATTGAACCTGGGAGGCAGAGGTTGCAGTGAGCCGAGATCACGCCACTGCACTCCAACCTGGGTGACAGAGTGAGACTCTATCTCAAAAAATAAAGCAAAACAAAACAAAACAAAAATGAAAACACAACAAAAAAAGAAGCAGAGCATAATAATGAAGGCAGATTAAAGTGCCACAAGCTAAATCCATCTATGCCTTCTGAGGGGAGCTGGACACAGGCAGGATGGCATATGAGTTAATTAAGAGCATTGTTTTCTGGGAGAGGTATATTATGGGGCAGGTGTAAATTGACTCAGGGAAAGCAAATTTTATCAACAGAGCAATTGATGACAGGAGCATGATGACAGAATGGACTAGTCATGTGTGGAGAGTGGACTGTAGATCATCCTGCCAGGACCAGAGAGCAATTGTATGACATCTGTAGCACAGTAAGAGAGTTAAGTGATGCACCTAGTACAATTACTGAGGTGTTCTCTGTAGGAACAGACACCTTGAGATGATGGCACTGGCAATGTGGGGTCGTGTTTAAATTCAATGCAAAGGAACCTTTATTTCATGATACCTACTTTGGGCCCAGTTATATTCAAGTATATACTCTATCATTTTGTCTTGATTTTCTTGTGGCCTTGATAAAAATTTCAGCTGGGATTAAAATTATTAAATTCTGTATTTAAATTTTGAATTCAAAGTAACATTTAGGATTACTGGTCCCAGATGCAGCCTCTTACTACTACATAAACAGTATATACAGAAAACTATAAATGCCTGTCTTGCTAAAAAGTAATGTCAGTGAATGTTAGGTCCAGGGTCAGGTTCCAGTGCATGGTGAGGTCGGAGAGGTGTGGGTGGATGGGGAGCAGGGAGGTGAAAGAACATTCGGGGGCTGTAGTTATGTGAAATACAGCTTTATTCAGCAGCCCTCTCATCAGCAGCTCCCTTACACAGACTGCTCTGTCTTGGCTCCTTGCTCTGGCCACTGCCACACACAGCTGCACAGCCAGCTCTCCCTTCAGGGTGAGCAGCTTAACTCTTTCTTTCTCTGGGCGTGAGTGCATCTATACAGTGTCAACATGGCAATTATACCTTTTATAGACAGTAGTGGCTCAGAGCCAAACGATGAGCCTTCCCATGGCTACATGGCTGTGATAACAAGTAGAGTTATACGCCTGCGCTCTAAACTCACTGAGTCCCGCAGAATGTAAACATCCTACTTTGGCCTATCCTTGACCAAAGCACATCCATTACCTTACAGTGAACCTATTGTCAGAATACAAAAAGAGATCTATGGAGCAGAGCCGAGAATCACAACTGGGCTTTAATGTATGTTTTGCCTCTTGAAACAGAGCAAACCTTCCAGCCTGAAAAGAAATCTGATTTTTCCCTCCCATACCACCTTGCACCTGGTGCAGAGATACAGGGTCAATAACAACTAATTAAAAAGTGGGATGCAATTCCTCTGCTATTATCTTCTGTTTTCCTATTCCTCTAACATACAATTCCCCATAGTAGGGGAACTGGATTGGTATATTACTACTCAAATCCCAAATAATTATACTACTTATAGGTGGGAATGGAGAAAAATCATCTGTGGTAGTGAAGGTGGGGTGTGTGTGTGTGTGTGTATGCGTGAATTTGTGTGTGTGTGTTGCATCTGAATATTAGAGATGAGACAATTGGGTCATGACAAGGACCAGCCTCAGTGAAGCAGACTTGTCCTGGTCCAATGCCTGCAAGAGTCCAGAAACTCCACTCAGAGATTCATACATTGATCACTTAAATCTGAGAAGGGACAGTACCATGGCTAAGAGGAGAGCACACACCCTATCGGTTGTCAGGTACTAGGTAGGAGGAGACCCTGTTTATTCTAGACAGAGTCAACAGTGTAAAATAAGAAACAACAGATGGCTCATGTGAGAGAAAACATTCTTAAAAGAGCACAGTGGAATGCTGTCCTGGAGACTGAGAGGAAGATTTACCCTTCAGTGAACTGGAGGAGACTCAACAAGATTGTTTGCTACCCTTAGCAGGGCCCAGGCCATCAAGATTCACACAACAGCAGAAAGCGATGACTCAGGAAGTGCCAGATAATAATGGGATGAGTGGCAACTGTGCTGTGTGCCAGCGCTATCTTACTTGATATCATTTATGTTTCAGGAAAATCATGTGGGAGTGTCATTATGCACATTTATAAATGAGGCAAGGTGCTCATTCAGAGAGGTTATGTAACTTGCATACTATTCCACTACTAATTCGAATCCTGATCTACCCAATTCTAAAGGCTGTGCTGTTAAGCTTTATGTTGGGTGTGATAAGAAATTATTGCCAGGAACTTAAAATGCAGAATTGATGCTTCTAGTCAGCCTGTTGGACTGCTTGGATGGAGTTGACATGAGCGATGCCTCTGCCCTTCCCGATCCAAACACATAACAGTGGTGGGTAAATAGTACAAAAATTGTTTTAATTTGTAGCTGAGCTTGAAACCAGGAAAGGAAAATTCCAAATGGCCAAAGCAAATTGGGGATTTGTAGCAGGGCCTGAACCTGAGGACTTCACTGGAGAGGGATTAGAATTGGGCCTTAACAGATGGAACTGGGACTTCAGTACCAGACTCATGGAGCAGTCTGGAAAGAGGGCCCTGCAGGTAGGGAAAGTCAGAAACGAGCTAACTATATAAACGGGGATTCAGAGTGGGCTTGTCCACAAACTGGGGATTAGAAATACACTGTCCACTGGCTTGAGTAGATTCAGGGAAACAGGACAAATGCCCACATTAAAACCCACTTTAGGCCTGGGCGCGGTGGCTCACGCTTGTAATCCCAGCACTTTGGGAGGCCGAGGCAGGCGGATCACGAGGTCAGGAGATCAAGACCATCCTGGCCAACACGGTGAAACCCCATCTCTACTAAAAATACAAAAAATTAGCCGGGCGCGGTGGCGGGCGCCTGTAGTCCCAGGTACTCAGGAGGCTGAGGCAGGAGAATGGCGTGAACCTGGGAGGTGGAGCTTGCAGTGAGCCGAGATAGCGCCACTGCATTCCAGCCTGGTCAAAAGAGCGAGACTCCGTCTCGAAAACAAAACAAAACAAAACAAAACAAAGCAAAACAAAACAAAACCCACTTTAGGTTGTAAGGTTGTAATTCACACCACCTGAATGATACATGGAAATTGGCATTTTAAATACTGGCCCAGAACCGGTGAAACCCAGGGAGCTCTGGCCTGGGCTGATAGGAAGCTATTGCAAAGGGATCCTCCTCCATGCAGGGCAGAAGGGACTCTTCCTCTATCCTCCCCAATTCTTCTGAAGATGATTATAGTACAACTTGTATCTGGACAAACTCTGGTAACACCTTTGGGTTAGGAAGAGAAAATAATTGTAAGTATTCAGTCAGAAAAAGAAAGTTTTCTAAAAAGGAGCAAACACTGAACTGTTCTTAGTTTTTCTCTGCAGCATTAAACACCAGATTACATTGGTCAAATATGTATGGAGTACTTTTTTTCTTTTAGTTTAATTCATTTTTTTGAATAGATAATTTATTCTCAAGAATCAAAACTCAAAAGATACGAAAGGGTATCTTTCCATCTTCTCTGCAAGTGTCCAGTTCTCGGTTCCCCCCAGAAGCAATCAATTATTACCAGTCTATTAGTGTCCTATTCCTGCTGTAACGAATTACCACAAATTTATTGTCTTTTGGTTCTGGAGGTCAGAAGTCCAAAATAGGTTTTACTGGGCTAATTCAGGTGTCACCAGGGATACATTATTCTAAAAGTTCTGAGGGAGAATCTGTTTCCTTGCATTTCCCAGCTTCTAGAGGCCACCTGAATTCCTTGGCTCATGGCTCCTCCCTTTATCTTCCAAGCCAGCAGTGTAGCATCTCCAAATCTCTCTGACCAGAAACATACTCCTCTGACTTCGTTTCTGCATATACAGACCCTGTGATTACATTAGGCCCACCTGGATAACCCAGAATAATCTCCTTATCTCCAAGTCAGTTGATAGGTGATTGGTGGGCAATCTTTTTTTTTTTTTTTTTTTGAGATGGAGTTTCGCTCTTGTTGCCCAGGCTGGAGGGCAATGGCATAATCTCGGCTCACTGCAATCTCTGCCTCCTGAGTTCAAGTGATTCTCCTGACTCAGCCTTCTGAGTAGCTGGGATTACAGGCACCCACAAGCATGCCCGGCTAATTTTTGTATTTTTAGTAGAGACAGGGTTTCACCATGTTGGCCAGGCTGGTCTCGAACTCCTGACCCACATGCCTCAGCTTCCCAAAGTGCTGGGATTACAAGTGTGAGCCACCGTGCCCAGCCTGGTTTGCAATCTTAATTCACCTTTGCCCTGTAATCTAACATATTCACAGATTCTGGGGATTAGACATGAACATCTTTAGGGGACCATCATTTTGCCTACCAGAGTCATTTTCTTGTGTTCCCCACCAGAGATATTACATGCTTATATCAACTGTCAGAGTTCCATTGTAGAGGTCAGAATCCACTCCAGTTCATTCAAATAGAATGACATTTCTCAAAGGACTTTCAAAGTCAATGGGAGAGCTAAAGAAACAAATTCTAGGCTATGTCCAGAAATGACTAAGCCACATGTAACTGGACCACCAAGGCACAGCTTTTGTTTGTTTCCTATAAAGGAAACTGTAAATCAGGAATTTCTCTGAAGAATAGAAAGCCTCTGCTCAGCTATAGGCTTAAGAACCACATTTCTTCTGCCAGAGTCACACCAGCCGAAGAGATGCCTTGAATCACCTGTCTCCCTCACCGCTTAACCCAGTTCCACCTCCAAGTCGCATGAATGCACTGAATTTATAATACCTAAAATCCCATCCAGGACAATAGTTGCAAGGAAATCTGGGAAGTGTCATTTTTATCTTCATAATTTCTTCAATATAGAAAAGCACATTTGGAGGTTAAGATGGATGTTGAGTGAACCAACCTGGTAGATACACTGATACATTGACATATTTTTCCCTTAAAAATACAAATAGTGGTGTAATTGTACACATAATAATGCTCCTTGCCTTTAAATTAATATAAATGTATCTTGACAATTTTTTCAAATCATCACATAAGCAGTTTTTTTATGGCTCTATAATATTCCTTTATGTAGGTACAGCATAATTAAATTCATTAGTCTCTTTGATAGCTATTTATGTTGTTTCTACTCTTTTGCTATTACATTCATCTGTACATCTTATACATTTATATCATTTTGTACATAGGCTAGTATATCTATTGGGTCAATTCCCATAAAGCAAATGTCTACATCAAAGGGTGGTTTCATTTGAAAATTTGATAATTTTTGCCAAAATCATTCCAAAAAGGTTATGCCACTTTGTACTCCTGTCAGCAGTTAATAAATGGTCTTTTTTCAACACCCTTGCTGACGAAGGTACGTTATAAACATTTTTTAAACTTTTGTTGGCATGGTGGGAGAAAAAAAGGTTCAAATTTAATTTGCACATCTCTCGTGAGGACTAAGCTTGAACATCTTTTTGTGAACTCTCTGCTCATAATCTTTCCCCATTAAAAAATAATTTGGCCTTTAAGTATTTGTAGAAGTCCTTTACTATGAAAATCAACATTTTAGTTGTGATATTTGTACATATAGCTTTCTAATTTTTCAGTTGTTGCTTAACATTTTACATGATAGTTCTGTTCCATGAAGAAGTTATTTATTTCTGTATGGTAGAAATTATTAATCTTTTTGATAGATTTTGGATTTCTGTCATAGTTAGAAAAGTCCTCCCTACTCAGATTCTTTAAATAACTTCTAGAAATCTATTTGGAATATGTAAAGTGTGACAAATGGGTATAAATTTAATTTTTCCAGATGGCTACCCCATATCTGTACTTTTCTTTCAGTTCTAATTGATCTGTCCATTCTGGTTTCAATACTTCTTAAAATTTTTGTAACCTTATAATAATATACTTAATATAAGGATAAATCCCCATTAATTACTTTCTGTTTTCAGAATTGTCTCTTGTGGCTTTTTTATGTGTTAAGTCTGGAAGCAGCTTGTCTAGTTCAAAAAAAGTCCTGCTGTATTTTTATTGGGATTATATTATATTGAGACATTAACTTAGAAATAACTTACATTTTTATTCTACTGAATCATCTTAACCAAGAATATTATATGCCCTTTATATTTTCTAGTTCACATCCCTTAGGGTGTTTCAACATTTTCTTCAAATAAATCTTGTACTTTTCTGGTTAGGTTTATTTTTAGAGATGTTATCTTCTTATTGTATTGTAATTTAAACAATTTTTTCTATTAGTTGTTTTTGTGTACAGAGGGTATTGATGCCCCTGTATTTTCTTTATTATCCTTACATATTTTCTCCACTTGATCATCCATGAACAAGGTTGAAGTCACCAAATATTTTCTGTAAATAGTCAGATAGTAAATATGTAAGTCCTACTTATTTAAGTCTTTATGGTCTCTGCTGAACCTACTCAACTTGCTGTTGTAGCATAAAAGGAACCATAGTCACAGTGTAAATGAATGAACATGGCTGTGTTCCATTAAAACTTTACTGTGGGCCGGGCATGGTGGCTCACGCCTGTAATCCTGGCACTTTGGGAGGCTGAGGCGGGCAAATCATGAGGTCAGGAGTTCGAGATCAGCCTGGCCAACATGGTGAAACCCCGTTTCTACTAAAAATACAAAAAATTAGCTGGGCATAGGTGGCGAGCACCTGTAATCCCAGCTACTCGGGAGGCTGAGGCAAGAGAATCACTTGAACCCAGGAGGCGGAGGTTGCAGTGAGCTGAGATGGCGCTACTGCACTCCAGCCTGAGCAACAGAGTGAGATTCCAACCCCCACCCAAAAAAAGCTTTACTGTGGACATTGACATTTAAGTTTCATATGATTTTCATGTAACACAAAATATTATTATAATTTTTTTCCAACCATTAAAAATGTAAAAACCATTTTAGCTCATGAGTCCCACATAAACACGTGTGGCCAGATTTCACCCATGGGCTAGAGTTTGACAACACCTAGACAAGGTGAACAGAGGTCCTCTGCTGCTCACATAATTGTTCCTCCTCTTATATCTGTAGTTTTTGTTTTTGTTGACAAGATGTTACTTGGACTATGAATATTCTTAAGTATTATATCTTTATTGTGAATGACACCCTTTAACATTATAAAGGTTCCACTTTCGTTTCACTTTTTGGCCAGAATTCTACCTTGTCTAATACTGGGATCACAAATACTGCTTTCTTGTGGTTTACATTTTCCTGCTACACATTTTCCCATGTTTTTATTTTCAAACTTTTGAAATAATTTTATTTTAAATATGCTTTTACATAGGGCATAGAGTTGGGTTTTCTTTATTATAAGACCTGATAGTATTTTTCTTGTAATAGATGATTTAAATGTAAATGTATTGATTGATATGTGGGGTATGTTTGATGTTATTATTTCAGATCACTTTACAATATGTATACAATAAATTAGGAAACAAAACCAATAAAATTAGAAAGTTGTAATTTTAGGGGAAAAACTATTAGCCAACTTTTTCAGGAAAATTAGTTATAGCAAAAAGAAAACCTCTCACAAATGATAAGAAAGTAATCACTGATGTTAAGAAATTAAATTTTTAAAGATTTTTTTGGTTCAACTTTAAGCAAATTTGAAAACTTCCATATAACTTGTAATTTCCTGGGAAAATATAATTTACCCAGATTTACTTTAGGTAAAAAAAAATTAGACAAATCTTAGTATAGAAAACATATAGTTCTATTAGAAATTAAAGCTGAAAAATTAAAGTTTATTAATTAATTTAAAAAGAATAGTAATAAACTCATTACAAGTTAACATAAATAGCAAATTACAGATCTCATTAATGTCTGACTCAATAAAAGATAGTTGAATTCTCATAACTACTTCTGCAGCCAATCTGCTGCAATATAATGTTTTGGTTGAAATAAGTTTTTTAAAAATCCAGCCTCACACAGATATGTAGTTAGAAAATGGAGGAGTATTTCAACAGCCTTTTCAGATAGTTGTGGATAGGCTTCTTTGAAACTAAACCAGAACTGGGTAAGTGGTAGTTTCTTAAAAGTTCATTCCAAAGTAGAATCTGAAATTATATCATTAAACTTTTTGAACTCTGTTATATCAAAATACATTAGTCTGTCTTGCTGTTGAATGACATCTTTTACCCATGCATTATTTTGTAACATTGTATATTAGGCATTTGGAAAATATGGACTTCAAATATGCAGGTCTTCTAAATATGTATACATTTTATTGGACAATATAAAAATATTAAAATATCACCACAATTCCTATCAGAAAATTCTAAGTATTGAAAAGTTCATAGTGGTAGATACAAGTTTTCCAAAATTCTAAATTGTTACTTCAAAACTTGAATTTTATCTTTGGCAGCACACCCGTCAGTTATTTCTCTGGAAGTCAGGTATACTTCTTTCATTTTTGAACAAATGTTTGCCTCCTACCTAAGTCTGAAAACACTTTGTCTTGTCAGCTGTTCTTTCAGTAAAAATGACAGTCCATGAAAAAAAAAGTAAAAGTAGTCATTCAGCTTGCGACTCAAAGAATCACTTAAGTGCTTTTCCTGGAGACAGCCATTCTACTTCAGTATGCAGCAGGAGTGTTTTTTGTGTGCCTCCCATTTTATCACAGAAAAGATGAAAAAGGTGTGTGCTCAAGGGTCAATAGTTAATAACATTAACAACTTTTACTGCTTCATCAAGGATATTCTTTTTTTTTTGAGACGGAGTTTCGCTCTTGTTGCCCAGGCTGCTGGAGTGCAATGGTGCGATCTCGCCTCCCTGCAACCTCTGCCTCTCGGGTTCAAGTGATTCTCCTGCCTCAGCCTCCTGAGGAGCTGGGATTACAGGCATGCGCCACCATGCCTGGCTAATTTTGTATTTTTAGTAGAGATGGGGTTTCTCCATGTTGGTCAGGCTGGTCTCGAACTCCTGATCTCAGGAGATCCACCCACCTCAGCCTTCCAAAGTGCTGGGATTACAGGTGTGAGCCACCACGCCCAGCCCATCTAGGATATTCTTAAGTGAAACTGACATTTGAATCAATGTGTTCATTCTACTACGAGCGCATGGCAATGAAGAATGCAAGCACTGCTAGGATGGTTTGGTGCCACTACCTTCCTACATTTCTGCTAAGGCACTGGCCATTAAACTTACCATTGCCTTTGTGCCATCAATGCCAAATGCTAACACAGTTGTTCCAGGATAAACCATTAGATTCAGAAAAAGTTGCCAATCATTCACATAGGAAGATATCTTTGAATAGTTGGTGCTGATACTGTTAGACAAATATAAGCAAAACTGCAAGTCTAGCCACATCTGTAAATTTGAGCCATTTGTAGTACAACCGTTATGTACCCATACAAATTTTAAAAATAAAAACAAAAGGTAATCTAGGCATGCTTCTTTAAAAAGTTTTGAGCCATTTACAAGGCAAAAGTATAATTCTGCAGATGAGTTATGAACTGAGTCTTTATGTTTGCAGCTACATTTAAAATCTAACAAGTTATTTTATTATTGGAAAGTGCCATGATTTCATCGGCTAAATTTTTTTCCATGGGCAATTACTGCAAATGGAATATTTAGGTCTTAGACCTCAGGATGTGCATTCATCAGTGTCAACTGTATAAAATTTTTTTTATTAGTCTCTGGGTTTTTGTGCACATTTCTCTAATGCATTTATCTAGCTTTGAGTTTGAAAGGCTGCAACAAATAATTTTTTTGGCTCATCACATATAGGTTTATAATTTTAAAATCTTTTTTCTTTAAACTATGAACAATTGGTCTCAAAATAATTCTTCAACTTGACTGGCACTATAATACTGTTCAAAAGTGCACAGCTCACCATCAAGAAGTATGCTTTGCAATTTCTTCCTGAGATTTACATCTTAGTAGCATCACCTGTCTCCTTCTTTATACATTCTACTTGATGACAATTGCTTTGGGCATTATTCCACACATTTTGTGGCTTAGGATTTTTAGCTATTCTCTGATTTACTGAAAATGGAATTTGTGTTTTTGTTACTTGTTTTCTTTGTTGTCTTGGGATAATTTTCAGGGGGAAAAAGGGATGTGCCAATATTATATGAACGTCTTCAAATTGGAAGTCACCACAAAATTCTTTTTTACAAAATAAGCATTTAACTCTATTATAAAATATATACAGAAAAGAACACAAATCATGGCCGGGCGTGATGGCTCATGCCTATAATTCCAGCACATTGGGAGTCTGAGGTGGGCAGATCACCTGAGATCAGGAGTTCAAGACCAACCTGGCCAACGTGGTGAAACCGCGTCTCTACTAAAAATACAAAAATTAGCCAGGTGTGGGGGCAGGCACCTGTAATCCTAGCTACTCGAGAGGCTGAGGCAGGAGAATCTTTTGGACCCAGGAGGCAGAGGTCGCAATGAGTCAAGATCGTGCCATCGCACTCCAGCCTGGGCAACAAGAGTGAATCTCCATCTCAAAAACAAAAAAACAAAACAAAAAAAACCCCACAAATTATGAATTTACAGCTTCATTAATTATCACAAAGGGAACACCCATGTAACCATCACTAGGTCAAGAAATAGAATAAGACCAGCACCCCAGAAGTCTACATCATGTTCCCTTCTGGCCCCTAGCAACTTCTTTTCCTTCTGATTTGTAACAGATAGTTTGGCCAGCTTTTGAATTTTGTATAAATGAAATCATATAGTCTGTATTCTTTTTTGTTTGATTTCTGTTCACCCCTATGTTTGTGTTATTCATCCTTTTGGTGGGCATAATAGCACAATTTAGTGTCCATTCTACTGTTGGTAAACATTTGGGGTTGTGAATAATGCTGCTATGAATATATTTGTATGTGACACTTTTGTACACAGACGTATGCATTTTTATAATATGCCAAGGAATGGAATTGCTGGTCATAAGACATACATGTTTTTAGCCTTAGTGGGTATTGCCAAAAAGACCACTTAATCTTAATTGCAATTAAGATTTCACTACATGGAATCTTATCTTATATTAATTATATATTTATTATTTATATATTAATTTATATATTAACATATATATTAATTATTTGTTTCATTACCTGACCAATCAAAGTACAGGGCCTTATAAAGACTGCAGTGGTTTACTTTTGGTGAACTTTTTAAAAAGAAAGTTACTTGAGAATGTACCCCAGCACAAAGGGTTGCAAATGAAGAAAGAGGTAGATGTAATATAGAAAAAAGAAAGGAAGAGAGGAAAGGGCCCTCAGTGTTGCCAGCTATGCAGTAGTCTAGATTGCAATTAAGATTAAGTGGTCTTAATTTAAAATTTATTTTGATGACAAAAGAGATTGAACACTACTATTATATATGGTATATTGGCTTTTGCTTAGTTTTTGGGGGTGAACTTTTTCTAAAATGATGCCTATTTTTCCTGGGAGTTTTATGTCTTTGGCTTAGAAATATGGAGGTATCCTTGATATACTCTGGATATGACCCTTTGGTAGATTACATGTATTGCAAATTTCTTTTCCCATTCTTTGTTTTACCTTTTTATTCAGTAGTAGTTTCTTTTGATTATCCAAAGTTTATAATTTTTATGCCCAATTAATTAATCCTTACAATGGTTTGTATGCTTTTTGTGTCCAGTTTTAGAAATCTTTTCCTAAACAAAAATCATAAAGGTACCTTCTGTGTTTTTATCATTTCTAATCTTTCACAGTTAGATCTACAGTTCACCCAGAATCTATTTTGTGTATGGTGTGAGGCTGAAATTAAGATTAACTTTTTTTCTGTATGGATATATATTTAACCCAGAGCAGTGTATTGAAAAAAACCCCTTCTTTACAACACTGCAGTGTTACATCTGCCGTAAATCAAGTGTCTACTATGTGGGGTGAGAGAGAGGAGAGGGAGAGAGAACGAGAAAAGGACTGACTCAGCAAAGAAGTTTCAACTTTCAACTAACTAATATTCAAGATAGAGATAAAGGAAAAAATAGGAGGTACACAGAAACAAATAGAAGAATAGTTTGCAAGATTGAACAGAGACCAGTTCAAGTTGAAAAGGCCTATTGTGTTCCAAGCAGGATGAATGAAAAAGACTAGACCTAGGTCCAAAATGAAATTTTAAATCATCACAGATAACGAGGAGTTGATAAAAAATATTCCAGACGGGGAAGTTCAGGCCAACTAGAAAGGAATGAGAATTTGACTAGCATCGGGCTTCTCACCAGCAACAGCAGATGCTAGAAAGCCATAGAGCAAGGCCTTTGAATTTAAGGGAGAAATGAGTGTCAACTAAAATTATATATTTCACTAAATGACCAATCAAGTACAAGGACCTTGTAAAGACTCCAGTGGTTTACTTTTGGTGAACTTTTTTAAAAGAAAGTTACTTGAGAATGCATCCCAGCACACAGGCTTGCAAATGAAGAAAGAAGTAGATGTAATCTAGAAAAAACAAAGGAAAGGAGGAAGAGAGGAAAGGGCCCTCAGTGTTGCCAGCTATGCAGTAGTCTAGAAATACGTCAGTACAAACTGGAGTGGCAAGTTTGTGATCTCAAGTATGTCTTCAATAGCATGAATGGATTCTAGAAATGACTAAGAAGTTAGATGATATTAGGAATACAGTGAAGAGTGCAAATATTACTTCTCTCAACAAGGAAGAAAAGACATTCAGAAATTCTAGGGAAAAATATTCTTTAAGAATTCCTGGTCCAAATATGAACGGAATTAGAATATGGCCTGCTTTAGAGACTGGTGTGAGTAAAAACAATCCATTTGACCTATCTTTGTGCTGAGAATTTTATCCTTTGTGGGTCACAAGGTTTGGCAGTGACCCTTAGTGAAAGTAATTTGATCATATTGAAGCAAACAATTCCTATACAATCATAATGATGTAAGTACTATTTATTGATTTTCAACTGATTGACAAAACAATGAAGGGTTTGTTACGGGTATAGAACAGAATGTAAATGTTACCAACTTTGGAAATAGAAAACCCAGCAAGGAGAAGGCCATAAAGGGGTGCAGGTACTATTAGAACACAAAGGAAGGCATCAAGAGATATGATCTGTATTTAGTGGAACCAGAAAGAGCTTTTAGAACATTGTTGATATATAAAAATCGGGGAACTAAAAATGGTGATATAACTATAAACATTTTGAAGTGAAGAGGAATGGTCTTATGAGCTAATATTTCATCCGTCACAGAAAAAGTCACTAGATATATTTTCTAAAACTGATAGTTTAGGAAAATGCTATAAGGAAATTATTTTAAGAGTTGGAACTAACTACTAGAAGAACTAAAGTACAAATGGTTAAAAATGCTTGTCTCTGGGAGAGGGAATTTTATTTTTGATTATGTAAATGTTTGATCAAAATAAGCAGCATATTAAAAGATACATCATGTCAAATTGGATTATTTCCAGGAATGCAAATGTAATTCAACATCAGAAAATCTGTTGAACTAAGTCACTACTTTAATAGATTGAAAGAGAAAAATAATAATCATCTCAAATAGGTACAGAAAAATTCAGTAAAATTCAACAACCATTTATGATTCTAAAACTGGGAATTAAAAAAATATTAATTTGAAAAAATTACAAGTGGGAAAACATGCCTACTGTATTTATAATAAATATTCAGATGCCAAAACTATTCCCTTTAAAATCAAGAGTAAGAAAATGCTATCATTACTTTGATTCACAATTGTTCTGGAAGTCCTACCCTGCACAATAATATAAGGAAAAAAACAAGAAGTACGAAGAATGGGAAAGAAAAAAAAAAACCATCATTCACTACAGATTATTCACATAGACACTTCCCAAGAATTATAGGCAATAAAAATATTTAGCAAGGTTGCTCGATGTAAGATTTTATTTCTATACATTTTTAACAGAAAATGTATTTTAAAAAGATGTTATTACAGTAGCTACAAAAATATATAAGACCTCTAGGGATTAATCTAACCAAAGTTGGGAAACAAATTATAAAATTTCATTGAAAGAGATAAGAAAACATACCATGTTTATAGTTAAGAAGACTCAGTATTGATAAATGCCAAGTATTCTAAAAATGATTGATAGATTTAATGTAGTTCAGTAATAGGTTTTATTTTGTGGAATTTGACAAAGTGATGCCAAAATTTATAGGAAAGAACAAAAGGCAAGATTGGTCAAAAGATACCTAAAAAAGAACAACCTAGTGATTCCACATCCAGGTAATTTGTGCATGTATGCACCAGACAATATGTACTTAAATATTTATAGCAGCCTTATTCATAACAGTAAAGACCAAAATAAAACAAAATTAAAAAGAAATCACATGTCCATCACTGGTAGAATAGATATATAAATTGTGGTATATTCCTATGCTGAAATACTACATAATACAAAAAATATCAGTGAATAACAGCTACCTGCATTAGCCTGGCTGAATTTTCAAAGCATAATGTTTAAAGGAAAAAGAAAATAATAGATAATGCAATATGATTCTCTTCCTATAAAGTTCTAAAAAGATAAAGTTAACAATGTTTTATTTATTACATGTTATGTAATCTATATGTTTAAAGAGTAAAGGACAGATATGGAATTAGTAACACAAAATTTTGGATAGTGATTATTTCTGGGACATGAGCTCAGACAGCGAGAGTGAAATGGAATTAGAGAGAGGCTTATAAGATACTCGCAAAGTACTGGGAATTTGTATTCCAAAGTGGGTGGTGAGTACATGGAGATTCATCTTATTCAAGAAAACATGCATAGTCCATTAATTATAGAATATTCTATTTATCTTCCTTTTTTCGCTTCCCAGAGACAACACTATTCTAATCAAATATTATTTATGTGCGTGTATATATGTAAATGATACAAATAATCATATTGTTTTCAAACTTACATAAATGGTATCACACTCTATATCACCTAGAACCTGTTTGTTAACTCATTGTATGTTTTCAGGATCTATCCATCATTACTCTTATAATGCCCATTTTAAAGAAAAGTAAGAGGTCGGGCGCAGTGGCCCACGCCTGTAATCCCAGCACTTTGGGAGGCCAAGGCAGGCGGATCGCTTGAGGTCGGGAGTTTGAGACCAGCCTGACCAACATGGAGCGACCCCGTTTCTACTAAAAACACAAAATTAGCCGGGCGTGGTGGCGCATGCCTGTAATCCCAGTTACTCTGGAGGCTGAGGCAGGAGAATCGCCTGAACCCGGGAGGAGAAGGTTGCGGTGAGCCAAGATCGCACCATTGCACTCCAGCCTGGGCAACAAAAGCGAAACTCCATCTCAAAAGAAAAAAAAAGAAAAAGAAAAGTAATAGTCAGAAAATCAAAAGCCCAGAGAGGCCCAAGGCACAGAGAGATTCAAGGTCACACACTAGTGAGTGTATAGCTGGGATTTGAACTGAGACTCCACACTATATTTTCTCCCTTATAGATGTAATTCATTCACTTTAAATGGCTTCAAATGATTAGACTCCTGTTTATATTTTAAAGTTTCCTTTTTTAATATTGCAAACAACACTTTGTGCAAAACTCTTGGTACACATATATGGGTATCTGCATTTTCAGTTTTCTTAGATCTTGCCAAATTGTTTTCCAAATAATTGTGAATTGCTCTCACAAGTAATGTGTGAACATTCCAATTTATTCACGTTATTATCAATATTTATTATTTTCAGATTTTGGTGTCTATCAGTTCCTAAGGGATATGAAATGCTATTTCATTTTAATTTGCGTTTTTCTAATTTTTAGTGAGGCTAAAAATTTTGGTCACTCGGGTTTACTTTTCTATTAATTGCCTGTTGATATTCTTTGCCCACTTTTTCTATGAATTGCCTGTTGAAATTGTGTTGCTTGACATTTGTTTGTTGATTGGTGCAAGGTGTTTACACATATTAGAGAAAGAGAGTTCATATATATATATATATTTTAAATATCTTTTCTCAGTCTGTGGTTGGTCTTTTAACTTGGTGTTTGGTGTCTGCATGATACAAAAGACTTTTAAATTGCGCATAATATCATGTGTCAGCATTTCCTTTATGAGCTGTGCTTTTTTTCTGTTCATGATTGTTTTTCAAGGAAAGCATAATATTGTATTACAAAAAAAATTTTTCATTTTCAGATAACTACCAAGTCCTCTTCCAGACTTCCTGTACATTTTTGTACCAAAATGATGATGCGTGTGACAGCACAGATGGTAGAAAAAAGACTCAGACCAAAGTGGATATTACATGGATCCTTCTACTGCGCTACTATATTCACCTTCAGAGGATTAATAATCTGAGCAAACTGCTAGGTAGGTTTTTTGATGTGTTAAGAGAGAACATATTTCTTTCTAATTCCTGTTTAAGTCATGTTTCTTGTTGAGAATTATAAGATACTTTTGACATCTTTCTTAGTGACTGTCATCAGAAGATGAAAATTTCCTGGGTTCTTAACCTGGGATACATGCATCTTTGGATATAATAGTATTTCAATGTAATTGGTTTCTTTAGAAATTCTATATATATTATTTCATATGTTTAAAAACATTATGATAAGGAGGCATCCAGAGGCTTTCCAAGACCACTGCCAAAGTTAAGAACTAGTGATTCCAATGTGACAGTTTATGAAATGAACAAGACGACGTTTTGGCCTTAGAGAAAGAGTGGTCCAGTAGCCGGTATGTCAAAGGGAAGAAATGCATGACTTCAGATGGCATATTAATTCCGTGGAGTTTTTTTTTTAATCATTGGTGCTATCTAAAAAATATCCAGAAAAACTGATAAAATCTGCTTCACATCAGTCCCTTTTGTGATTGTGTGACATTGTTATGTTTTATCTGTGCTCATGATGTTGGTGATCCAGTGTTGCCCATCAGTGCAAACAGTCAGCAAAGGCAATTTGACCCATGCCAGGGCACAGTGATGGGGAAACCAGCAGGGCAAATAGGCTGAGTAACAGAGTTGCTAAACACAGTTACCGGGAGCTAACAAGGCCTCTGAAAGGTGTCAGGACGAAAAGCTTCATGGTGATGGGGGCTAAAGCAAGGGAAGTTCCGGGGGAAAGGACATGGACAAGAGCCAGTGCAGCCACCTCTGGTGATCCCTTGCCCCTCAGCCACTCTGCTCACCTCTGAATTCACCTGCTGGCACTTCCCACCACAAATGCCATGTCTTACTGCTTTTTTGCCCTGGGCTTTCTTTGAAGCTACTGAGGTTTGACCAGCCTGCAGATAGGGTTTCCACAGACACAGGAGTAACCTTCAACTATTGAGGTAGGGAGCTCCTAGATAAACATACCAGCTTCTCAGTCTCTCGATGGGACAGTTCTATATGGTTTGTCGGAAGGTCCCCAGTGGGACTGAGCCCTTACTACCCAAGGCTGTAGCCCACTCGTTTACTCACCCTTATTGGCTCTTTTTCTTTTCTCTGTCACACTTTGTCCATTCCCTCACTTGTGCTTCTTGAAATGACTTTTCAAATAAACTATCTACAGATTCTTACCTTAGGATCTGTTTTAGGGGGAACCCAAAAGAAAATAGGTACATGGAATATATGGCACCATTGTTAATACCTAAAACTAAGCATTATCCTCATGTGCCTCTGAAATTTTCTTTTTTTTTATCTTTTTTTTTTTTTTGTCACTCAGGCTGGTGTGCAGTGCTGCGATCTTGGCTCACTGCAACCTTTGCCTCCTGGGTTCAAGTGGTTCTTCTGCCTCAGGCTCCTGAGTAGCTGGGATTACAGACGTGTGCCACCATGCCCAGCTAATTTTTATATTTTTAATAGAGATAGGGTTTTGCTGTTTTGGCTATGCTGGTCTCAAACTCCTGACCTCAGGTGATCCTCCCACCTCAACCTCCCAAAGTGCTGGGATTATAGGCATAAGCCACCGTGCCTAGCCTGAAATTTTCTTTCCTTCCAAGAAACAATTCCATTAGTGTATAAGCCCTAAAAACAGAGGGAGGTCACTGGCAGCCTCTAGTGGAGGTGGGAATATGTAGAGATAGTGGTTAGTGAGCAAATACCAACAATATTGAGATCATCCCTATTTCTAACATGAACCTAAACTAAGGTATTTTTCTTTCTTAAGCATCTGCAACACCAGTATCTGGAATTTCTTTGCCAGATGATACACTTCTCACATCCCTTTACAACTCTGAGTTGATTTTGCGCCAGAAAGAAGTGCATTTTTTCCTTAAAAAATTCTTACAGCTGTATTCTTCTTCTTGTATTGATGAATTTCCAAAAGAACTTCTTTGTCAACTGGAAAATCCCCCTCTTTCAGAAAAAGACTTACGTGAATCATCTGCCAAGGTAACGTTTTTTGAAACATGATATATTTACATAAAACTTCTTGGAAACATCATTACATTTCAGAAGGAAACACATTAGCTTCCATGCTGGCACAAAGATTCCTAGTTCCCTCAGAGTTCTAGGGAAGGCTCATTCCTGTGTTACCATGTGGATAGGCTAACCAAACATCCTGGGATTTTAGGACAGTTCACATTTCAATTGTTCAGTCTTGTTCTCATAAGTCTTTTAAAATGCCTCAGAAGTTTCTATATTCCTGCACAAAACAGCATCTCTCAAGCAAACCATTTTGCCAAGAAGTTACACAAATTTCAGTATCATCACCCTTTAAGAAAACTAGACTGAGAGTGTCTAAATCTGTGCCCAGTTTCTGTACTTTGGTTTTAAATGTGTGATAAAAATTATTCATTGTGGGTACTTTTTGCAGTTGTGAGTGTGAATAAATAATAGAGGTAACACTTTAAAATAAAAGTGTGAAGACTTATTATTTGGAAGAGTGTTATTAAATTGGATATGTTTTCCCAAGATATGTAACATGGAAACTTTTTAAGGTATTGATTGTAGAGACATAAAAAGAGGAATATAAATGGAGATTTTTAAAAATTAAAGCTACTAAAGTCTTGAATAATAGCAGTTTGGATAAACTTCCAAAATGAATGTGTCAAAAGGCACTGAAAAAGTAAAGGATTTTATTTAAAAATAAGAACATGTATTTGAAATTTGGTATTCAACCAACCTGTGTTGAATACCTACTGTGTGCCAGAGACACAGTTGGTGGAGAAAGAAAGGATGGATAAAGCATAGTCCCTGTACATATAGTCTCAGTGTGGTAGTAGAAAAACAGTGACAGGGTTAAAACAGAAGAAAGTTACTGTATTTCAGAGATGCTTTTTAAGAGAAAATGGCAGGATTAATACTAGCAGAAATAATGTGAAAATTAGTATATCTTAGTTTTACTTTCAATACTCTCAACAGGACTGATTGGCAAAGGATAGATGAAAAAGTGAGGTTTTTTTTTTGAGACAGAGTCTCTCTCTGTCACCCAGGCTGGAGTGCAGTGGTGTGATCTTGGCTCACTGCCGCCTCTGCCTCCCGAGTTCAAGCGATTCTCCTGTCTCAGCCTCCCGAAAAAGTGAGTTGTTTAAGAGAGAGGTGATGAAGTCATGAAGCTTATGACCCAAGAAAGGAAAGGAAGAGATGGCTGTAAAACATATTTGCTTAAGTAACACTGAAAACAACAACAACAAAAACAGTTTTGTGACTCTTTGGAGCTGGAAAGTGAAGAGGAAATGACTAGAGCCTCTTGTGCCATTTGGAACTTCTGTCGGTGATCATTAGTGCATGGTGACATCATTAGCACATACAGGGGAGGCAGGAGGATGAGCATATTTTTCTGCTTTGTAGATACAGAATTTGAGATTCTTGTAAACTCAAGTGGACATAGCATATTGTAAGCTTCCAATACATATTTGTGAAATGAGTACGTTGTACAGAATTCTTTCAAAACTAGAAAAAAATCACTGATGTATTTTGAATTATCTCTACTTTGGACTTTACCATTGAACTCTTTAATTTTTATAGCTATAGATTTTCCCATATAAGATATGTTCATGTTACTGTTACCAACTCTCCCAGAGAAGTTCCCAGAGAACTGAAAATGTGGCTTGTTCCAGAATGGTGACCCTTGCTTATCTTGTCCTACTAGAATATAGCAACCTTATGTTTTGGGTAGATTAAATTATACATTTTTTTTTTTTTAAAAATCACTCTTTTGAACATTCCTTCCCTACTCAAGAGAGTCAGATGACTGTTAATAAATTGTAAGTTTTTAAACGTAGTGGAAAAACTTATTAAGATATTTTTAAGAATCCAGTTAAAGAAATGATTCTCAGTTGGTGTTATGCATTGGCCCTCAGTGCAATGTATTGAAAGCACACTGGAAGATTTTTCAAACGACTTCCTCTCTCCTAGATACTGGGATATTGTGGCATGCCCGATGCTCAGGAACCTCATTCTGTGCCCAGATTCTAAATCATTCAGGAAATAAGAGAAAAGAGTAAAACAGATTGGGATTTAAAAATGCTCATCTTTATGAGTGATGAAGTTGATATTATAGGATGTGGTTTATATTTATTGGTGAAATGATATTACTAGTAATAAGTACCAAAGTAGACAGATTTTCCAATCTGGCCTCATATTACTGGGTCATTTCAGGCTCCTCACGTGGGGACAGGCTCCTTAAAATCTGTTGCATGAGGAGCAGAGAGTGTTCATTTCCTGCAAACATTTTACTCCCAGGAAGAAAGCGCAGAAATAGGCATGCCCAAAGTTCTTTTTCCCAGATTCAGCAATCGAGTAACACTCCCCCATGGGAAGGAGGGAGTGAGGAGGTGAACAGGCCAGGAAGGTAATGTTAATGTCTGGCCTGCACACAGAAGGGCACAGTGGGAGTAGAATGAAATCATTGCCATCTAACACCAGATACAGATTCACCCTTCCTGGGAACTGAGACTATTTTTGAGGATTACTGCCAGGTGTCACAGATACCTCAGGCATTTTGGAGTAGGGGGGCAGAGGACGGGAAGACTGAGAACAATAGTTTAAATTGATCTATTCTTGTGAATATTATGTAAGAGTTCGGAAACTAATAGGTGTGATTTCTTAAATACTGTTCTACAAGGAGCTCTGCTTGAGTATTTTAGTATTAAGGGCAGCCTATCATTACTCATTTCCTAAAGATTATGCTCCAAATGTTCAAGCTTGAATACATTGTAAATACAAGTGACATTTCTAATGGCAGCAGTGTTATCAAAGAGTTGTTTCACCCTGTTTGCTCTTTTTTGATATAATTAGTGTAACACTCCCCAGGATAATCAGCTCTGGAGATCATTGTCTCTTGCCTGACAGGTGAAGCCACCTCATCATGTGTTCATTTCACTGGGGTAGACAGCTAATAAGCATAAAGCCTTTTGGATTTTTTTATATATATATAAACTCCAAGCTTGGCTGATTTTTATAATAACATTTTTGAACTTTTAATCACTCAGGAGGCTATTTCAATCAAACTCATTCCATAATTTGATACTTAAACCTACTTTCCCCCACAAAGAAGTAGATGCCTTTCCAGAACAATCGTTGCTCCGTGTTGTGCTCATCAGTTGTGTGATTCTGCATGTTGTCAAGTCTTTCGGAGCTTTGTGATGGAAAAACAAAGGTGGCAAATAGGTTACATTAAAAATTCCCCCAAAAGAATATGATTAAAACTGTGCGTAATGCTGAGTTATTCATGCTTGGACTGTATGCCTGTAACAGTCAGTGTAAGGTTAAATATCTGACTAGTGTGAGCTGCTTTATTGTTTATAGGACTGTGGCAAACCAAGGTTCTCCTGGTAGGCCTGTTGTTTTATTTCTTTCAAAGAACAACAGCAAAAATAGAATGAAAGTACTCAGTGTATAATTCATCAATTAGCATATGTAATGAATCCTCTTAGCAACTACATATTATAGTATTTGAAAGGTAATGGAACATTAAATACCTATTTTGATATTGACTTATGTTTATAACTTATCATTATTAGACTACTGTGCTAATAATGCACATATTGAAATAAAAGGTATTTTTACTTTTCAATACTTATCTAGTTATTGAATATGAATTATTTGCTAAAATAATTGTCAGAACCTCTGAAAATCACTCAGATACAAAGAAATTTAAGAAATTATTTTTTGAATTAATTATTTACTTGATTATTTTTTGATGAACTGCCTGACATAAAATTACTCTTAATTAAGCACTTAAAAATGATGGTTTAATCCTGCTAATCTTGCTTATTGTGTATTTTGGTCATGCTTTTAGAAGCAAGGATTCTGGTTTATAATAGCCTTTTATGATTGTCTCTAGACATTTAGAAAACTTTTCACATTTAATATTACCTTTCAGTCAAAACATCTTTTATCAGTAGACAACTTGAAAGGTCAGTGTTTTTATTTCTGTTTTTATTTTATTTTGAAGACTTAACATTCACAGTCATATTAAATCTTGAATAGGCTCAGAAATAATGCGAGGGACAAAGCCTTATAGAAACACCAGGCATTTCTTTCTGGCTACTGACAAATACTCCTTGGTCATCAAACCTTGACAGGCCTTAGATATCAAAAAGACCGAAGTAGAGGGACCACTTCCCAGCTGTCATTCTATAAGCTTGGGTATAACAAGAAGTTAATATGTAAAGTAGTTTGCACTTCATTGAAGAACGCCTATTTTTTTTTTTTTTTTTTTTTTGAGACGGAGTCTCGCCCTGTCGCCCAGTCTGGAGTGTAGTGGCGTGATATCAGCTCACTGCAACCTCAGAAGGTCCTTTTAGACTTGAAATATTATTTTTACCATTATTATCTCTATGGCTAGCCTATTGTTTTGTTGATCATTAGCAACCATGCTTTGCTTTTTCAGCTACCTTAAACAACCAATTAAGTAATTTACCAAATTGGCAATTGCATTCTATACATTTATATTTCTTGAAGATTCCTCATTCAGTGACCAAAGTTGCATAAAAGAAGCTGGGCCCACATTCATCAAGGACGAAATTTACAAATCAGCCACATTCATTTAAGGAGAGGAGGATTTTAACTGTTCAGAGCAAGTGGGTTTTAGAGCAATGGATTTTAGACTTTGGAGCAAAATATGTCTTATTTTCCATATGGCATTGCAAAAAAAACTATTGGAAAAACAAATAATAATTTATAACCACACCCTTAGTATATTCACCAGTGAAAAAACCAGAAACCAAATAGGTGTTCCTAGAAACAGTGGTAATGTTGAGACTGAAATGGTGGCATGGGTGTTTTCCCTGCTAGAGCTTCACCCTGTAAGACTTACCAGAGTGGAAGAGATTTGTTGAGTTCACTGGGTTCTGAAGCATATATATTTCTTTTATTTCTTTTTCTTTTTTTCTTTTTGAGATGGAGTCTTGCCCTGTCGCCCATTCTGGAGTGCAGTGGCACAATCTCAGCTCACTGCAACCTCTGCCTCCCAGGTTCAAGCAATTCTCCTGCCTCACCCTCCTGAGTAGCTGGGATTACAGGCGCACGCCACCATGCCCAGCTAATTTTTGTATTTCTTTAGTAGAGATGAGGTTTCACCATGTTGGCTAGACTGGTCTCGAACTCCTGACCGTGTGATCCACCTGCTTCTGCCTCCCAAAGTGCTGGGATTACAGGCGTGAGCCACCGCGCCTGGCCAGCATATTTTTACTGTAGGAGAATCTTCTCTGTAGTAAGCCAGGGTTAGTTTTAAGATTTACCTCCATAAAACAAGCTGAGACAATCCCAGAATTTTTCAGTATAGCCAAATAATGTTTTATATATGTAACAAATTTATTACCAGTAATTAAATTGATGTTTTTGTTTGTTCCCTAGTTGTATCGCGATAGTTCTGTACAATCCATTTTATCTTTTAAGCCTGTTTCAAGCTCATCTTACGTGGACATAACGCCAATAGAAATGGTAACACAAGCTTCAAACAAAGAACTTTGCTTTCAATGGTACATTCCTCCCCTGGATAGACCTCCCAAGGAGACAGAACCTATGGTATGTAATATAATTATGGAACTCAATCTTTCATTTATATATAAAGCTTAACTAGGCCATTATAACTTGGAGAGTAGAGGACATTCTCTTATCATATGGATGAGAACAGGTATCAATATATAATCTACATTGTCTAGTAGAATAAATTTGAAAATAACCAAGAAATCCGGGAAAGTCTGATTCAGGCTGATCATTTTTCTTTTTCCTGATCCCATAGGGCAAATTTTCAGTGTGTCACCATTATATATGATGCTTAACTTTTTTTTGGTAGTTATTCTTTATCATGTTAAAGAATTTTTTTACTGCTATTTTGCCAAGAATGTTTACCGTGAATATTTTACTGTATCTCTTAAGCTGATTTTTATAATTTTTCTTTTTAATATTTAGTTGATTTTACAATGTTAGATCAACGTTGTGTTTCTGAGATAAACTCAAATTGGTCATGATATATTTATTTTGCTGGATTCAGTTTGCTATTATTTGTATTAGATTTTTGCTTCTGTTTTCCAGAGTTAATATTGGGCTATTTTTATACTATTCTTTTTTAAATTTTATTATTTTTTAGTTTCAATGGGTTTTTGAGGAACAGATGGTATTTGGTTACATAGATAAGTTCTTTAGTAGTGATTTCTGAGATTTTGATGCACCCATCACCCGAGCAATGTACGCTGTACCCTGCCTCACCCCTCTCCCACCCTTTCCCCTGAGCCCCCAAAGTCTATTGTATCATTCTTATACATTTGCATCCTCATAGCTTAGCTCATATCTCATGAGTGAGAACATATGATGTTTGGTTTTCCATTCCTTAGTTACTTCACTTAGAATAATAGTCTCCAATTCCATCCAGGTTGCTGTGAATGCCATTATTTCATTCCTTTTTATGGCTCATTAGTATTCCATGGTGTGTATGTGTGCACATTTTCTGTATCCACTCACTGATTGATGGGCATTTGGGCTGATTTCATATTTTTGCAATTGTGAATTGTGCTGTTATAAACGTTCGTGTGCAAGTATTTTTTTTTCTTGTATAGAGACTTTTTTTCCTCTGGGTAGATAGTCAGTAGTGGGATTGCTGGATCAAATGGTAGGTCTGCTTTTAATTCTTTAGGGAATTTCCACACTGTTTTCCATAGTGGTTGTACTAGTTTACATTTCCACCAGCAGTGTAAAAGGGTTCCCTTTTCACTATATCCATGCCAACATCTATTATTTTTTGATTTTTTGATTATGGCCATTCTTGCAGGAGCAAGATGGTATTTGCATTGTGGTTTTGATTTGTATTTTCCTGATAATTAGTGATGCTGAGCATTTTTTCATGTTTGTCGGCCATTTGTATATCTTCTTTTGAGAATTGTCTATTCATGTCCTTAGCCCACTTTTTGATGGGATTGTTTCTTTTTTCTTGCTAGTTTGTTTGAGTTCCTTGTAGATTCTGGGTATTAGTCCTTTGTCAGATGTACAGTTTGCGAAGATTTTCTTCCACTCTGTGGGTTGTCTGATGATTATTTCTTTTGTTGTGCAGAAGCTATTTAGTTTAATTAAGTCCCATCTGTTTATCTTTGTTTTTGTTGCATTTCCTTTTGGGTTCTTGGTCATGAAGTCTTTGCCTAAGGCAGTATCTAGAAGGGTTTTTGTGATGTTATCTTCTATAATTTTTATGATATCAGGTCTTAAATCTTTGATCCGTCTTGAGTTGATTTTTGTATAAGGTGAGAGATGAGGATCCAGTTTCATTCTTCTACATGTGGCTTGCCAATTATCCCAGCACCAGTTTTTGAAGAAGGTGTTCTTTCCCCACTTTATGTTTTTGTTTGCCTTGTCAAAGATCAGTTGGCTATAAGTATTTGGCTTTATTTCTGGGTTCTCTATTCTGTTCCATTGGTCTATGTGCCTATTTTTATACCTGTGCCATGCTCTTTTGGTGACTATGGCCTTATAGTGTAGTTTGAAGTTGGGTAATGTGATACCTCCACATTTGTTCTTTTTGGTTAGTGTTGCTTTGGCTATGCTAGTTCTTTTTTGGTTCCATGTAAATTTTAGGATTTTTTTCTACTTCTGTGAAGAATGATGGTGGTATTTTCATGGGAATTGCATTGAATTTGTAGATTGCTTTTGGCAGTATGATCATTTTCACAATATTGATTCTACCCCTCCATGTGCATATGTTTCCATTTGTTTTTGTCATCTGTTATTTCATTCAGCAGTGTTTTGCAGTTTTCCTTGTAGAGATCTTTTATCTCCTTGGTTAGGCATATTTCTTAGTAATTTTTTTTGCAGCTATTGCAAAAGGGGTTGAGTTTTCTATTTGATTCTTAGCTTGGTTGCTGTTGGTGTATAGCAGTGCTCCTGATTCATGTACATTAATTTCATATCCTGAAACTTTACTGAATTCATTTATCAGTTCTAGGATGTTTTTGGATGAGTCTTTAGGATCTTCTAGAGATATGATCATATCATCAGCAAACTGCAACAGTTTGACTTCCTCTTTACCAATTTGGATGCCCGTTATTTCTTTCTCTTGTCTGACTACGACTTCCAGTACTATGTTGAATAGAAGTGGTGAAAGTGGGCATCCTTGTCTTGTCCCAGTTCTCAGGAGGAATGCTTTCAACTTTTCTCCTTTCAGTATAATGTTGGCTGTGAGTTTGTCATAGATGGCTTTTATTACCTTAAGGTATGTCTCTTCTATGCCAATTTCGCTGAGGGTTTTAATCGTAAAGGGATGCTGGATTTTGTCAAATGCTTTTTCTGCATTTATTGAGATGATCATGTGATTTTTGTTTTTAATTCTATTTATGTGGTATATCACATTTATTGACTTGTGTATGTTAAACCATCCCTGCATCCCTGGTATGAAACCCACTTGAGCATGGTGGATTATCTTTTTTATGTACTGTTGGATTTGGTTCACTAGTATTTTTTGGAGGATTTTTACATATATGTTCATCAGGGATATTGGTCTGTAGTTTTCTTTTTTTGTTATGTCCTTTCCTGGTTTTGGTATTTGAGTGATACTGGCTTCATAGAATGCTTTAGGGAGGATTCCCTTTTTATCTTTTGGAATAGTGTCAATAGGATTTGTACCAATTCTTCTTTGAATGTCTTTTTTTTTTTCTTTTTGGAGGCAGAGTCTCACTCTATTGCTCAGGCTGGAGTGCAGTGGCATGGTCTTAGCTCACTGCAACCTCCACCTCCCAGGTTTAAATGATTCTTGTGCTTCAGCCTCCTGAGTAGCTGGGGTTATAGGCATGCCCCACCATGCCCAGCTAATTTTTGTATTTTTAGTAGAGATGGGAGTTTTGCCATGTTGTCCAAGCTTGTCTTGAACTCCTGGCCTCAAGTGATCAGCCCTCCTTGGCCTCCCAAAGTGCTGGGATTACAGGTGTGAGCCACTGCACTCAACCAATTCTTTGAATGTCTGATAGAATTCAGCTGTGAATTCATCTGGTCTTGAACTTTTTGTTGTTATTGTTGTTGGCAGTTTTTTAATTACCATTTCTTTCAGTTTTTTTTTTTTTTTTTTTTTTTTTGAGACGGAGTCTCACTCTTTTGCCCAGGCTGGAATGCAATGGCATGCTGTCAGCTCACTGCAACCTCCTCCTCTCAGGTTCAAGTGATTCTTCTGCCTCAGCCTCCCAAGTAGCTGGAACTACAGGCATGTGCCACCATACCTGTCTAATTTTTGTGTTTTTAGTAGATACAGAGTTTCGCCATGTTGACCAGGCTGGTCTCGAACTCCTGACCTCAAGTTATCCACCTGCCTTGGCCTCCCAAAGTGCTAGGATTACAGGTGTGAGCCACCACCTTTAATTACCGTTTCAGTCTTACTGCTTGTTATTGGTCTGTTCAGAGTTTCTATTTCTTCCTGGTTTAACCTAGGAGGGCTGTATATTTCCAGGAATTTATCTATCTCCTCTAGGTTTTCTAGTTTTTGTGCATAAAGGTGTTCATAGTAGCCTTGAATGATCTTTTGTATTTCTGTGGAATCAGTTGTAATATCTCTCATTTTGTTTCTAATTGAGCTTATTTGGTTCTTCTCTCTTCTTTTCTTGGTTAATCTCACTAATGGTCTATCAGTTTTATTTATCTTTTCAAAGAACCAGCTTTTTGTTTCATTTATCTTTCGTACTGTTTTTTTTCAGTTTCATTTAGTTCTGTTCTGATCTTCGTTATTCTTTTCTTCTGATGGGTTTGGGTCTGGTTTGTTTTGCCTTTGTGCTCTTTCAGACTTCTTGATGTAGGCATTTAATGCTATGAACTTTCCTCTTAGCATGACTTTTGCTGTATCCCAGTTTTGACAGGTTGTGTCACTATTGTCATTCAGTTCAAAGAATTTTTTAATTTCTATCTTTATTTCATTGTTGATCCAATGCTCATTCAGGAGCAGGTTATTTAATTTCCATGTATTTGTATTCTGAGGGTTCCTTTCAGAGTTGATTTCCAATTTTATTCCACTCTGGTCTGAGATAGTACATGATAAAATTTTGATTTTATTAAAGTTATTGAGATTTGTTTTGTGGCCTATCATATGGTCTATCATGGAGAATGTTTCATGTGCTGATGAATAGAATGTATATGTACAGTTGTTGGGTAGAATGTTCTGTAAGTATCTGTTAAGTCCATTTGTTCCAGGGTATAGTTTAAATCCATTGTTTCTTTGTTGACTTTCTGTCTTGATGACCTGTCTAGTGCTGTCAGTGGAGTATTGAAGCTATTATAGTGTTGCTGTCTATCTCGTTTCTTGGGCCTAGTAGCAATTGTTTTATAAATTTGAGAGCTCCAGTGTTAGGTGCTTATATATTTAGGATTGTGATATATTCCTGTTGAACAAGGCCTTTTATCATTATATAATATCCCTCTTTGTCTTTTTAAACTATTGTTGCTTTAAAGTTTGTTTTGTCTGATATAAGAATAGCTATTCCTGCTTGCTTTTTGTGTCAATTTGCATAGAATATCTTTTTCCACCCCTTTACCATAAGCTTATGTGTTAAGGCGAGTCTCTTGAAGACAACAGATACTTGGTTGGTGAATTCTCATCCATTTTGCCATTCTGTATCTTTTCAGTGGAGCATTTAGGCCATATAAGTATTATATTAGTTAGTATTGAGATGTGAGGTACTATTCTGTTCATCATGCTATTTGTTGCCTGAATACCTTTTTTTTTCCATTGTATTATTGTTTTATAGGTCCTGTGAGATTTATACTTTAAGGAGGTTCTATCTTGATGTATTTTGAAGATTTGTTTCAAGATTTAGAGCTCCTTTTAGCAGTTCTTATAGTGCTGGCTTGGTAGTGGCAAATTCTCTCAGCATTTGTTTGTCCGAAAAAGAGTGTAGAGTGTATATTTCCTTCATTTATGAAGCTTAGTTTCACTGGGTACAAAATTCTTGGCTGACAATTGTTTTGTTTAAGGAGGCTAAAGATAGGACCCCAATCCTTTCTAGCTTGGTAGGGTTTCTGCTGAGAAATCTGATGCTTTTGTGTCACAGCTCTTAAGATTCTTTCCTTCATTTTGACTTTAGCTAACCTGATGACTATGTGCTTAGATGATGATACTTTTGCACTGAATTTTCATGGTGTTCTTTGAGCTTCTTGTACTTGGATGTCTAGATCTCTAGTAAGGCCAGTGACATTTTCCTTGATTTTTTCCTCAAATAAGTTTTCCAAACTTTTAGATTTCTCTTCTTTCTCTGGAATATTCATTATTCTTAGGTTTAGTTGTTTAACATAATCCCAAACTTCTTGGAGATATTGTTCTTTATTTTATTCTTTTTTTTTTGTCTTTGTTGGATTGGGTTAATTTGAAAGCCTTGTCTTTGAGTTCTGAAATTCTTTCTTATACTTGTTTGATTCTATTGTTGAGACTTTCCATTGTATTTTGCATTTCTTTAAGTGTGTCCTTCATTTCCAGGTTTTGTCATTGTTTTTTATTTATGCTATCTATTTCTCTGAAGATTTTTCCATCCATATCCTGTAACATTTAAGACATTTCTTTAAATTGGTATTTACCTTTCTCTGGTGCCTCCTTGAGTAGCTTAATAATCAACCTTCTGAATTCTTTTTCTGGCAATTCAGAAATTTCTTCTTGGTTTGGATCCATTGCTGGTGAGCCAGAGGGATCTTTTGGGGGTGTTAAAGAACCTTGTTTTGTCATATTACCAGAATTGTTTTTCTGTTTTTTTCTCATTTGGGTAGACTAGGTCAGAGGGAAGATCTGGGACTCAGGGCCTTCTGTTCAGATTCTTTTGTCCCATGGGGTGCTCCATTGATGTGGTGTTCTCCCACTTCCCTTAGGGATGGAGCTTCCTGAGAGCTGAACTGCAGTGATTGTTATTTCTCTTCTGGGTCTAGCCACCCATTGAAGCTACCAGGCTCTGGGCTGGTACAGAGGAGTGTCTGCAAAGAGTCCTGTAATATGATCCGCCTTCAGGTCTCTCAGCCATGGATACCAGCACCTGCTCTGGTGGAGGCAGTAGGGGAGTGAAGTGGATTCTGTGAAGGTCCTTGGTTGTATTTTTTTTAGTGCACTGGTTTTGTGTTGGTTGGCCTCCAGCCAGGAGGTGGTGCTTTCAAGAGAGCATCAGCTGTGATAGTATAGGTAAGACACAAGGTTGCCCTGGGGTTGCCTAGATAAATATTTGGGTTTCTCAGGTGGTGGATGGGGCCATAGAACTCGGAAGAGATTATGTCCTTTATCTTTGGCTACCAGAGTGGTATAGAAAAACAATTAGGTGGGTGCAGGGTTAGACGTGTCTAAGCCTAGACTCTCCTTGGGCAGGGCTTGCTGTGGCTGCTGTGGGAGATGATGGTGTGGTTCTCAGGTGGATAGAGTTACGTTCTCAGGGAGATTATGGCTGCCTCTGCTGCATCATACAGGTTGCCAGGGAAGTGGAGGAAAGCTGGCAGTGACAGGCTTCACCCAGCTCCCACATGGCCCAAAAGGCCAGTCTCACTCCCACCATGCCTTCCCAATGTCACTGAGTTTATTTCTAGGCAGCTGGTGAGCAGGGCTGAGAACATGCCCCAGACTACAAGCCTCCCTGCTGAGAAAAAAAGCAGAGCTTTCATGTTTCGAGCCCCCCTACTTCTGTGCTTGTATCTGCACTCCCCATTTGCCCCTTTTTCCAGATTCTGTCCCTGAAACTTTATATTTGGTTGAAATTGTTACGAAGTTCAGCTGGAAGTTTCCTTATCCCTGTGGTCTTTCCCCAATTCCACTTGCAACCCTCCCCAAGGATCCCTGCGAGATCAAGTTAGAAATGTCTTCTTGGGGACTGAGAGTGCCCACAGCGCTCTTCCTGCTGCTTCCTCCACCCTGTATTTTGCTTGGCTCTCTAAAGTTGTCTCAGCTCCAGGTAAGGTCAAATCCTTCTCCTGTGATATAGACCCTCAGATTCCCCAGTGAGGATGTTTGTTTGAGGTTGGACATTCCCCCTCTCACACATTGGGCACTCACAGTTTTGGCTATCTTATGGAGCCTGCAGCAGCAAGCCGCTTCCTTCAAAGGGTCTGTGGATTCTCTCAGCTTTCCTGGTATGTTCCTGTGTTAGTTCTTGTGAGTCTCCACAGGCTGCTGTGTCCATTCGAGTGGGAACTGCAAGTTCAGCCTATCTCCTATCTGCCATTCTTCCTCTTGTTATGCTTTTATACTATTCTTGTCAGATGTTTTTCATATCACGATTTTGCTAGAATCATAAAATGAATTGATAAATATATTGTGTTTTACTATTTTCTGGTGAAGTTTGTGTAAATTTGGAGTACCTTTTTTATTTGTTTGTTAGAACTCATCAGTGAAGCCAGCTGAAACTACTGTTTTCTTTCTGAGAAATAGTGATATCATTCTTAATAGTTTTATGCAGTCTTTAAGCAATAGTACTAGTGTACTGGTTTTCAGAAGTGGTGTCAGTTCTGATTGGGCCAATGTCTTCTCTGATAGTTTGTGCCTGTGTTAAACCAAGTTTTAAATATTCTATCTTTTTTGTTTATAAGACATTTTGGGTTGTCTGTTTCTTCTGAGTCAATTTTAAGTTGCTATTCTAGGAATTTGACCATTTTATTTAAAATTCCTCTCATATTTTAAATCTATTTAATGTGTTTGTAATGATGTACCCTTTTTCATTTCTTATATTGGTTATTTGTGTATTCTCCTCTTTTTCTTGAAGTTTTTAGTTAGTTTTGGTTAATATATCTTTTTCTAATTTTTTGTGTTATTTTCCTAGCTGCTGACTTATTGCAATAGATGTTTAGCTCAGTATTCAGCTTTTTCTTACCTAATATATGGATTTTGAAGCTATGACTTTCTCTCTAAACATTGTTTTGGCTGCATCTCACAAGTTTTTTATTATAGTGTTGACATCATTATCACTCAGTTAAAAATAGTTTTGTAAAATTTTCATTACGATTTCTCCTTTGGCTCATGGGCTATTTTGACATCTGTTTCTAAAATTCCAAACTATGTGGAGCTTTTCTAGTAATCTTTTGTTATCTATCCCCAGATTGTGTTGTTTTGTGGTAATAAAAAATTTTAGTGTGATTGCTATTTGTTGAAACTTGATTTTTTTTTTCACCAGGAAAGTGTTAATTGTGTAAGTAATCTATTGCTCTTTAAAAGAATACGTACACTTCAGTTGTTGAGGAAGTGTTTATGTGTAGTAGGTCAGTTTGGCCAATCTTGTTCAAATCATCTATATGCTTGCTGATTTTTCCATTTGGTCTGCCTTTTTAAAAAAATTAATTACTAAGAGAAGTATGTTTAAATCTTTCACTATGATTGTCATTGTTTAGTTTTTTCTTAACAGTTCTCTCAAACTTTGCTTTACTTAATTTGAGGCTGTGTTCTTAGGTGCAATCAGATTGATAGCTGCTATATCGTCTTGGTGAATTGAACATTTATCATTGTGATAATAGTACTTTTCTTAATTATGCTTTTTAAATTACATGACCTTTTTGTAATAATGTTCATTTCCCCATAAAGCCTGCTTTATTTGATGTTAACATAGGAAAGTGGCTTTGTTTTGCTTATTATTTTCATGGTAATATTTTTCCAGCCTTTTTCTTTCAACCTTTCCATGTACTTGTGTTTTAATTTTGCTTCTTATAAAATGTATGTTCTTGGATATTTAAAAATATTATCTAACAATATTATATTCTGACTGAATAATCCATTAATGTAAATACTAATATATTTGGTTTAAATCTACCTTGCTTTTGCTTGTCCTGGATTTTGTTGTTTTTCTTGTCCTTTAATATCTACTTTTGGATTGACTTATCATTCATTTTCTCGCTATAAGTTTTGAAATTATGCACTCTTTCGGTGCTTTTAGTGGTTACCTTCAGGACAACATACATACTTAACTTATTAAAATCTACATTGATATATACCTTTACTCCCCTAATGACTTACATGGCATTACTGTACATTTTCCTTTGTAACCCAAAATAATAGTATTATTTTTATTTGTTTTTCTTGTTTTTTACAAGAAGTGTTTTTTTTTTTAATGAATCTCCTACATATTTACCATTTGGTTTGTTTTTTACTCCCTCTTGCATTTTAGACATTTCTTCTTGGATTACTTCTTTCTGTTGAAGTACATGCTTTAGAATTTCCTTTGGTGAGGATCTTCTGGAGGCAAACACTTCCAATTTTTGTTTGCCTATACATGTCATTATTTTACATTTATTCGTAAAATAAATTTTCATGGGGTAGATAATTTAAGGTCAGAAATCATGTTGTTTCAACACATTCAAAACCTCATCTACTTATTTCCATTGTTGCTGTTGAGAGTCAAGCCGTTGCTGCTTTGGAAGTTTTAGGACTTCTTTAACCAGTTTCTTTTGAGATTTTCCTCTTTGTTTTTTGCACAGTTTTACTGAGAATGGTCTTCTTTCTATTTGTTTTAGTGGGTAAGAACACATACTGTGGAACTAAACTGCCTAGGTTTGAATCTCATCTCTGCCACTTAACAGTTTTGTGATCTTGAATAGATTAGTTAACTTTTCTGCATCAAGGTTACCCTCATCTGTAATTAGAGATAACTGTAAACTACTAACCTCAATAAAGAGTAGTTGTCATTATTATGTGAAATTGTTTTTAAATTATTACACTTTAAAAGTTTAATAGCTTCAAATATACATGAAGTATACTTAGTAATCATTATTTAAAGGCACCTTTAATGTTTATCAGCAATATCTCCTTATAGATACTTTAGCTTCCAACATTCTGCAGAAAAGAGAGTAAACTGCCTAACCAGCAAAATTTAAGTACATAGCAAATAAGAGAAAACCTTAGTTTGCCTCTAAATGCAGTTTACAAATTTGTGTCATAGATATAATTTATTTTAATGTATGTTATCCTTATATTTATATCCATTATCTATATCTTTATTCGTATCTATATCCACATGGATGGACATTTGCAATAGGGCTAATTGGGGGATAGAAGAAAGGAGGGAACAAATATTTAGGAGCAGTTCAGTATCAATCCATGAATTACTGGAGATTGAACAGCAATTCAGATTTTAGGATAGCCTTGAAAATGGGTCAAGCTTTTAAAAACGCAGCAGTTGGTCAATATAGCCTTTCACAGAGGGACATTCCACTATAGAATTCCTTTGATTGCTGCTTTGTGTAAGAAGAGCCTCAGGCTTTTTCCCATAAAACATTTGCCTTATAGTTTTGCCCTGTTCAGCATTTTTATTTGCTTTTTGTGTTCTGCATCGGTCTATTCTTGCACTTCCCAGCTTTTGAGTGCTGTCCCCTCTAGCTGTGCCTCTGGTAGCTTCTGCAACTCCTCGACTCATGTGACCCATGTCAAATCATGAAACCTCCTGGGCCTGCCTCTCTTTGTTCTCCAGCACCGTTTCTCACTTTGGCCCCTTCATTCTGCTACCTTAGGCTGGAAATCTGCTACTAACTCTTGGTCAATTATAATTCTCTTCCTATCCAGATACAAAAGAGAAACTTTAGCATATAACTCTCCAGATACTTTTCATGCTATTTCACATATTTTAAAAGTACTCTCCCTTCCACTCTTTGCCAGTTAAATCCTTACCAGATATTCTATATACATTTAAAAATAATGAATCTGTAGTCTCTTTTAGGGGAATGTAGTGCAGTAGTTTTCAAATTATGATTAAAAATACTAATGGGTCAAGGAGTATAGTGGATCATAAATAGCATTTTTTAAAAAGAAATGAAACAAAAAACACTAGAACACATTGCATATAAAAATGTTTCCTGAAACTTCTGTTTTATGATATATATTGTTAAAAACAAAATTTCTTAGGTTGGTCTTCAGCATATGTCAAATTTTATATACTTGCTGGCAAGGAGCTAATAAAAGACTATATCCATTCAGAGAGGGTTTGGAAATGGGAGGAATACATAGTTGGGAAACAGAATGTTTACCTAAGCAGTTAGTTTTAAAAAAGAGGAAGAAAGCATAAAGTTTATTTCACAAGGTCACAGAAACATCATATCCATATCAGTTATTACAAGGGCAGTTTGCAGCAGGATAATTCGAGATGTCTGTATGCTGCTGTTGGAAAAACAAAACAAAAGAACATCCAAGAAGCAAATGCTAAGAATATCTTTGTGGCTGATAATTAGTGTAACAACCTTTTATCCATCAACAATTGTGTCTGACAATTAACACAGAAGCATGAACTAGTGTCAGGCAGAGATCAGAAGCAGAACACCAACTAAAAAATTCAGATTTAAGCAAATTGCTTGAGTGATTTTCTCTAGTCACAAGAAAAGATGCAGAACACACAGTTTTTCCATTTTTTAGTTTGAGAATATTTTTCCCCTTTGACAATAAGCATGTATGTATTGGGTCATGATAAAAGATGTAGTTGCTGCCATAATGTTCAGTCAAGAAACACTGACCTAGATGCACTAGATCTCAGACTCCAGATTTTATCGTTTTGGAAGAAAAAGCTGAAATTCATTTGATTTAAATATGGGTATATTTAAGCATTCATCTACTCATCGTTTTAGGATTTTAGCATTGAGTTTAATGTTGAATAACCGGCTGAAGCTCGTGAAACCCACAAGATAATAATAAGAGAGAAAAACTAATGTAGAACTCACTATGTTCCAAGTACTTTACTTACATCATTTCACAGCAACTCTATAAGATAAACGCTTTCATTAGCCCCCTTTTACAAAAAAGGAAGTGAGACACAGGATGGAAGAATGTTAGTGGGCAAAGAGTCAGGATTGAAGCAATCTGACTCCACAGTCTGCACATCTGAGCATGGTGCTGTATTAAGTCCTCAGATGATGGTCCTGGCTATAGGCACTTCTAGCTTCTTGAAAGGATGGTAATGAAAATTAATAACTGACTTGGAGCTTTCGAGTTTTCAGGGACAAAAAGGATCATTGCATGACGATGAAATTTAACATCCCTTGATCCACCCACTTGGTCCCTTTAGGTTATTCCACACATTGAAGCATAAATACCAATAGGAACTAGGGATGCTGGTGGCAGCAGAGTTGAAATCCCAGCATTGGGGATTTTTATATGACATTTTTCAATAATTCAGGTGGCTAATACTCCATGCCACAATACTTGGGAGTTAAGTTCACAGCTTTGAAAATCTTAGCTTCTTGAGTATACGAGGTAGAAATTATTCTATCCTGGTTGACAAAATTATCTTTAATAGAATATAATAGAACCACATTACAAGCTATTCATTGGAACTTTGTACAAACTGAGCATCTTTTGAACAATTTCAGAATCTTATACGGAGAAGTACCAACTAAGCTGCCAGGGACTATCATTTTAATGAACCTCCCAGACAATGGCTTTAAAAATAGCTGCAAAGAGTGGTTTATTTAAGTCAGAGAGACATACTTCTACAGTTTAACTGTAAGAAGATGTAACCACGGCTAAAGGTTTGATTGCCCAAATTTGTCTCCAGATTGTACCTTAGGACTTTTAGCTTTATCCTGTCTCATCTTTCTGCTCTTTTTAGAATCCAGCATTCCTAGGAAGATCCATCCCATTTGAGGAACAGAATAAATTTGAATTATGTTTATAACTTGGGAAGGCTCAAGGAATACAAGTCACAGCTAATAGGGAGGAGGGGTAATAAGGAATCAGTAGCTGGCCCTTCCTTTGGGCACCTGAGAACTAATTTGGAGGGAATCATTGCTGCTACAAAGGTTGTTGTGTGGGCTGAGTTTGGGCTGACATGGCTATAGCTGCCAGCTGGCCAAGGAGGGACAGGAAACTAGGCTCTCCTATGCATATCTAGGATAATACTCACTGCCCTCCAATGGGCTGCTGTGAAACTGAGAAGTGAGCAGACCACACTTCCTACAGCTTCTTGCTCACATTGCATGACTGGGAAGGGTCCTGCCCTCCCTGTTTGCAGGCCTGAGGTGCTGTTTTGACAGTTTAACGCTGGGCTGTGCCCCACCTTAAGACTGAGTTTGAGTTGATGTGGCAGCAGCTGCTGCCTGACCAAGGAGGGACAAGAAAACCAATCTCTCCGATGCATACCTAGGACAATACCCACCACCCTGCTACAGGCTGCTGTGAGATCGAGACTCAAGCAGACTGCATACCTCACAGATTCTTGCCCATGCTGCTCTCCTGAGGGGGGGCACCACCCCACCCACTCTGGTCACAAACCCACAGCTGGCACTATTTTGAGAGTTTAATGCTGGGCTCTACCTTACTCTTGGGCTGAGTTCAAGGCAATGCAGCTGTAGCTGCCACCCAGCTAGGGGAGGAACAGGGGAGACCAAACTGTCCTAAGCACACTTAGGACAATACCCACTGCCCTGCTATGGGCAACTGTGGGACTGTGGACTAGTTCACTCAATCCATTGCAGCTACCAAGAACCCAACACAGACTCCTTGGGTCCTAGTGGGTTGCTCCATCAGTGCTATAGCCAGCACCCATATGACACCAGCTGCCTAGGGGCTTGAGAACCTGCCCACACATCTGGCCCACTACTCCCACTACTAACTTCTTTATTATTATTATTATTATTATTATTATTATTATTATTATTATACTTTAAGTTCTGGTATACATTTGCAGAATGTGCAGGTTTGTTACATAGATATACATGTGCCATGGCGGTTTGCTGCACCTATCAACCCATCATCTAGGTTTTAAGACTCACATGAATTAGGTATTTGTCCTAATGCTCTCCCTACCCCTGCACCCTACCCACCGACAGGCCCCAGTGTGTGCTGTTCCCCTCCCTATGTCCATGTGTTCTCATTGTTCAGCTCCCACTTATGAGTGAGAACATGTGGTGTTTGGTTTTCTGTTGCTGTGTTAGTTTGCTGAGAAAATGATTTCCGGCTTCATCCATGTCCCTGCAAAGGACATGAACTCATTCTTTTTAATGGCAGCATAGTATTCCATGGTGTATATGTGCCACATTTTCTTTATCCAGTCTATCATTGATGGGCATTTGGGTTGGTTCCAAGTCTTTGCTATGGTAAATAGTGCTGCAATAAACACACATGTGCATGTGTCTTTACAGTAGAATGATTTATAATCCTTTGGGTATATATCCAGTAATGGGATTGCTGGGTCAAATAGTATTTCTGGTTCCAGATCCTTGAGAAATTGCCACACTGTCTTCCACAATGGTTAAACTGATTTACACTCCACAAACAGTGTAAAAGTGTTTCTATTTCTCCACAGCCTCTGTTGTTTCCTGACGTTTTAATGATCACCATTCTAGCTGGCATGAGATGGAATCTCATTCCCACTACTAACTTCTAAGCAAGCCACCTAGAAGCCCATGAATCAGCCCTCCAGGATTCACTAACACTGGAGCCTGTATAACCTGCTCTGAGGCTTAAAAACAAGCACATTTACCCCACTGCTGCCACCAGTGGGGTCTGGAGGCCGCTCAGTTTGTGTCCAAATCTGCAGCAAAACTTCACCACAACCTCAACTAATAACTCTACCCTAAGCCACCAAGGAAACCAGGGATACCACTGACCTTGTGTATTGTCAAAGAAGTAACACAAAGTTTGCACTATTGCGGTCACCCAAAATCAAAGCCAAAATAGCCTTCTTAACCAACAACATATGTACACCCTCAGGAAAAAATAGTTGTCCCCTACAAAAGCAATTTCATAAAATTGGAACAAGCAACTGCTACATCAGATGCACATATCAATGGAAGGACATAGTAAACATGAAAAAGCAGGAAATATTATACAACCAAAGGACCACAACAGTCATCCAGCAATAAATCCTAATAAAAAAATTCCTTGAAATGCCAGCTAAAGAATTCAAAATATTGATTTGAAAGAACCTCAATGAAATGCAGGAAAAATCTGAAAACCAATCAAAGAAATCAGAAAATCAATTCAGGATATGAATGAAAAATTTACCAAGGAGACAAATATCTTTAAAAAAAAAATTTCTGAACTAAAAAATTCATTGAAGGAAATACAGACTACATTTGAAAGCTTTAGTGACACACTAGAGCAAGCAGAAGAAAGAATCTCAGAACTTGAATATGGGTCTTTTGAAATACTCCTGTCAGACAAAAATAAGAAAAAAGAATGAACAAAGCCTTTGAGAGATCTGGGACTATGTAAATCAACAGAACTTATGAATTGTTGGTATTTCCAAGGAGGAAGAGAGATCAAAAAGATTAGAAAACTTACTTAAGGACATAATTGATGCAAACTTCCCAAATATAGCGAAGAGTCAGTTAACCAGATACAGGAGGCCCAGTGATCCTCAGGCAAATACATTGCAAAAAGGACTTCATCATGGCATATTATCTTCAGAATATCTAAAGTCAAAGTGAAAAAAAAATGTAAAATTAGCAAGAGAGAAGTGTCTAGTCATCTATAAAGGAAATCTCCTTAGTCTAACAGTGGTCTTTACAGCATAAATCTTACAGGCCAGAAGAAAATGCAGTGGCATTTTCAAAGTGCAGAAAGAGAAAATTGTCAGTCAATAATCTTATATACTGCCAGATTAAGCTTTATAAATGAAGAGAAATAAAGTCTTTCCCAGACAAGCAAATGCTGATAGAATTTGTCATCACTAAACTGGCCCTACAGGAAATGTCCAAATGGGTCTTAAACGTGGAAACAAAAGATTGATATTCACCACCATGAAAACACATATAAATATAAAACTCACAGTTCTTATAAAACAGTCACACAAAAGAAACAATTTATAAACCAACTTTAAAACAATTAACATATAACAGGAATAAAGCCTCATATATCAATATTAACCTTGAATATAAATGGATTAAATGCTCCACTTAAGAGATACAGATTGGCAGAATGGATTAAAAAACAAAACAAAGCCATGATCCAACTATATACTACCTATAAGAAACTCACCTTACCTATAAAGACGCATAACAGACTGAAAGTAAAGGGGTGAAAAAATTATTCCAAAGGAATAAGAACTAAAAGCAAGTGGGAGTAGCTACATTATACCAAACAAAACCAACTTTAAATAAAAAACAATAATAGAAGACAAAGAAGATCATTATATAATGATAAAGGGATACATTCAGCAAGAGGATATAACAGTCTGAAATACATATGCACACAACATCAGAGTACACAAATTCACAAAACTAATATTACTAAACCTAAAGAAAGAGATAGACAGCAATACAATAATAGTGGACAACTTTAACATTCCACTAATAGCACTAGATAGATCATCAAGATAGAGAATTAACAAATAAATGTTGGACTTTATACAAAATTCATTTGGCTGAGATTTACAGAATATTTTACCCAACAACTACAGAATATTTATTTTCACTGGTGCATGGAACATTCTCCAAGATAGACCAACTATTAGACCATAAAAAAAGTTTTAACAGATTTTTTAATGAAAATGATATCAAAGATTTTATCAGACTACAATGGAATAAAGCTAGAAATCAATACTAAGAGGAGCTCCAAAATCATACAAACACATGGAAATTAAACAGCATGTTCTTGAATGATTACTAGATCAATGAAGAAATTAAGATGGAAATTAAAAATTTTTTGAAATGAATGGAAATGAAAACAACATAAAAACGAAAAAATCCTGTGGGATATAGCAAAAGCAGTGCTAAGAGGGAAGTTCATAGCATTAAATGCCTGCATCAAAAAGGTAAAAAAGTCACGAATTAACAACTTAATGTTACACTTCAAGGAACTAGAAAAACAAGAACAAACCAAACCCATAGTTAGCAGAAGAAAACAAGTAACAAAGCTTGGAACAGAACTAAATGATATAGAGACTAAAAAACAATACAAAGGATCAACAAAATGAAAAGTTGGTTTTTTGAAAAGATAAACAAAATTGACAAGGCACTAGCTAGACTAAGAAAATAGAAGAACTGAATAAACACAATCAAATTTTAAAAAGAGACATTGAGAGGTGACAACGTGCTAGCAGCCCTCGCTGGCTCTCAGCACCTCCTTGTCCTCAGTGTCCACTCTGGCCACACTTGAGGAGCCCTTCAGCCTGCCGCTGCACTGTGGGAGCCCCTCTCTGGGCTGGCTGAGGCTGGAGCCAGCTACCTCTGCTTGCGGGGAGGTGTGGAGGGAGAGGTGGGAGCAGGAACTGGCGCTTGCAGACCAGCGCAAGTTCCAGGTGGGCGTGGGCGCAGGCTCAGCCAGCCTGCACCCGGAGCAGCGCTGGCCCTGGGCAGTGAGGGGCTTAGCACCCAGGCCAGCAGCTGCAGAGGGTTTGCCAGGTCCCCCAGCACTGCCGGCCCCCACACATGGCGCTCGTATTCTTGCCGGGCCTCAGCTGTCTCCCTGCAGGGCAGGGCTCAGGACTTGCAGCCCGCCATGCCTGAGCTGCCCCCCTACCCACGCTGTGGGCTCCCCCATGGCTGGAGCCTCCTCTACGGGTGCCACCCCCCGCTCTGCTGCACCTGGTCCCATCCACTGCCCAAGGGCTGAGGAGTGCAGGAACACAGCACGAGACTGGCAGGCAGATCCACCTGCAGCCTCAGCGCGGGATCCACTAGGTGAAGCCCACTGAGCTCCCGAGTGGGGTGGGGACTTGGAGAACTTTTATGTCTAGCTGGAGGATTGTATATGCACCAATCAGCACTCTGTGTCTAGCTCGGGGTTTGTGGATGCACCAGTCAGCACTCTGTATCTAGCTAACCTGGTGGGGACTTGGAGAACTTTTATGTCTACCTAGAGGATTGTAAATGCACCAATCAGCACTCTGTGTCTAGCTCAGGGATTGTAGACACACCAATCAGCACTCTGTCAAAACAGACCAATCAGCTCTCTGTAAAACGGACCAATCAGCAGAATGTGGGTGGGGCCAGATAAGGGAATAAAAGCAGGTGGCCTGAGCCAGCAGCAGCAACTTGCTTGGGTCCCCTTCCATGCCGCGGAAGCTTTGTTCTTTCGCTTTTTGCAATAAATTTTGCTGCTGCTCACTCTTTGGGTCCTCACTGCCTTTAAGAGCTGTAACACTCACCACAAAGGTCTGCGGCTTCACTCCTGAAGCCAGCGAGACCACGAACCCACCAGGAGGGAAGAATAACTCCAGGCGAGAGGCGCGAACAATTCCAGATGCGCTACCTTTATGAACTGTAACACTCACTGCGAAGGTCTGCAGCTTCACTCCTGAGGCCAGCGAGACCACGAACCCACTGGAAGGAACAAGCAACTCCAGACGCCCTGCCTTTAAGAGCTGTAACACTCACGGTGAAGGTCTGCAGCTTCACTCATGAAGTCAGCGAGACCACAAACCCACCAGAAGGAGCAAACTCCGGACACACCATCTTTAAGAACTATCACACTCACCAGGAGGGTCCGCGGCTTCATTTTTGAAGTCAGTGAGACCAAGAACCCACCAATTTCGGACACAACATTATGACTGATATTACAGAAATACAAAAGATGACCAGAGACTATTATGAACAACTGTATGCCACAAACTAGAAAACCTAATGGAAAAGGATAAAATCCTGGAAACATAAAATCTCCTGAAATTGAAGGAAGAAGAAATAAAAGTCATGAACAGGCCAATAATAAGTAGCAAGACTGAATTAGTAATAAAAAGAAGTCTCCAAGCATCAATAAAAAAACCCAGGATTAGATGGATTCATAGCCAAATTCTACCAAACATACAGAGAAGAGCTAATACCAATACTCCTAAAACTATTCCAAAAAACTGAGTAAGAAGAAATTCTTCCTAACTCATCCTATAAGGCCAGTATTGCCCTGATACCAAAACCAGACAAGGACATAACAGAAAAAGAAAACTACAGACCAATATCCTGAGGAATATTGATGCAAGAATCCTCAACCAAATACTAGCAAATCAAATCCAATAGCACACCAAAAAGATAATACACCATAATCAAGTGGGATTTATCCCAATGATGCAATGATAAGTCAATGTATGGAAATCAATAAATGTGATACATCGCATAAAGACAAAACCATATGATCATCTCAACAGATGCAGAAAAAGCATTTGATAAAATTTAGCATTATAAATTTTATTATAATTTAATAATTTTATTAAAATTTGTTATAAAAATCTTCAAATTAGGCATAAAAGAATGCACCTCAACGTGATGAAGACATAATTAAGACAAACCTACAGTCAGTCAGACTGAAAGGGGAAAAGTTGAAAACATTTTTTCTGAAAGCTGGAACAAGGCAAGGGTGCCCATTTTCACCATTCTTAAGATAGTACTGGAAGTTTTCACCACAGCTATCAGGCAAGAGAAAAATATTAAAGACATACAAATTGTAAAAGAGGAAGTCAAATCACTTCTGTTTGCTGATCTTGTAACTAAAAAATCCTAAAGTCTTCATGAAAAAACCTCTTAGTTTGATAGATGAATTTTGTAAAGCTTCAGTATACAAAATTAACATACAGAAATCAGTAGCATTTCTATATACCAATAATGATCTAGCCGAGGACCAAATCAAGAAGGCAGTCACAGTCGTAATAACTAATAAAACAATACCTAGGAATATATTTAACCAAGGACATGAAAGATCTCTAAAAAGAGAGCTGCAAAACACTGATGAAAGAAAGTGTACATGACACAAACATGGAAAAACATTCCATCTTCATGGTTTGGGAGCATCAATATTATTAAAATGACCATACTACCCAAAGCAATCTACAGGTTCAACATTTTTCACAGATAATTAGAAAAAACAATCCTAAAATTCATATGGAACAAAAAAAGAGCTGGAATAGCCAAAGCAATTCTAAGCCTAAAGAACAAAGCTGGAGGCATCACATTACCTCACTTCAAATTATGCTATCAATGAAAAGACTAGAGAGCCCAGAGGTAAAACCATATACCTTTAACCAACTGGTCTTTGACAAAGTCAACAAAAATATACACTGAGGAAAGGACACCCTATTTAATAAATGGTGCCGGGAAAATTGGATAGCCATTTGCAGAAGAATGAAACCAGACCCATACATCTCACCAGACACAAAACTTAAGATGGATTAATAACCTAAACATAAGACCTGAAACTATTAAAAAAAATCCAACAAGAAAACCTAAAAAATTCTCCTGGACATTGGCCTAGGCAAAACATTTATGACCAAGTCCTCAAAATCAAATGCAACAACAGCAAAAAATAGACAAATGGGACTTAATTAAACTAAAAAGCTACACAGCAAAGGAAATAGTCAAGAGAGTAAACATACAACTTGCAGCATGGGACAAAATTGCAAACTATCTATCTAACAAAGATCTAATATCTAGAATCTACAAGGAAATCAAGCAGCTCAACAAGAAAAAAAACCATTAAAAAGTGGACTAAAAACATGAACATATATTTTTCAAGAGAAAATATACAAGTTTTCAACAAACATGTAAAAAAGTGCTCAACATCACTAATCATCAGAGAAATGAATATTAAAATGACAATAAGATATCATCTTACACCAGTCAGAATGACTATTATTAAAAAGTCATAAAAACAACAGATATTGGCAAGAATGTGGAGAAGATGGAATACTTTTATAACACTGCTGGTGGGAATGTAAATCAGTACAATCTTTATGGAAAAAAGTGGAGAGATTTCTCAGGTAACTAAAAATTGAACCACCATTGGATTCAGCAGTTCTATGACTGGGTGTATATCCAAAGGGAAACAAATTATTATATCAAAAAGATACCTGCACGTGTATGTTTATTGCATCACTATTTACAATAGCAAATATATGGAATCAACTTATGTGTCCATCAATAGAGGACTGGATAAAGAACTACTCAGCCATAAAAAATAATGAATCATGTCTTTTGTAGTAACATGGATGTAACTGGAGGCCATTATCCTAACTAAAATAACTCAGCCAAATACCACATGTTCTCACTTAGAATCGGAAGCTAAACAATGAGTAAACATGGACATGCAGAGTGGAATAACAGACATTGGAAACTACAAAGAGTGGGAGGGTGGGAGATGGGTGAGGGTTGAAAAATTACCTATTGGGTACAATGTTCAGTATTCAGGTGATGAGTACTTTAAAAGCCAAGACTTTGTCACTATCCAAATATATGTGTGTGTGTGTGCACACACACACACATATATACATATGCAGATATATATACACATATATATACACACACACACATATGATAACAACATAAAAATAAAGTTGGAAAAAAGCAAAAAACAAAGGCTGTTTTACTGAGTGCAGTTGGACAGTCCAAGGCAAGATATTCAAAGGCCATAGAAGACTCAGATGGATAAGGTTGATCAAGTGCAGGAAGTCTGAGCAAGCACAGCATTGAAGCGCAAGACTCTGCCAAGTAAAAACACAAACTTGAATGGAACTGTAACGGTATTTGGAGGTATGTTTATTTAGTGCAGGAATCCGGCCAGTCTACAAACAAGAGATGTGGACCTAGTACTCTTTTCTGGAAGACTTTATACCCCTAAATTAAAGCTAGACTCTGTTTCAGGTTCCCAAACAAACAAGCTGTGCATTTAAGACAAGCTCAGTCCTAGCAGGATACTGAAGGAAGAGTTAGGGTTCCTGGGAAAACTACCAAGTCATAATAAAAGCAGAAGCCCAATGATCAACTTAGATGTTGGGAGTGCTGTAACTCAGGGATCATGCCAAGGCCCAGGGATTCCCTTTGAGGTGCTCTGGATTTTGGGCCTGGTTGACCATGTGATTAGCTAGAGCCTGATCCTTCAGATGGGACCCAAAATAACATCCAGCTTCAGGGAGCTTGGGAAGGCAAAAGCTGTGTAAGGGAGATAGGGACTGACATTTGAAATGGCTGTTGCGACTCAAAGTGTGGCTGAGAAGCAGCAGCACTAGCATCCCCTCGAAGCTCATTAGAAATGCAGACTTTCAATTCAGACCCACTGAGTCAGAATATGCATTCTAATAGTACGTCCCAAGTATTATTATGCACATTCAAGTTTGAGAAGCACTGGTCTGTGCCATTACTACTAATGCAGCTTACAATTCTAATGATGATTCTCCATTGCTGCATCCTATAGTAGGTTTCATTGGAAACCTTCTCTGGCTTTGCTTGGTACCACCCAAGGCAAAGTTCAGAACTGAAAAGAAACTAAGAGAACATCTGTTCAATGCTCACGTATTACAGATGAGGAAGCAAGGTCCCATGTGGGTAAAGTGACTTGACCAATGCCGCAACTTATTAGTGACAAAAATAGGAATGAGAACCAAACTCCTCTCATCACTACTGTTGATTTCTTTACAAACACATATAATTTAGCTGCTTACTAATTAATAAAACATTTATTGAGTACATGCCATATGCCAGGTATTTTGTTAGGTGATTAAGATACAAAGATGAGGAAGTCAGGCAATCAACTCCATCTAGGACAAGAGAGCTCTTCTTTCACTTATTCCTGGGCTATAAGGGATTCTAAACATAAGACACATTTTAAATACAATAGTCCTCAGTGTTTTTCAAAACGATATCACTAATTTGCCATTGAAAAACTAGTCTTTGCTGAAATGAGTAAGGGAGCATTGAAAGTTCCGTCATGAGTGTATTTCTCCTCCTGAATTCCCCCTCAAGTATGAAGGTGATATAGGGTGAAACTTGTCTCTTGAAGACTGAAGACAAGCTGGGAATAGAACTAAGGATTAGTGGATTCGGCAAGGACTGGCTGGGAGATCGATGGGAAGTCATCTTGGGATTAGCAGTAGGTCTAAGAGAATAAGAAGAATGAGGCACCAAGGAAGGGTAAGGAGCCAGGAGTGATCATGAGTGAAAATAATGCCTTAGAGCATTATTATTGCTCTAAGCACTTCACATGGACTCATTGAGTCCTCAAACCACTGATTCATGGAATGGGGATTCCACATCTCCATTTCACAAATGAGGAAGCCAGAGGCATGAATGTTGACTTGCCCATAGTCTGTGTTTGCATTATGACTATGTAGTATCATTCATGGCTGAGCCAAATAGGTTACTGCTTCCTTTATTTCTGCCTTCTTCTTTCCTGAAGAAAAAAGTTGCCTTATCTTTAACTTAGAGTCAGTCTTTTGCCTTATTGAAAGTTTGGGAAGAATCTCTTAATTCTTCCCAAACTTTCAAAGAACTATACAGTCTTCTCCATTTGGTCAAACTCATCAGCATATCTTTCAGTTCCATTGTTTTTCTTCTTCAGAGACATGCTCTGCACTGGTTGCTCTTATGGCTCAACTATTATCTTAAGAGTCCTATTCGTCACCCTACCACAAATTCCTTCCCCTCTCTCTAAATTGGGTTCCCTGGGTCTCTTGTTTCTGTCTTGAGTTGCTCTCTTGTGTCAGATGAACACATCTTCCAGCTTCCTGAAAAAGGGTGTAGTAGAGGTTCTAATTTTTCAGAGTACTCATGAGACTTCACAAGGAAAGGATAAGGCATGGAAGGCTAAAGAAAGCACAGGTAATCATTCGAGAGACTCAAGATATCCAGGGACAGCTTTCAGAGTCTCAGTCGCATAGGACACAGTTCATTTATGGATTATAAACCACCAAAATATGGCATATTGTGACACAGTTCATTTATGGATTATAAACCACCAAAATATGGCATAAGCTGCTCTCTTATCTGAGGAGGAGCCTTTTATATCTCTGTTTATGTAGTCAAAAACACATGTGGGCCCAGACTCAATAATAGAAGTGAAGATAATAGATCCAGCTGCCAATCATCAGTATGCACATTTTCTATACAAAATGCAGACCAGATGTTACAGGCTGCTCCCTGGTGTGTTTCAGACCCTAGAACAGGACTGCATTAATTACTAGTTAACACATTTTATTCAGGTTTGGCCAAGGGCCAGTACCATGACTACATTCCTCTTATATGCTAACAGGGTTGCAGCAAACTAACTGAGATTACCCCGGAGGTAAAAAGACCTTGAATGTCTAACAAAATATCTTTATTTTAATGCTTAATTCATTGTTTTCTTGGCATAAAATTCTAGGCTGACAGTTATTTTCCCTGAAAATGTGAGGGGCATTATTCCACTGTCTCTGGCAATCTTGCATTGCTGTTGAGAAGTCTGATCCCATTCTGATTCCTAGTTCTTTATTTGTGACTCTGCTAGCTCTCAGAGTCTTTCCTCTGTCCCGTATGTACTGAAATTCCATGATGCGCATTGGTGTGAGTCTTTCATCTGTTGTGCTGGATATTTAGGATGGCCCTTTCAAAATGAAAAGTAATATTCTTCAGTTCATGGACTTTTTTTATTTAATAATTTCCTCCCTCTGATTATCTTAGTACCTTTTGGAATTTCTATTATTCAGATATTGAACCAATTGGATTAAGTGTTTACTTTTCTCATTTTTTCCCCTATTATCTATGTTTTTAAATTTAGGTTTCACTTTTGGGGAGATGGAATCAACTTTATATTTTGAATCTTTTATTGATTATTTAGTTGTTTTGATCATATTTTTATTTTTAAGTGGTCTTCCTTGTTCTCTGATTGTCCCATTTTGATAGTATCCTGTTCTTGTTTCACAGATGCAATATTGTCTTTCTTCTATCTGAGGATATTAATTATGGTTTCATGGGAGTTTTCTCCTGATCTTTGTCTTATATCTTATTCTGCAATTTCCCTTCTGTTAGTTTTAGTTTTTGCCTTTCATTTCCTGTCTAGTGACTCTTGACTGTCCATTTATGTTTGAAGTGAAGCACTAAAAAGCATATTTAGTTAGACATTGATTTGTGGGCCTCATTATAGGGTAACTGCAGAAGGAGCCAGTAGTTTCACTGCAGGATGATGAAATTTCAGTACCTGTAGGTCTTTTCTCTTTGACATATCAGTTTCCCCAAAGATGATTCTCTTAGACTCCTGCCTAATTTACTACATTCTGAGAAGGGGCTGTTGTGGGGTAGCGGGATGTCTCTCATTCAGAATACAGACTTTCACTTAATTCCAATGTTTTTAGTAAAGCACCTGAGCCCTGTACCTAACGTCCCTCAGCATAGATCCTCTCTGATTTAACATGAGCAGAGAGCAAAATAGAAGTTCAGCCAGGAGAGAGGAGGCAAGGGAAAGGAGGAGTCTCCAGGTTGTACCCACCCAGATGAAAGGGAGGTTGTCTAATGTTACTCCCTGTTTGCAGTAGCACCTACTCCTGCCTTTAAAGGTACCTGAGCCTCCAGTTCCTGAGCTTCTCAGGGTTCTCAGTCATGCTTGTTGTTGGCAACCCCTCGGAAAATACTTAGGACACAGCCTTTCCTCTCTGCTGAGTCAGCTTTGTTCTTCCAGGTGCTTTCTGTCCTTCATAGTGTTGCTAACATCTTTTGTCTGCTTCATCTCCTCTTGTGTTCTTCCTGTGCTTGTGTACTTATGCCTTTTAAAAATACCTTTACTCATATCTTAGTTTACTTTGTGAGGAAGCAGAGGTAAAGGCATGTGCCTTTAGGGGTGAAGAGAGTATTTTCCTCCTCTTCTAAAGATTTGGGTCTAAAATCTACCAAAATAATACTGACAATAGATAGCTTAACAGGAGAAAAAGCATACAAATTTAGTAATGTGTATAAGCACAGGAAAATAACAAAAGAATCATTACCCAATTACCCAGAGAGATTCAGAAGCTTATATACCCTTCTTCAGGTTTCTTCCTTTAGGGAGAGGAAGTTGGGGATATGGGCAATTTTGAGGAATCATCAATGATTTTTACGGAACTGAATGGACCCAAAGTGCAGACCATAGTTTCTAAATGATCTGTTTGAATGGGACCAAGAACAGACAATAGCTTGTGGGAAGTTATGGGAAGAAGAGGGGTAGCACAATGCTGCAAACAAAGGTTGTCTGATTATGCAGATAAAGTCTCCCAGGCAATCTCTCCAAGCTGCCCTCAGAAGAATAGACAAAAACTCTGTGTGGGCATGGTGATGACTTTTAGTCTTTTCTCCTCCCTGATGCTTAATCTTTCTTGGTTATTTAATGAAATTCCTAGAAAGGGAGCTTCAAGACTATTGTACTTCTTTTGGAAGAAGTTTTCTCAGGCAGATACGGGAACCTCCTGAGAGAGCCCCTACCTGTGCTGGGTTAAAAGGTCTTCGTTCTGAGGTAGTTTCTAAGGCCTTCTAATGTCCTTTGTTACTTTGGGGCTCTGTTCTCTGAGCCTCAATATGCCTAATTACTCGGTTTTGGTTGGCAGCTCTGGACAATAGCTTTCTTATAATGAGGGAATTAGACCAGATTATCTCTAAGGTTCTGTGACTCTCAAATGCTACAAATCCATAACTAAGTAGGTGCTATAACATATGCAACTGACTCTAAGAATTGTCAGAATCCAAACAACGGGGAAATTACTAGAGCATGAATCATCAAGGGACGTTTCATCTTAGCTGTGGTGGCTAGAAGGCTGTGTGTGGATTGGATGAATGGAGAGAAGAGGAAGGGAACCGCATAAGTGAACTCAGAAATGACTATGCCCACTTATGGGAATGGTACACGTTGAGAAGTAACAAGGAACAAAGTTGGCTATTTACCAGGTGTATGCTTAATACTTACTGTAGAGGGCCTTCAAAAGCTTAAATATAAACTTAGTTGCAATACAAAATGTCACTCCTCAAAAATAATATCATATTGTTACCAAATGGTATTTATTTTCATCCTACAACCTTTGTACAATTCTGATTCACATCATTTCTCTTTTGGGTGAATTGAAAACCCAATTTTTCTCTTCTAAACAAATACTTTTTAAAGTACAGTGATATATTTTGTGAACTAATGCTGTATTTTTTGAGGTAAACTCTAATTTTGATGTCACATTTTATACCCCTTTTATTTTTCTTATAGGTTTTATTGTTGTATGCATATAATTTGAAGCCTCTGAAGATTTCAGATGTTAGACATTCCACTTATAATAGTATACGTGTTGGCTCTTTATGGATTCCACTGAATAGGCAAGTAAAAATTCCACAACTCTAATTGTCTTTGTTGTTGTTTCGCGTGAGAATAGACTCAGTAATTGGCAAGGTGTAGCATAGGAGACCTGCTAAAAGGCACTTCTAGAAGAATCTTCCTTTTGTTTAGAGGAATATTATATTGCAGTGGTTAAGAGCATGAACTCTGAATCCTGCCTGCTTCATTCAAATACCAGTTGTGCCCCTTATTACCTTCACAACCTTGGGCAGTTTATGTAACCTCTGTACTTCAGTTTCCTTATCAGTAAAATGGGAATAATACTAATAATAGTACTGAGGGTTGCCGAAGGAACAGTTCATACATGCTTCATAGAGATTACAGAGAGCACAAGGATGTTGTCTGTACTATATTTTGCCTGTAGTTTCAGTGTGGTTAAAAAATAATTTAATGTGGCTTTGTATGGAGTTTCAAAATTAAGCCCAAACTCCACTACCTCCCTTGGCCCACCTTTCCCTCTGTGCCCAATCAGAAGTATCTGCTTCATCTAGGTTGTTTTCCTCCCTCTCCATCAAACAGGTCATATCTCTTAACTTTTTGCTCATGCCTCGTTTCTCTCTTCCTGTTTCACTTTACAAATTTCCTTGTTGTTGTTTTTTAATTTATTACTTAGTTTATTTTTGACTCCATTGTTTATTGCCCTTCTGACCTTAGCCTCCATTTCCTCCATTGTAGATGGAAATGATCATAACTGCTCTGCCTGCCTTTCAGGGTTATTGTCAGGACCAAGATAGTGTGTGAACATGCTTTGAAAAGCTTAACCACTTAACGCCTGTTCCATCAATGGCTTGGTAAACAGAGAATTAGTGCTTCTCTGTCCTTCCTTTGAGAGTCTTGTTTATGTTCCATAATTTTCATTTTGAATGACTTCTTGGCATCACCATGAAAGAGACAAAGGCTGTTTCAAGAGCTGGGCATATTTTCAATTATTCAGTCAATTTATTTGTTCCTTCTTTTCTTTCTTTTCTTCTTTTATCCTCTTCTCTCCTGTTCTTCCCTTCCTTCCCTCCACTCCTATCCTCTATATTTTCATTCAGTCAATTTATTTTCTTCCTTCTTTTCCTTTTCCTTTCCCTTTCCTTTCTTCTTTTCCAAGTGAAATGGTCAAAAACTTAGGTACAGGCTATAGACCAGCATAGCTAAGCAACAAAATCAGGTAATTCTGCACTTGCTTTGTAAATCCAGAAATGTAGATTTTTTCCAGCCCCACATGATGAAAATGATTATAATTTCTATAAAGTAGAAAGTCATCAAACTGATAAGCTGCTTTTTTTATTCCAGAAAGTTTTGAATTTTGGTGTACTTCTGATCAATAGTAGGGTTACTAAAATTAGTGACAAGCCCCAGCCACTGAGGCCATCACAGAGGACCATGCCCAACAATTTTTTATCTCCTTGTCCTTTGGTGGCACTGTGAAAATAAACTATTTCTCTCATCCTGGGTGGCATTCCTTGTCTTCTTATGAGGCTCAGGATTAGTACATGGGAAATTGGTCCTGATCATCCTTTGGAAGGCAAAGTAGGAGTAAAACAGGTCAGAAAAAATAGGCCAGAGAAGAAGAAACTTGGATAACCTGCAAATTGGGAAATACTCCTTTTATCATTCACTTCCTCATCTCCTAGTTAAGTTTTCATAAGAAAAAGTATATTTTAATTCTTTGCATTTTTTTACAGCAACAAAGGAAACAATAGTGTTCTCAATGAACAGACATAAAGCCTTCTGTGTAGTTCTATCTAAATTGTGCTGTTGTGACCAAGATCAAGTTCCCTGCCTACTGTCCCTGCCTTTAAACCTCCAGTCATCCATGTTTCTACTCACAACTGGGTTCTGCCCTCCAGGCCATGGCAGACTCTGGGAGAGAGTGCCCAGGAGTCAGTAAATGAGAGCAGAGGCTGTGGGGAGCCCAGACAGAATGGTAGATGCTTGTTTGTGGTGCCAAGGTTTAAAAAAGCTAGAGCAGGCATTGACTTGGAGGACAGAAATGAAGAAGTACGTGGGAGGACAGGGAAGTGAGGGGCAAATGCATGCCAGAGCACAAAGGGAGGGAGCAAGATGTAGGCAGGTGCAGTCATGGGGTCCAGGCCTCACGCCAAGACTCAGGTCATCTGATGTTGCTCTTTGCATGAGGACCCAGCCTGCTTTGCCCAGTCCCAGATTGCCCTTTGTGGAGCTAGATGGGGCCATTTACTCTGCCAGCACAGGCAGTGAAGTTCTGGACACTCATTTACAATCTGCAACCCAAATGTCAAAGAACGGTTTATCCTTCCTAGAATCCCAAGTATTATAAAGGAAAGCTATGCTATTTGTGGAAGACAAATAAGACTTCTTTCTCTGGGTATTAGAGTAAAAGAATGGCATTTTAGAATACTGTCTTTCCTTCATGTGGTTCTTTGTGGTTAAGAACATACATACTTATGTCATTTCATCCTTACAAAAGCCTTATGAATTGGATGAAGTGGATTTTCTTATTCCAGTCTTACAGTAGAAGGAACCTTAGGGTCAGAGAGGTTAAGTGAGTAGTCTAAGGTTTCATGGCTAGAGTTTGAAGGAACCAAGCATGACTCACCAAGTCTTTCGCCTCCTCATCTTTTCTCTCCAATGTATCAGGCACCTTTTCCAGCATTATTGGAGATGACCCTTTTGTTTTTTAAGTTTTACTTTAAGTTCTGGGATACATGTGCAGAACATACAGGTTTGTTACATGGGTATACATGTACCATGGCAGTTTGCTACACCTATCAACCCATCATCTAGGTTTTAAGCCCCACATGTATTAGGTATTTGTCCTAATGCTCTCCATCCCCTTGTCCCCAACCCACTGACAGGCCCTAGTGTGTGATGTTCCCCTCCCTGTGTCCATGTGTTCTCATTGTTCAACTCCCACTTATGAGTGAGAACGTGCAGGGTTTGGTTTTCTGTTCCTGTGTTAGTTTGCTGAGGATGATGGTTTCCTTGCAGAGGACAGGAACTCGTTCTTTTTTATGGCTGAATAGTATTCCATGGTGTATATGTGCCATTTTTTTCTTTATCCAGTCTATCATTGACGGGCATTTGGGTTGATTCCAAGTCTTTGCTATTGTAAATAGTGCTGCAGTAAACATATGTGTGCATATTTCTTTATAGTAGAATGAGTTATAGTCCTTCAGGTATATACCCAGTAATGGGATTGCTGGGTCAAATGGTATTTCTGGTTCTACATCCTTGAGGAATTGCCACACTGTCTTCCATAATGGTTGAACTAATTTACACTCCCACCAACAGTGTAAAAGTGTTCCTATTTCTCCACATCCTCTCCAGCATCTGTTGTTTCTTGACTATTTAATGATTGCCATTCTAACTGGTGTGAGATGGTATCTCATTGTGGTTTTGATTTGCATTTCTCTAATGACCAGTGATGACAAGCTTTTTTTCATATGTTTGTTGGCTGCCTAAATGTCTTTTTTTGAGAAGTGTCTTTTATATCCTTCGCCCACTCTTTGATGGGGTTTTTTTTTTTTCTTGTAAATTTTTTTAAGTTCTTTGTAGATTCTGGATATCAGACCTTTGTCCAATGGATAGATTGCAAAAATTTTCTCCCGTTCCGTAGGTTGCCTGTTCACTCTTTAGGTTGCCTGTAGTTTCTTTTGCTGTGCAGAAACTCTTTAGTTTAATTAGATTCTATTTATCAATTTTGGCTTTTGTTGCAATTGCTTTTTGTACTTTAGGCACAAAGTCTTTGCCCATGCCTGTGTCCTGAATGGTATTTCCTAGGTTTTCTTCTAGGGTTTTTATGGTTTTAGGTTTTACATTTAAGTCTTTAATCCATCTTGAGTTAATTTTTGTATAAGGTGTAAGGAAGGGGTCCAGTTTCAGTTTTCTGCATATGGCTAGCCAGTTTTCCCAACACCATTTATTACACAGGGAATCCTTTCCCCATTGTTTTTGTCAGGTTTGTTGAAGATCAAATGGTTGTAGATGTGTGGTGTTATTTCTGGGTTCTCTGTTCTGTTCTATTGGTCTATATAGCTGTTTTGGTACCAGTACCATGCTGTTTGGGTTACTGTAGCCTTGTAGTACAGTTTGAAGTCAGGTAGCATGATGCCTCCAGCTTTGTTCTTTTAGCTTAGGATTGTCTTGTTTGTACAGGCTCTTTTTTGGTTCCATATGAAATTTAAAGTAGTTTTTTTCTAATTCTGTGAAGAAAGTCAATGGTAGCTTGATGGGAATAGCATTGAATCTATAAATTACTTTGGGCAGTATGGCTATTTTCACGATATTGATTCTTCCTATCCATGATCATGGAAAGTTTTTCCATTTATTTGTGTCCTCTCTTATTTCCTTGAGCAGTGGTTTGTAGTTCTCCTTGAAGAGGTCCTTCACATCCCTTGAAATCTGTGTTCCTAGATATTTTATTCTCTTTGTAGCATTTGTGAATGGGAGCTCACTCATGATTTGGCTCTCTGCTTGTCTATTATTGGTGTATAGGAAGACCCATTTTTTAATGGGTAAGTTTTTCAAGTAAACTTTTACAACAAATCTTTGCATTTAACTGTTGCCTTTTTAACAGAAAAGTTTCTAAGGCATGCTATATAAATTCAAAACCTCTTATATGTAATTACATTTTTAACTTTTTATTGCTGAGAGCTGTCATTAGTATAATCAAGTATCGCACAATACTGCAGATGAGGATGCTGTGGAAAATTGGAAAATTGACATTTTTGCCTATGTTTCTGATGTCAGTTTGTTTTTGGGATCATTTGCTTCTTTTGCATAAAATTTTCTTCCTTCCTTGAATGGAGACATGCATGTGCACACACATAGGTAAACACATGTATGCACATATGTATTGTTCCTGTAGTGTGGAGTCACCGGGGCCATGCAGGTGGCTGGTTGCCTTCTTCAACTGTAAGCCTTTCCGCCTTCTGCCTCCACTCCCCTGGTCCGCTCTGCCTTCAGGGCATCACTGTTAACTGGTGTGTGAACCCTGTCTTCAGCATCATTGCTAGTGCCCTCCTTTGGCTTTTACTTTTCCATTTTTCTTGATTCTTCTCCCTACCTCCCTTCTTCCACCCTCTTCACTCCCATTCCCAACACACATGCAATACACTGAATTGTTATGGGTCCTTTGACTGACCTTTTAGAGTCGTTGCTAACTTGTCATAATTCTTACCTGCAGGTCAACTGGATAGTCAGAGCATGACTAAGACTTCCATAGGAGTAAATCTTTTGTTATTGCCTAGATTTTGTTTCACCACATAGATAATTATTTTCTTTATTTTCATCTTCAGCAATATTTTAGATGTGTGCCTTTTTTATTGTGCTTTTGCAATTTCTAATTATATTTTTATCTGTATATATAACAAGACCATAAACATAATGAAAGTTAAGACTGTGTCTCTTTCCTCATGTTTCTTGAATAAAGGGAATTACTGAATGAATGATGCCTGGCCATATCAGAAATCTAATCATTAAATAACTGAGGGCTTACTTTATACAAGCTATTGATTCTGCAAATAAATACCTTTCTTCTTTTTTTTTTTTTTTTTGTCTCGCTCTGTCGCCCAGGCTGGAGTGCAGTGGCGCAATCTCCACTCACTGCAAGCTCTGCCTCCCAGGTTCACGCCATTCTCCTGCCTCAGCCTCCCGAGTAGCTGGGACTACAGGCGCCCACCACCACACCTGGCTAATTTTTTGTATTTTTAGTAGAGTCGGGGTTTCACCATGTTAGCCAGGATGGTCTCGATCTCCTGACCTCGTGATCCGCCTGCCTTGGCCTCCCAAAGTGCTGGGATTACAGGCATGAGCCACTGCACCTGGCCATAAATACCTTTCTTAACTCTTCAAATAAAATTCATATATATTTGTTATTTTCAGGATTATTTCAATTCATGAGAAGTTATCTAATCTTGCTCAAATAGCTGAACTATCATTGCCAGCAGCTCCTGAAATTACCTCAAATGAAAACATATATGAAATAGAAGTGGAAGAGGAATCAGTTGATAATGAAATGGAAGTAAGTTGTTAAATAATGGAAAATGACATTGCTATAGATTATCTTTTATATCCTCAAAGCAGAACTATGTAACTGGACTTAAACTCTGTAATTCTTCTGCCTCTAGTTTATTCAGAGTACGAGACATGACTCAACTTTTTGACACATATGTAGTGTGTCTTCTGAAGGTCTGAAGGTCTTCTAAGCATGCGAATTACAAGAATTTGATGGTGAATGAACACAAACCAATCCAGATAAATCGTTCAGCTATAGCTGTGAATCCTAAGAAATAATGCTTTGTGACTTTGCAATATTCCTTTTATCTTTTTTCACTCTAAGTCTATTAAACACTTTTATTTCCCAAATAATATGTGAAGAAAAACTAGAAAATATAGATAAGCATATTTTTTCAGACTTTTTATATTATATATATTTTTCTAACAAAAAAGGCTATTATCTATGTAGTATGCTATTAAGTCTGATCACACAGCTGAGTTGTTTTTCTGATGACCGATGTTTGTGTTTTGGAGGAGATGGGAGTTTTCTGTCCCCTCCTGAGTTCTGAGTTCTCCTGGGGCACAGAAGACAGTTATATGGAGACCAAAATGTCAGCATCATTACTGATAAAGCTGATTCGTGAACTTGGCTTTAGGTCTATGGCCAAATGAGCACATTAATATTTTACCCTTGAATAGCCAGACTTGCCCACCTAGTCATGCAGTCATCTGGCACACCTGTGTAACCACAGGGTTTCCCCATTTCCCTTCTGCCCCACTCTAGCTTACTGCATGGAGAGCAGAGAATTATAGTTCTGTAGGTAGGGTGCCTCCAAAAAGTATAAACAAAGCCCAGAAGGGGCTGAGCCTAGCATGCTCTGTTGCTTTTCCCAAACTCACTGATGAGATAAGTCACTCTACTCTTTTGTGGGTAAATCCGAAAGAAGCTGGAAGTGTCTTGCCTTCTTTGGGAGAGATATGGAAATTCCTTACCCTTTATGGAAATGAGAAGGGTAGGGAATATATGTTCTCCCCTAATTACCTGTTCTTTAAATTACCATCTGTAACTTAATTTCTTGAGAGATGTATTCTGTACTTATTGTAGCTGTTTAAAAGATAGATCTAAATGGCTTAAAACAAAAAAAGACAATCTGCTGCCCAACCTCTGCTCACTCCACAATTCTGCTCTGTAGAGGCAACCACTTTCCACTTTTAGCTGGTGCTTTTGTTATTTGCTTTCACATCTACAAATAATATTCAGTATCAGTCATGAAAGATGGGGTAATGAAAAGCCTCCAAATCTGAGTGAGTCAGCTGGGGACCTGCTTCATGTCTACTCATGCCAGCATCCAGGTGGGTGGTGCATTCATCATGGAACATCACCAGTCACTGTGACAGGAGGGAAAGAAGGGGGCACATTACACACTGGCTCATGAAACTTCCATCATATCACTTCCACTAACAGTTCGTTCATTAGCCAAATAGTTTATATGCTGTGCCAACAATCGTGCCACCATTTTGGAAGACAGAAAGCCAGACAAAATGATGAGTCATGCTGAAAGCCAGAAATTATTGTTTTTTCTGGAGGTATCAATTTTAGACAGTATGTATTGATTCCCTGTCTGATATATATGGATTTAGCTCACTTATACTTCTCCCCAACTTCTTCTTTTCCCTTCTCTTCTATATATTGTTACCTCACAAAATTTAATTAAATCAATATTCAGTGTTATGACCCTGTAAATGATGTTCACAGCTGAGTCAAGTAGTGCACTATAGTTATTTTCCTTTCTTTTGTGTTTGAATTTTTCTTGACTTGTCTTTTTATGTTTTCTCAGTCATTGCATCAGAACTTTCATATGTTCATCCATAGATTTTTTTACTCAAGTATTCATATTTATCAAATAATGTCTCAAACACATTTTCCTCTGGAGCCTCCCACCTTCCTGTTCCAGTTAAAGACTGAATGCTCTCATGCCTGCTGCATAGCTCTGCTTCTGGGCCCTCCTTGTGACACTTTTTGGGTTGAGTTCCCAGCTACTTGGGTCCCAGCCTCACTTTTCCACAACTCTTGCCTACAAAACAAAGTTTATTCATCATTTCTTCATTCAACATCTTTTGCATGCCTCCTACTTGCCATGGCATGGGAATCGGGGATGAGCAAGACACAGAGAGAGCCCTTAGGAGCTTATGGTCTCATGAGAGCAATGAGAGATGCAGACTCTTGCCTCACTCTGCTGATATCAGAGCAGAGGAAGCACTTAATTCTACCCATCTCTCTTGCTTTTAGGATCTTCACTTTATTTTTTGTCTAGTATATCTTTTTGACTTAAATCATTTTATGCTAGGAATATCTAATTGGGTGTCAGTAACAAAATATTTTTAGTTCTGAAAGAATATTAGTGGTTTGGCTTTGTTTTCTTGTTTACCTCATCTATACACTTCCATTATGTGAAAATGTAGAAGTCAGCAACTTTCCTGATATTTAGAAGATACTTCTTGGCATTTTGAGTTTGAATTCATCAGTAGAGTGAATGAATGCATTTTTCATTATTGTAAAAGCAGCAAGCCTAACCGTAAGAGAATCTACTGTGCAAGTACAGTTAGCCTTTGCAAAATGCCACTTTTCAGCATTTATGACTTCTGTGCTCTATGCCTGGGTATATCATGGGGCAGATGTCTTAGAATTTTGGTTGAACATCCATTTCGGTGTCCTCCAATGTTGCAACATGAATTATGATGCTTAATGATGTACTGAGTGCTTATAATCAATCCCTCAATATATCAGATAGCTCAAACTATCTCAAACTTGGGAGGTTTTATAGCTATAGCTGTAGATATAGGTTTATTTTATAAAGTGCATGATTGCCCTTTCATGTCTATTTCCAAAAAGAATTCAGCTCTCTATTTTTATACTTCTTTTGTAGAATACCTACAATGACAATTTTTAAGCCACATACCAGATTTACCATATTGCTATTTTTGAGCCATGGTCTAGAATATTCTTTGCTGAAATCGTCCCTAAATTCACTACTATATAGTTCATATTTGGAAAATGATTATTTTCCTCTGAACCCATTTTCAGCTTAGATTGTCTGAGGCAGGAGAATGGGCATCTGTCAGAGTAAGGATTCTAGATTGTACCCTCTGCCACTCAGCTTTACTACTGAAGGTCCGTCTCTTAGCTTTTCCTGGAGCTAATTTTCATCTCAACTCCAAAATGATCTTTTCATTCAAATCCTGCTCTGAGATGGAGAGACGGGCTCTTTGGGTGGACTGAGAGTCACCAAAACATCCTTGGTGGGCAGATGTAGGTATTAAATTCATCAAAACGAGCCCAGCATCTGAGTCAAGAGGTTGACTATAAATATAAACAAATAAGAAATAAATGAGGTCCAGGGTATGGTGGTGTCTGAAGATAAGTAGAGGGAGGAATCTACTTATCTACTTATCTACTGAAGATAAGTAGAGGGAGGACCTACCTTGCCTTAAGAAAGGCTTATGGCTTGCTTTCCTGTTCCAACTGAAATGGTGGGTGTGCCTGGGTCAACCCTCAAGTAGAACAAACTCTTTTCACTCTTGATGTTCTTCTTTGTGTTTTTGAATTTGTTTTATTCTCCAACCTAGAAAGTGTTTCTTCAGCTTTAACGTGGGGCATTTTAGATATTTTCTGGCTCTGTTCTATATATGGAAGAATGTCACCAGACAGAAGGAACACTAATATTCGTTTAGGTGAATTGGCAAGCAAATTAGCTCACAGCGTTTGAAAGTTGAGAAATGAAATTACATACAAATTTTTCTTTTTCCACAATACTAATGAGTACTTTATTAAAAAAAAAAAGCTCGATTCTGGATTGTATCAAATAAATTCTGTTGACTAAATCTGCTAGTTTGTTGTCATGACAACCTTCACATGGAGCTAATTAGAAGTTAAGTAGGACACTTCTAAAAGAGATCAATTCTGGTCTGGAATTGGACAGGATTTCATAGCTTCCATAATGTAATATATTTATTTCTATTAACAGTATAGATTGTTGGTGGGTTATTGAATATAAGGGTGAAGAAAATGTGTCCTTGATTGATACGGGGGGAAGGTAGTGAATCTTGTTTTCCTCTTCACTCCCTTTTATGTATTTCCCCCCAAAACCCTAGGGTCCAGAATAAGCCAAGAACTTCAGAACACATATATTAATTTAAGATGTATTGGGAGGGCTACAGAACAGGTGTTCCAATCACTGTTGGCTTGAAAACCTTGTGTGTCCTTTTTTCTAAAGTGAACAACACTGGCTCTGAATGGCTGAGTTATTTTAATCTGTCATTCACAGTTAACGGGAGTGTTCAGAGCCTGTCAGGTGTTCTAAAGCATATGGAAGATGCAAACCACCCTGATTTTAAGATGCATACACCTTATTTGGAATGATAGCATACTGATATGAAAAGTTTAAAATATGTTTGCCAAGTCACCTAAGGTTAGTTCAGCAAACATTTATGAAATGCCTGATTGTAAGACAATTAAAATTAATATATAGGGAGTATATCCCAACTATTAAAGTACTGTGAGAACACAAAGCAAGATACAATTGGAAATTAGCATCAATTCACAAATTCTTTTTGAGGAACTATTATGTGCAAACTATTTCCAGGCTTGAGGAGGTGAGAATATACAGAAATCAATATAACCAGGTCCCTGTCACAGAGGAGCTTAATCAATGTACGAGTATGGCCATAGGTACGCAGATGTCATTCCTAATGAGCCCAGCCACCCAGTAGCTCTGTCTTAAGAAAGTGTGGCAGTCAGTCTGATGTCCAAAACCATTGAAAATAATCTAAATCTTTCCAGTCTCTTATAGGAACATCCCAGGGGGAATCCTTTACAATACACAGAAAAGTTTCTCGTAAATCCTCTTTTTCCCAGCTGTCTTGCCCTCATAGCTCTCTGGCATCCATAGCAGCTCTCTAACATCTGTCTCATTTGGCTCAAACTCCTACACCTTTTCCTCCAACTCAGTCTACATAGAGATTTTTGTTTCTTTTCTCCTTCCCAGTCTGGCTCAGCAATTTATTATGTCGTTCAACTTAGTACCTCTGGCTTCTTCCAGTTTTCCTATTTCCCCATTATCTACATTCTGCACTGTATAGACAGGTAGAGTCGTAGAATCCTTCCTTCTTGGCAGTGGGGTTATTGATGCAAACTCTTCTAACTGATTGTATTTAAAGTCTCATTTACATAGATCGTGTGTGTGTGTGTGTGTGTGTGTGTGTGTGTGTGTGTGTGTGTAGAGAGAAAGTTGAGCTAGACTTTGTGCTTGCTTAAATAGCTCACACAGCATTTTCTAGCCCTTCTAGACTGAAATTAAGGCCATGTTTCCTTGCATCCCCAAATATCCTGTATTGGTTAGGCAATTAGCTGATTACTTGTCTCTTCCTCTCTCTTGACTGTGAATTCCTTTGCTCAGAGGGCTTATTCATCATTATATCGCCAATATCTAGCCCAGTAACTGAACCTTAGTGCTTCCTTAATAGTTTGTGAAACTTCTAGTTGGAGACCTGTGAAGAAAACTCATTCCAGACTGCGAATACAGCAAGAGATGAGATATGATGTCATGGAACTGAATCTCATATTCAGGGAACAATAAGACATCTGTTGTGGCAGAAGTACAGGGTGAATGTAGCGGGAGATGGCGCAGGAAGGCTGGGTGGAATTATGTGCTTCCTCTGCTCTGATCTCACCACCAAGTGCTGTAGGAGTCTGTCTCTCCAGTTGCCCTCACTAGGCCATGAACTCCTTATGGGCTCTCTGTGTTTTGTTCATCTCCTATTCCTCCTTCGTTGCCTATAGGAGGAATTTGATTGATGTTGAATGGATAAATGGTGAAAGGATTTTGTTCTGTAAGAGAGGGCTGTGGGAAAGCAGGGCTGGATCTTGAGGGCTAGGACAAGGTAGGGGCAGCACCTCACCTGGAAGGGCAGCTCATGATCCACCCTATGATTTGCCAAGACAATCATGGTGGCATGTGAAGGAGAGATGAGGGAAGCAAGAGTTTGGAGGCTGGAAAGCAACTTAGGAAGTTTTTTTCCCCCCACCCATATCATAGATGAAGGAAAATGATGATTTCAACTAAATCTAAGAATTGGCTTTAATATCTTGAAGTCACTCAGAGGGCCACTACTCATAGAAATAGCAGATGTTCTTTTTAAGGGAGAAGTGGCAAAGACTGAGCAAGGGTCATTCTGTGCCCTCCCAGCCCCTCGCTAGCTGCAGCACGCATGCATCCAACCGCTTTCTGGCTGGTACTGGTGAGCTCCCTGCCTTCCCATTCTTCATCTCTGTGGTAGCAAGGTCACACGAGGACTCACCATCCCAACCTCCAGTCAGCCAATTTCAGAACATGTGTATGCGGTTTACCTCAAGTAATGCCAGATTAAAAGGATGTCATTGAAGCAAAATTTCTGTTTGAAAAATGTTGAGCTGAAGCAGGGCAAGGCGTTTTTCAGGTAGCATTGCTCTCTTCATCTGTGATGTGAGTTGATTAATGACATAGACAGTGTCATTTTGTTTCATGGCTCTTAATGAAATCCTTAAAATAACCCATCATGCTGTTGTTGAAATCTTATTTAGACAGAAAGCATACCTTACCTAAGCACTCAATTGGAAAATACAGGTAAATAAGGGGTATATAGGAGTGGATGTGTGTTCCCCTCTATCTGGAAAAGTGGACCAGGGTCCTGGCAAGATCAGCACAGGACACTGGTGTACCCTGACTAGTGCTGGGTAGTCTGCCTGTCCTCCATCATTTTTAGACCCATAGAAGCTGGCCCACTTCTAGCCGTGATCACTTCCTACCCAAACTGTTTGAGTAGTGTCCTAGTTGATTTCTGTCTCTTTCCAGTGCAGTTCACTTTTAAACTGTGGTCAAATTATCTTTTCAAAGCAATCTCTACCATTATTCCCTCAGTCCAGTCCTGCTCTATTCTCTATACAATAAAATCCAAATTCCTTACTTTTACATGACCTGTTAACAATTTACTTCTCCAGTGAGAACTCTCACTGCCATGGTTCCTATACACACCTGCAATGAAGATCATATCACCATATCAGCAAATTCCTTGTGTTCCTTGAATGTCCCCTGTTCATTGCTTATGTATGGCTCTCCCCACCCTACCCGCCCCACAATGCCCTGGTCCCCAATCTCTACCAGTTGAAGTTGAACTATTTTTTCAAGGCTCAGTTCTTATGACCCTTCCTCCAGGGAAGTCTTCCATGTTTCTACTACTAAGAATTATTCTCTCCCACATCTAGGATCCTAGACCATGTCATAACTACCTGTGTTCTGAGCACATTCTGCTTGGTATTTTATTTAGTTGTATATGAATCTGTTTTTCTGAGTAATTATAAATATTGGGAGGAGAGGGTCTGTTTCTTCATCTTTGTGTTCCACAGCATCTAATATAATGCCTTGATTATATTTGTTAAATTGAATTATCTATGGTTTTAGAATCCTGAAATTTGGCCTTTTCCTTGTGTTTGCATTTGTTTAAACTTAGATATAATGGAGTTTTGGGGCTTTGAGTTCAGGTGTTGTTTGCTTTTTTATTTCAAGGTTTTAACCAGTATTGCTTAGTTATTTAAAAATTAATGCACTTTTATCATTTTAGTGTTCTAAATGCTGGTAAATGTGTGTGCATATATAAAATATATATAATATATTAATATATATTATTAATTTATATATTAATATGTTATGTTATATATTAATTTATATATTAATATATTGTGTTATATATTAATTTATATATTAATATATTATGTTATATATTTATATATTTATATATTATGTTATGTATTTATATATTAATATAGCATGTTATGTATTTATATATTAATATATCATGTTATATATTTATATATTAATATATCATGTTATATATTTATATATTAATATATTATGTTATATATTTATATATTAATATATTATGTTATATATTTATATGTTAATATATTATGTTATATATTAAATTATATATTAATATATTATGTTATATATTAAATTATATATTATATATTATATATATATATATTATGTTACATATTAAATTATATATTAATATATTATGTTACATATTAAATTATATATTAATATATTATGTTTTATATTAAATTATATATTAATATATTATGTTATATATTAAATTATATATTTATATATTATGTTATATATTAAATTATATATTTATATATTATGTTATTATTTATATATTATGTATTATATTATATATTAATTTATATATTTATTTATTATATGTAATATATTATATATTATATATTTATATATAATATATATCATGATATATATTATTATATAATATAATTAATATAATATATATTATAATATTTAATATATTAAATATTATATAATATAATTAATATAATATATTATATATTGTATTATATAATATGTAAATAATATATAGTATATATAATAATAATTACATATAATATATAATATATAGTATATATAATATATATTTATATATAATATATGGAAATAATATATAGTATATAATATATAAATTATATATATTATATATAATTTATATATAATATATTATATTAAATATAAATATATATTTAATATAATATATATTTAATATAAATATATATTATATTAAATATATGTTATATATATTATATTTATTATATATATTATTTTATATTATATTTATATTATATTATATTTATATATTATATAAATATTACATTCTATAATATATCATATGTTATATATTAAATATATAACATATAATATATAATATATTGCATATTATAATATATAAATTAATATATAATATAGAAATTAATACATAACACAATATATTAATATATAAATTAATATATAACACAATATATTAATATATTATATAATGTATAAGTTAATATATAACACAATATATTAACATATTGTATAATATATAATTATATATAATACATATACATATTAATATATATACATTTAATATATTAATATATGATTATATATTATATATTATATAATTAATATATAATATATAATTAAATAATATATAATTATCTATTATATAATTAAATTATATAATTATATATTATATATTAATTATATATTTATATTATATAAATATCTAATTATATATAATTAATATATAATTAGATATTTATATAATATAAATATCTAATTTTTATGTGAAAAGTCTACTTTGTCATATTTAATGCCTGCATAATGGTTTCTTTTATGTATTTGTTGTGTCAGGTGCCATTTACATAGCTAGATCTTTATTGATGGGTCCTGCAGTTGACTGATCCTAGTATATACATATTTCATTCTTCTAATTCTAATTAATATATCTAATTATATATTAATTGTATATAATATATAATATATAACTATATATTAATTGTATATAATATATAATATATAATTATATATTATATATTATATATATTATCAGAAAAGCAAGTTTTTGCTTCCTTCAGTACCAGACACTGGCAACATTGTGAAGTAGGCATAGTTAATCTCTGACAATTACGTAGTTATGACTTCTTCAGTTGTAAGTGAGGAAAAAACTACTTACACTAACTGAAGTCAATTAGGTTTGGTAGGGAGGTAGTGTTTGTCAGGATGAGTTGAGTATGGTCACGCATAGACAAAGACTGGAACCTGAAACAGTGGACTCACAGAAATTTGAACTGGCGAATCAGGAGCCAAGACTGTGCTCAGTCCTGCAGGTGGCGTGAGTTCTCACTCATCTCCATCTTCTCCTCTGTCTTCTCCCACATTGGCCTAATGGCTGCCTTCTCCAACTCCACATCTGGACCGTTCAGCTCATGCGGTCAATACTGATTGTATGTCTCTTCTGTTGTTCTTCCTTACATGAAATCATATGATAGGGAATCTGACAGATTCAACCTGTCTATGGGTAGGTCCCTTGTGGATTGGGTGTCCACATATGAACATGGCTGCATCCATGCAGCAGGGCTAGTGTCATCATGCTATTGACTCTCTTCCTTTTCATTCACTCTTCCCCTGTCTTCCATAATTCCCAGTCATTCTTCTCTGCTGCAAGCCCTTTCAGGGATCTGAAACTCTTCATTCCAGGGCTCTCTTCTCAGAAGAAAAGTAATTTTTCAAAACCTTATTTAGAAAAATAATTATTTTCAAAATCTTATTTTGTACAGTTAGATACAATTCAAAAGAGCCTAATTACTTACTTAAGGCGTTATGACTTCTGAGTGCTCTGTCTTATCCTGGGAACAAAGGTTAGGTAATGATCAAGAAAAGACAAATGAAATAGTTTATAATTAAATAGGTAATATTTAGGTTTCTAATAATATCAACCTCACTGTATTACTATCTTCTTATTTCTAGGACATGATTATTCAATGTTGCTCTGAAATAGCATCTCTGTTTTTGAATGATAAAGAGCCAACACCACTATCCGAGGTATGCATTTCTCCTTTAAAATTGTATCTAATTCACTCACAAGTATTATTGCTATGAAATGGAAATATAGAAAACATCTAATTGTAAGTATCAAGGGCCTAACCCTCCTTATTAATTTGAAAAAGTGATAAACATGAGTTTACAATAACACGTTATTTTGGTTAAAAAAATTCTGTGTTCAAAAAACATTCAACTAATACAAAGAACTATAAAGAGGATAATTTTTAAAGTCACCTCAAATCTACCATTCACAGAATAACCCCTATTAACATTTAGAGTATATCTAGAATTTTCCCTATGTACAGATAAACTTCACAATTTTTATATCAATGGTATCATACTTTACCTGTATTCTGTCACTTGCTTTTTTCATCGAATAATAATTTTATGGATAAATTTTTATGTGAAAAGTCTACTTTGTCATATTTAATGCCTGCATAATGGTTTCTTTTATGTATTTGTTGTGTCAGGTGCCATTTACATAGCTAGATCTTTATTGATGGGTCCTGCAGTTGACTGATCCTAGTATATACATATTTCATTCTTCTGTATTACCTCTTCAGAGTTAATTCTTAGGGATTGGATTTGGAGTAAAAAAGTATATGTACATTTTTATTATAAAATATATATAATATAAAATTTAAAGTTTTAACCATTTTAAGTGTACAGTTCAGTGGCCTTAAGTATATTCACAATGTTGTGCAACCGTCACCACTGTCTGTCACTGTCCAGAACTTTTTCATCATTCCAAATAGAAACTTTGTATCCATTAAACAATAATTCCTCAATTCCTCCTCCCCGACAACTCCAGCTCCTGGTAACCTCTATTCTACTTTCTGTCTCTACAAATTTGTCTATTCTAGAGACCTCATATTAGAATCATCCAATATTTGTCCTTTAGTGTCTGGCTTATTTCACTTAGCATAATGTTTTCAAAGTTATCCGCGTTGTAACATGTCCTAGTATTTTATTCCTTCTTAAGATTGACTAATATTCCATTGCATGTATATACCACTTTTCTTCATGGATTTACCTGTTACTGGACATTTGGGTTGTTTCCACTTTTGGCTATTGTAAGTAATATTGCTATGAACATTAGTGTACAAATCTAAAGCCTTGATTTCAGATCTTTAGCGCAATTGCTGAATCATATGGTAATTCTATGTTTAACCTTTCGAAGCACTTCCAGACAGTTTTCCTGAGCAGTTGTACAATTTTATGCTACCACCAACAATGCATAGAGGTTCCAGTTTCTCTGCATTCTCTCCAAGACTGTTTATTTTCTGTTTGTGTGTGTGCTTAATAGTAGTCATCCTAGTGGGTGTGAAGTGGTATCTTATCGTGATTTTGATTTGCATTTCCTTAATGACTAATGATGTTGAGCATCGTTTCATGGGCTTATTGACCATTTGCGTATCTTCTTTAGATAAATATCTCTTCAATTATTCACCCATTTTAAAATTGGTATATACATTTTGATATATTACAGCAAATTAATCCTCCAGAAATGTGGCACCAACATTTCTCTCCTATCAATAGTAGATGAGAGGACCATTTACCCACATATTCATCTCTACTAGTTTTCTGGGTTTGTTTTTTGTTTTTCTTGAGATGGAATCTTGCTCTGTCACCCAGGCTGGAGTGCAGTGGTGTAATCTTGGTTCACTGCAACCTCCACTTGCTGGGTTCAAGTGATTCTCCTGCCTCAGCCTCTCGAGTAGCTGGGACTACAGGCAAGCGCCCCACACCTGGCTAATTTTTTTTTTTAGTAGCAATAGGGTTTCACCATGTTGACCAGGCTGGTCTTGTACTTCTGACCTCAAGTGATCTGCCTGCCTTGGTTTCCCAAAGTGCTGGGATTACAGGTGTGAGCTGCTGAGCCCAGCCCATCTACACTAGTTTTCCTCTTCCTCTTCTAATGGTTGAAAGCGTGACAAGTGAAAAATAGTATATCATTATTGTATTTTTATTGTTAGTAAGGCTAAGTATAGTTCTTGTGTTGGTTGGCATTCGTGTTTCTCCTTTAGCAAAATGGTATTTATTCATTTAGTCAGTTCACAGATGTTTAGAAGAACTATCTCTGTGTCAGAAACTCCTTTCTGTGCATTGAAGAGCTAGCTGTGAACCAGCAACAAAGATTCCACTCTCCTAGAGCTACTATTTTCGTGGCAAGAAATAGACAGTAAAGAAATCGATAAACGAGATAATTTTAGATTTTGTTAAGTGCTATGTAGGAAGAAAACAGAGTGATATGTTAGAGTAGGGGTCAGCAAACTATAGCCTATGAGCTGTATCTGGTGACTGCCTGTTTTATAAATAAAGTTTTATTGGACACAGCCTTGTTAATTCATTTACTTATGATCTATAGTTGCTTTCACACTACAAAAGCAGAGTTGGCTAATTTTGGCATAGACTGTATGGCCTACAAAGCCTAACTTATTTATTATCTCACCCTTTACAGAAAAGGTTTGCTGGTCCCTGTGACAGAGAGTGACAGGGAATGGGGTCACAGCTTAGACAGGGTGGTCAGGGAAGACTGAAGACTTCTCCGAGGAAGTGACATTTGAAGTAAGACCTGAAATATTATACTGTATTTTTCCCATTAGTTCATTAGCTTCCTGGGGGCAGAGGTGATGCTATCTTCATCTTTGAGTTCTTACAGTGCTTTGTACACCACATCTCTTGGTCATTGATTCTTGAATTGAATTGAATTTCCTTTCGTTTTGAACATCTGAAATTTAATCTTTGCTCCACTTATTCATTTGGCCATTTATGTCCTTTTCCCACTGTTTAAACAGGGAACTTAATTGTTTATTATGGAAATGTAGAGACTTACTGTGGTAGACCACTGATAATAAAATCAAGCTTAAGTCTAATTTTGGATAAATTGTGGTTAAAAATAGGTCTCATCTTGAATTGTGACTCCCACAATTCCCATGTTTCATGAGAGGAACCCAGTGGGAGGTAATTGAATCATGGGGGTGGTTCTTTCCCATGCTGTTCTCCCGATAGTGAATAAGTCTCATGAGATCTGGTGGTTTTAAAAATGGGAGTTTCCCTGCATGAGCCCTCTCTCTTTGCCTGCTGTCATCCATGTAAGACATGACTTGCTCCTCCTTGCCTTCCACCATGATTGTGAGGCCTCCCTGGGGAACAATAAGTTCTTTAAAGCTTTTTCTTTTGTAAAAATATATATATATATATGTTATAAAAAAGAATTTGTTATAATAAAATGTATGATTTATAATGTCAATAGGCCTTGGTTTCTGACAGGTCTAGGTTGGAATCTCAGCCTTGAGTCTTGTTAGTTGTGTGAACTTGGGCAAGTTATTTAACTTCTCTAAGCCTCAGTTTTCTCATATGTAAAAAAGTACAAATTCCAACCTCTCACAGTTGTTGTGAAGATTAAAGTAGATAATGTATTTTCAGTATTTGTCATAAGGCCTAGTAAAAATAATTGTTTAGGAAATATTAGCTATATAATAATCATCATCATCACTATTATCATCATCCTCACTATGGTTTTACCCTCCATGTGTGAATTCTTCATCCCCTAGTCAACTAGTTTTAAGAACAATTTTAGAATCCAAGTTTGTTTTGAAATATTTATAGAAAAGGAAAGGACAAATGTTAAAGGTATTATTTTATTTGCCTATAATTTGGATTATTGTTGAATCCTGTAAGAATTAGGTCTATGTGCAGGATCCCAACATGAGATCCTAGTGGTGAAAGTGCTGCCCATCCAAGATGGAAGATGGTTTCCAGCTAACTTCCACTGAAAACAAGACTCACCAACAGTACTGGGATAGTAAATGGTTAGGCAAATGAAATTACATGCCTTCGTGAAGCTGTTTTTGTCACTAGCAGGAGATCTTGCTGTGCAATTTGGTTCCTTACTGAACATACCTATTACAAATTACCTTTGCCTATGTTAACTCTTCCTAATTAAAATAAACATTGACATGCACAGCTTGTGACAAAAAGAAACTGAGAATAGCAGAAAGATGAAGGAAGGGAGCAAGTGCCCCATGCTTTCCTTCTTAGTGATTAATCATGGAATGTCAATAACCATTACATATGATTTCTGGTGAGGCAGCAATAAAAAGCATTTTTAATTGCCTGTGTAGGTTCAAATTGTTGCAGTTTCTAAGTTGTCAGGTAGGATTCAAACATGATGCTAAAAATATTCTTGTTCTCATGGTGACTGACCGTGGAATGGGCTAAGTTCTTTAATAGAATCTCCTATCTGTCAGTAATTATTGACCACCAGGTACGTATAGAACATTGGTATAGATACTTTTGTTGCTGCAAAGGCGGTGTAGATTAAAGTTCCTGTAGTTAGCAAAATGAAATAGTTTCATATTGGTTCACATGATACAGATAAATTTGCCTAATCAATTACACATGCATACGTGTGTGTGTGTGTGTGTGTGTGTGATTTGAACGAACTAGATTCATACAGAATCAGTATGGAGAGGAGGTTCCTAGGAGCAGATCATGATTTGAAAGTGGAAAAGGTTATCCTAGGTCAAGATATCAGATATATTATATAAGGAGATTGCAAAGCAGTTTTTCTTGGCTGCTTGAGTTTGGTAGGATTTTCTTTTTTAGTTCAAGATTTTTAGCCAGACCTAGCAAGTGCCTGATAAACAATAATGATAATAGTCATGAAAATGCAAATATTTCTACTGCTAGTAATAATATTAATAGTTAATATTAAATACTTGTTGAGCACATGGCATGTGCAGACATTATCTTAAATAATTTAATATTTTAAATATTTAATATGACAAGAGCCCTATGACGTAGGTTACCATTATTATCCTTGTTTTAGAGATGAGGAAACTGATGCATAGGAAAATTTAGCAGAATGTGCAAGGTCTCACAGCTTGATAAAAGTAGAAGGCAGGAGTCAAATATGGGTCTGCTTAACTCTACACTTCTAACTAGACTACACTCAGTAGGCGTTTTACTAGAATAGTGGGAGCAGACACTGCAGGGAGTTGATGAGTAAATAAGGGGTGAGAAAGTAGGGGTGAGAAAGTGAAGGTTGAAAGTGTAGATTAGTCTTTAAGAAGATTTGAGAGGGTAAGAAAACAGCTAGAGAGAGACACAGTCATGGGAGGGTGTTAGGATAGTAGCAGTCAAGGGAGGCTGTTAGTGTTATGGGATCTTTGGGATATCACTTTACTGGCCTGAAACCTCTGGCCAGTGGTGCCCTTGCCCGAGTTTTGCTCGGGCCCACTGGGCTTGTTCTGCCCAATGGCAGGCTGCGCTTGGCTCACGCTACTGACCTGGATCCCATGCCTGCCAAGGGCAAGTCAGGTGTGGAGCAGTAAGAAGTGTGTGAGCAAGCATGGGGTTTGGCCACTGTGCAGTCAGACATGCTGGCTGCTGCAGTTTGGCGGGCAGCTCTAGGTGCTGGCATGGGCGCCAGCTCTCTGCAAGGCTGCAGCTGGACCAGGCACACCAGAAGCAGCTTCCTTGGTTGGCAGTGGGGAACACAGTGGTGCCCAGAAGCCTGGAGATGCCAGGAACTGCAGGACCTCAAGGAAGAAGTAACAGCCTTGCTTTGGGGATCTCCCAGGCCTGGGGTCCCAGAAGGGCTGCAGCTCTTCTCTCCTTCTTTTCTCCTGCAACATAGCGAGCAAAGGTCATGTTTCAGCCTTGTTTTGTGTTACAACTTTTTTAGCCCTGCCATTTGGCAGCCCTGAGTTCTTGTCCTATGACCAGGAAGAATGAGGTATGCAGACAAGTGGAGGGTGAGCAAGATGAAGAGGAGCTTTATTGAGCAATAGAACAGCTCACAGGAGACCTGCAGCAAGTAGCTCCTTTCTGCAGCCAGGGTATCCCAATGAGTGTTCAGCTCCTAGCAGAGAGGAGACCCTGGAGTGGGAAGCTCTTCTTTGCAGGCAGGTCATCCTGTTGTCTCCACAACTCTCAGCAGAGAGGAGGCTCTGGAGTGGGTTGCTCCTCTCTGTAGGCAGGTTGGTCTGATGTTTGCAGCTCTCAGCAGAGAATAGGCCCTGGAGTGGGTTACTCCTCTTTGCAGCAGGTAGTCCCAACGTCTCTGCAGGTCTCTGAAGCTCTCAGCAGAGAAGAGGCCCTAGAGTGGGTAGCTTCTCTCTGCTGTTGGTCATCCTGACGTCTCCTGCTATCAGCAGAGAGGGTAGCTCCTCTCTGCACCTGGTTGTCCCATCATCTACTCTGCCCTGGCTGAACCTTGGGCTTTTATGGGCCTCAGAGGGAAGGAAGTGCATGCCAGTTGGTCCATAGGTGGCCAAAGGCGGGCCCGGAAAAGGCACCACAAGTCCCCACTCTGGTCAATGGTACTGGCAACCCAGCCCCCAGCCTTCAGGCCCTCCCTGGCCTGAAAGTGGGACCTTGCCAGGGACAAGCCCCCTTCTGCCCAGGAACCTGTCTGCCTCCTGCTGCCATTCATTACATGCAGGCTTGGCCCCAACTTTGCTCTGTGATTGGAGCAGATGCCAACAGCAAGGAGAAGCCAGGCAGTGGGAGCAGGCACTTCCAAGACTTCCTGGGCCCCCAAGAATGTAGGGATGCCTGAGTTTACAGCTGCAGTTTGGGCAACTGCAGGTGTGCTAGCAGGGTGGAGGTTGGAGTGGGGATCCTGCCTGTTCAATGGAGTAGGAGGCCCAGGTCTACAGCCCTGGTTTGGGCAGCTGCAGCTATCCCTGGGAGTGTGGGGCTCCTACTGGCTCCATGGAGTGTGCAGCCCCAGCCATTCCTCCCTGCTGCAGCTGGTGTGATGGCAGTGGTAGGCAATCTGGAGTGGCTGCTGCTATCATTAGGATAGGAGCAGTCATAAAGGAAAAGAATTAGAAGAGGTAGAAATTACCTGTCTAGGGCAGAGAAGGACAAAGGATGGAGCAGAGCCGTAAGTGACATGGTAGGGAACAGAAAGACAGCCACAGCACAACTAGGATAGTTGACTGGAAGCAGAGGAAAAACACCTCTTTCTTTAGGTCTCTGAGTGACAGATCAAGGTGGAAAAAGATGTAAGTTTGTAACAAAAGGGCAAGAGAAGCTGGGGAGTTCACTCAGTGGTTTTAAGTTATTCAGTGAACTAGAGGCAAGTTTATCTACTGTTGGAGTCAGGCAGTGGGCTGAGGGAATGGTCTTCAGAGAGATAAAGATCTTGAATTTCATAGTCATTGAGTGTGATGGGTGAGGAAGCTGATCTAGGGCAAATATAAGGATTGAGGGCCACATTGAAATGTAAAAGTCATAAATTGGTTGGGGCCTAGGCTTCCTGGCTTTTGATCTTTCTTTAACTATATTTAGCTTCCTCAGTGTAGGAATGGAGTTGAAAATGCCAGTAGAAACATGTTATTTTATTGGGCAGGTGCAAGAGGAGAGCAGAGGCATGTGGAGGTGAGATTACTAGCAGGACAGCTGACAGCACGAAAGAGGCTGAGGTGGAATGGAGCAGCTAAGAATCTATGCTGTGATAAATAAAAAATGCCTCTCCTTTACTCTGAAAAACATCACTACAGTGTAATATCTCCATTTTTTATCAAGCTCCTGTTGAACATGGTTTATGCAATATGTTTTCTTTTTGAATTTAATCTAAAAATCCTTAATAATGGTTAAATTCTACTGATTTACACTACATTATCAAGTACATTATTAATGTGCATTACATTTTATATGGTTGAATTTAGTACATTTATAGTCTCTTATTTCCGATTTTTTAAATTATGTTTTTTGTTTTGTTTTTTACAGACAAGATCTCACTCTGTCATCCAGGCTAGAGTGCAGTGGTGTGATTATAGCTCCCTTTAACTTTAAACTCCTAGGCTCAAGCAATTCTCCTGCTTCAGCCTTCTGAGTAGCCAGGACTATAGGCACATGCCACCATGCCCAGCTATTTTATTTTATAGCAATGAGGTCCCATCGAGTTGCCCAGGCTGGTCTCCCACTCTTGGTCTCAAATGATCCTCCCACCTTGTTCCCCCAAAGCACTGGGATTACAGGTATGAGCCACTGTGCCAGCCCAAAAGTATAATTTTTGATATGTTTATGATCAGATGTTGATAACCACATGCTGGTTACTAAAATAATTATTATTCCAGTATGTTAACATACTTTAGGCATTTGCACTTTTAATTTTATGTCTCATATATTGATTCTATCATGTGACTACCTATATCTTATCACTCCTCATAGCACCTATGACACCTGCCTGTCAGCTGCAGTGATTGCTCTGCAATGCTAGCATCTTATCTGGTACTGAGTTATCATGTAAAAATGAGTAATAACCCATCCAGTCTATTTCAACCTAACTCAGACAGCTTTCTTTTCATCAATTTCCTCTCCAGCCCATGGTTTATAACTTTGTACTTAATAGTTTTTATCAAAATAAATGTGTTATTATGATGTGCTTCCATATTTGTCTCCTGTACAAGTGCAGATTGGATCTTACACAATAAGATTGAGTCTTGCTATGTTTTATTCTCAGTGCTTTGCCCAGTGTTTAGTCCCCAACAAATGTTCAAAAAAAATGTTTGTTAAATGAAGGAATGACTCATGATACATCTTCTAGAGATAGCCCTGGGCTGCAGTTCTAGTCCTGCCATTAACAGTGATTTTGAGGCCATCGATTTCAGTTATTTGTACAGTAAACATTTGTGAAGTGCCACCTTTGTACCAGCCATTGGGCTAGGTACTGGGGTACAGAAGTAAAAGCTAGAGTTCCTGCTTTCAAGAGGGCCCACAGATTAGTGGGGGAGACAGACAATTACAGAAGCAATTACAGCACATGGTTGGGAAACAAGGCCTGAGAATTAAGCAGCACTGCATGGTTCTAGCATTCTCTCAACATTTCTCTGAAGGTGATACACTTCTGATATCTTTTTAGAAGGGTTCACTAGTTCCCTCTATGAAGTTAAGTTAGTGGATGCTCTTATGGCCCATAATTACAAATTTTAATTGCTTTGGAAAATGATTGGAAAGTAATAGAATATCCTTAGAAAGATACACACATGATCAGGGCATTTATGAAAGCATTTTCCTCTGATTAGGAAGACCTTTGGAAGACGAAGCAGAAAATAAGCCTTAGCTTTGGCAGTAGGCTCAGTGGTGAGGGTATAATTTATGGTTTTGTTCAGGGAGATGAAGAGAAGGAGACAAATCCTAAAAGCCCTTGATGCAAAGACAAAGTAAGAGAGAAGTTAGAAAAAAAAAGTCAACTCAGTTTACAAGCTGCAGCTGAGTACAAGGCACTGGTCTGGACTCACTGGAGGAATGAGAGATGGTGTATTAGTCCATTTTCATACTGCTATAAAGAACTGCCCAAGACTGGGCAATTTTTAAAGAAAAAAGTTTTAATTGACTCACAGTTCCACATGGCTGGGGAGGCCTCAAGAAACTTACAATCGTGGCAGAAGGGGAAGCAGGCATATCTTACATGTGGCAGGAGAGAGAAAGAACAAAAGTGAGGAGGGAAGAGCTGCTTATAAAACCATAATATCTCATGAGAACTCACTCACTATCATGAGAATGGCATGGGGGAAACAGCCCCTATGATCCGATCATCCTCCCACCAGGTTCCTCCCTCAATGCCTAGGGATTATGATTCAAGATGAGATTTGGGTGGGGACACAAAGCCTAACCATATCAGATGGGAAAGACAGAGTCCTTGAGCCAAAAAGGCTGACAGTCTAGAAAGAAAGGATGTGGCTTGTGCTTACATACAAAGACAATGGTTTTGTGTTTAAAATGGATGATTGTTTTGCACAAAGATGGGGAGAATGAAGTGGGCCAGGTGACAAGACTTGCCCAAAGCGACACAGCTGGTAACTGTCATAGCCGAGTCGGGCAGACTCCAGAGCCTGTTGTTAACCATTGTCAGTATATTAAGATGGCTCTGTTGAGACTTTTCAGTCTGAGGATTCTTGCTCATTCAAATGGAGGGGATAGATTTATAATATGTCCCTGAGAGAGAGTTAAAATCAGGATTTGTGAAGCAGTATGCATAGTGATTAGTGGACAGACTCTGGAGAGCCGAGTTGCCTGGCTCCAAATCCCAACTCAGTTCTATTTTCTAGTTGTGTAATCTTAGGCAACTTGTTTAATCTCAATGCTTTGATTTCTCTGTTTGTAAAATAAGAATGAAAATAGTACTTACTTTACAACGTTGTTGTGTGGATTAAATTAGTTAATCCATGTAAAACTCTTAGAACAGTGCCTGCTGCAATGTAAGCAAAATAGTTACTATTACTCTCATTTAAGAGCTATCTGATTTCACTTGGAATGAGACCCTTACCAGTAGATTTAATTCCCTAAGGAGTGGCTGTAGCAGAAGAACAACACAAAGTGTAGAAGGAAGCCTCTGAGTATACTCATGAAAGAGGGCTGGAATAATGCAAGTGCAAGGAATGGCTGCATGCATCGCTTTTAACCACGCATATTCCCATTCCCATCTGTCCCTGTTACTTTAGTTATGTAACAAAGCACCCCAAACTTAGTGGCATAAAGTAACCACCATTTTATTAGATCAAGGATTCTGTGGGTTACTTATTGGGAAGGGCATAGTGGAGTAAGTTATTTGTGCTCCATGGTATCTGGGACATGAGGTAGTTTGGCTGAGAAAACTAGAAAGTTGGGGATGATTCAACCGTTGGGGGCTGGAATTGCTGAAGGATCATTTAGTCTGGTGCTTGATGCTGGTTGTCAGCCATCAGCTGTTGGTTGTTGGCCGGGGGCTGAGAACAAACTTGGGCCATGGTCTGGAACATAACTTGTGACCTCTCTCTGTGGCTGGTTGGGCCTCCTCACAACATGGTAGTAGGTTTTCAAGAGTGAGGCTCACAAGAGAACGAAGTAGATGCTCTATCACCATCCATGCCCTAGCCTTAAAATCACATGATGACACTTCCTCAGTAGTGCAGAATCCACTCTGATCCAAGGTTGGACATAGACTCTACTCCTTCACTGGAAGGCTTGAAGTCAACTTTTTTTTTTTTGAGACGGAGTCTTGCTCTGTCGCCCAGGCTGGAGTGCGGTGGTGCAATCTCGGCTCACAGCAAGCTCCGCCTCCCAGGTTCACGCCATTCTCCTGCCTCAGCCTCTCCGAGTAGCTGGGACTACAGGCGCCCACCACCACGCCCGGCTAATTTTTTGTATGTTTAGTAGAGACGGGGTTTCACCGTGGTCTCAATCTCCTGACCTCGTGATCCGCCCGCCTCGGCCTCCCAAAGTGCTGGGATTACAAGCGTGAGGCACCGCGCCCAGCCTGAAGTCAACTTTTAAGAAGGGAATGTGGTTTCACAGCTATTGTTGCAGCCATTTGGGGAAAATGCAATCTACCATGACATCCAATAAAACTAGGTCTTTTCCTCCTCTGAGCAGAGGCTGTTCTTAGAAACCTGCTTAGGCAATTTTTGAGTGTGTTTAGACCCACATGGTAGAGGATAAACTAGGTGGATTCTCAAAGCAACCTTTGAAATAATCTATGCAGTTTTTCTGGGTACTGGATGGGACTTGCTTGCGTGTACCCCTATTGATGTGGAAGAGCTTCCACTTCACTTTTTTTAGCATGTAAAATTCTAGAGGATGGTGCTAGGCTATTTAATATCCATTGGCAAATATTATTACATTACTGTATGACCCTTGGTTTCTTTGAAACAAGATTTCCCAAATGGTAGTAATGACAGTACTCTCTAAACTGTCATTTATAAGGTTCTACATATTCTGTAGTAGGTATTTACTAATTATTTAAAAATTAATTATACTAATATACCTCCTTTGGTTAAGTTGAGAGCTACAGACTTTCTTTCTTTTCTTTGTTTCTTTTTTTTTTTTTGTACAAACCAAGACATGTCTGAATAAATTTTATGGGCATCTATAATTACATCTTTCTTCTGTGAGACATTATCATTCTGTCCTCAAGTGAAGAGTATCCTTTGTATATAAGTTCATGAGACATCCACTTAATATTCTTATATTCTTTTGAAGACAATGCCAGATGACATCCATTCCACACTACTTTTAAAACACAGCACTGACTTTGATTCCATCCACTTACTGTTCACTTCTAACTGTCAAATTTGGCTAAGGAAAAAAGAAAGCCCTTAAGAAAAGGCCAGGCTATTAATGTGCTCTTCAAAATGCTAAGAAAAGGCTAAGCTGTTTATAGCATTTCCAAAACTCTCATCTCTCAGAGATTTGCCAGCAATGGTGTCAAGGTGAAATATGCTGTCCTTCATCAAGGAACCTAGAGCCTTTGTGTTATCCGTGCTCAAAGTAGCAGTTCCACTTTTGTTAGATGTGCAATTTGGGGGTATAATACTTGGATATAATTTAAACTGAGATATCATGATGAACCTGATACTGTGTATTTACTGTGAACGTGATGAGAAGTATATGCACTCCTTGATAAACCAAGTCTGGCCCCATTCTGGATACAACTGTACTGCAACCTCAAAGGCACACTTTCCTGAAGTTTAGTCATTTTGTGTACGTTCACAGCAGGTGAGAGACAGGGGAATCATTAGCAAATCTGTTCATTGCTTTCTAGTTTGCTGGAAATCAAGTTCAATGTTTAGTTTCCTTTCCTTCATTCAGTTTACCAAACAGTTTCACCTTGGTTGGAAAACTAGACTTTTAGCAATGGAATTATATTTTCATCTTAGGAGGATGTTTAATTTTTGCCTCATAGAGCTGAGTCAATTGGCAAACCTTTGAAAAGTCTCCTGACAGATGTTTTTAAATTTAAATAAATAAAGAAGAAGCAGGTATGAATTTACCCATTTCCCTTGTTGACTTTGGGCATTAGCCATTTGAGATTTTTGCATCTATTCCACCTATATCTTGAGCTGCTAATGCCATTATGTCCTTTCCTCAACCACTTGTGGTAGCATAATATGTTAGGAAGAGCACTTAGCATACGTTCGAGTCCCAGTTTTGCCCTTGTGAACAAGTCATTAGTCCTGAAAGACCTCAGGTCAACTAGATTCTGTTGAAGGTCTCTGAAGCAAGGTATCTTGGTTGACAAAAACATAGTTTGATTCTTGGTTCCGCCACCTATTGGTTGTATGACCTTGGACAAGTTACTTCCCTAGGCGTCACTTCCTTATCTATAAATTGGTGAAAGCTGTTTCTCCTATAGGATTACATTAGAAGCAATATTTAACACATTTAGTATAGTGCCAGTACAATGCCAGTGGTAAGCATTCAATACATTGAGGTCATCTTTATTTTTCCAGCCTTAAAATAATGTGAAATGAATCATTTGTTCATTTGACCTTTAACAATTCCCTTCATTAGTAGCTCTTACTTAGCCTATCTAAATATTTGTAAATTTCACAGAGTAAATGATCATTTTAATATGTATCTTTTTTTGGTAAGTATTTGTGGCAGATAATATCTATATTCTTGATATTATTTTTCAACCATCCGTTTTAAGTTAAACTATTTACTTTGAGATAATTGGGGAGATTCACATGCAGTCACAAGGAATAATACAGTCACTGTGTATCCTTTACTCAGTTTCTTCCAATGGTAACATCTTGCAAAACTGTTGCATATCACACCCGAATCTTGACAGTGATACAATCAAGATAGAGAACATTCCCATCACAGCAAGGATCCCCTCTGTTGTCCTTTAGTAATCCCACCCCCTCCTTAACTCTTGGCAACCACCAATCTGTTGTCCATATTGGCAGTTTTGTCGTTTCAAGAATGTTGCATAAAAGGAATTTTATAGTATGTAACATTTTGAGATTGGCCTTTTTTCATTCAGCTAAATTCTGTGGAGAGCCATTAAACTATCCTTTTGATGAACAAAAAAAATTTAATAATATTATCACATTTTATTTTGGCAACAGAATTATCATTAGCCCAAAGTGCTTGGTGCAGTACCTAGCACACAGTAAATAGTGAATGTTCAGTGGCACTCAGCGAAAGTGCTCCTCTTCTGCCTACTACTACCCTTCCTCCTCTTCCTCTTCTCTCCTTCCTACTACGTTTTTCTTGCCCTTTACTTCTCCACATCATCTTATTAATATTAACTGACAAAGGCTAATTGTTCGAGTTAGAAATACTAAAAAGAGTTAAATGAAATAATTTATGTGCAATTTCTTTGTAAGTTGTAGATTCTACTAGAGTTGCTATAAGAAATTGCCTTATGAGAACAGTTTGCAGCTGCTAGTGATGTATATTGATGTGAATAAAGAAGTCAGCATGAGCAGGATTTCTTTCCACTGGACACACAAGATCTGTCCTCCAGTTTGCTACTGCAGTGGGAGCTGCTAACAAAGCCTGTCATGCTTTGATTCTAGGCAACAAAGTCCCAGGAACAAAATGCAAACTTTAGTTCATAGTCTTTATAAAGCCTTTGTTCTAAAAAAGAGCCTCCCATTCCTAGTTGCTAGAAGTTAGGCCCAGTGAGCTCCTTCATCAAAAAGCATCAATAAATGCCAAGTATTGTTAGAACTCTGGCTTTTTCATTTCTATATCCCAGGTCAAAAACCCACAGGCAGAGTACACAGAGCCCTTCAGGAGGGAACCCAGTTATGAGGTTGCCAGTAATACCATTTCTTCCTATAACTTTGCTGCTGAGATTCAAATCCCTGACCTTTAAATGGAACTAAACCTTTACTGTAATGGAATTTCCCCCTTTTCGGAGATACAGTGAGGATAGAACAAGCTTGCCAGGGCTTAAGTTGTAGTTGGGATAGAGTAGGTTCTGCTGTGCTAACAAATAAGCGCCAAATCTCAGTGGCAATAAAGGGTTGTTTCTTTCTCATGCAAAGTCCAGTGAGGTTTGGGCGACTCTCCTTCAACTTGTAACTGTGCTGACTGCACTGCATGACCTCTAAGGAAACCACTGCAGGAGAAAAGAGGGGTAGAGGATTTTACAGGATATTTTTACATAGAGTGACCATACATCCCAGTTTGCCGGGCACAATCACAATTTACATGTGTTGAGTTAGAGTTGTGATTCATAAATACGTAAATTCTTTTTACTCTGTAAAAAATCCTAATTTGGACAATAAATTAGGGTGAACATTTATAAGAGGCTGCCTGGAGTAGCTGTCAGAATTTTTGCTTATACCCTATCAGTCTCAATCTAACACACAAGAATATGATTAGAGCATTGTAGAGGTGCAAGTATATACTTTAGTGAACCTAATAGTTTTTGGCACAATAGGCATTTGCAAGCATGCCATGAATTTTTAAATAGAAATAATTCAATAACTTCAACTACCAAAGCTCTTTGGAGCAAATGTGATAGAAATATTACGTTTTTATTGACTAAACCATTGCATTTCAGACATGTTGTGGTAGGTTGAACAATGGCTCTCCACAGTGGTCCACATCCTAACCCCCAGAATCTGTTACCTTATATGCCAAAAGGGACTTTGCAGATGTGATTAAGTTAAGGATGGGGAGAGGGGCAGATGATCCAGGTGATTCCTAAATGTCATCACAAGTATCCTTATGAGAGGGAGCTAGAGGGAGATTTGACACCAGAAGTGGAGACGGCCATGTGATGACGGAAGCAGAGACAGGAGTGATGAGCCGTGAAGGTGAAGAAAGGGGTGCAAGTCAAGAAATACAGGCAGCCTCTAAAGCTGAAAAAGGCAAAGCAATAGATTCTCCCCTTAGAGCTTCCAGAAGGAACCAGCCCTGCTGACACCTTGACTTTAGCCCAGAGAAATGATTTCAGATTTCCAACCTACAGGGCTATAAGAGAACAAATTCATGTTGTTGTAAGCCACTAAGTTTGTGGTAAATATGTTACAGCAGCAGTAGGAAATGAATACGTAAGTACATTCTGAAGTTAAGCCTGTGGCTTCAAATTCCTTTTTCTAGTTAAGATAGATACTATTATCATCTTAACTATTTATTTACATGTGAGAAATTGAGGCCTGAAGAGTTGCCCAAAGTCTCTCAGCTAGTTAGTGTCAGAGCCAGGATCCACACCCAGGCACTCCCCCAGCTCCCAACTATGCTCTGAGCTCCTTCTCACCATGTCTGTCAATCACTGGCAAGTCCAAGGTTCTGTATGAAACGCCCCTGCTCTGTGCAGCCTCTCCCTCTCCCACCTGACTCAGTTTCCTGCTCCTTCCCTTGGCTCAGTGCTGTCCAGACACCCAGGCTTTTCTAGCTTCAACTTTTGGAAATGTTATGGAAAGTTCTAGAGCTTCCATGCAGAACTTCTCAAGTAAAGTTACAATTCAGGTAGAATTGTTGAATTTCTTCATATTTAAGTTTACAGGAAGATATTATTTTTGAATCTAATTTTTACTCTCCTCTTTAATCTCTAGTTCTTCTTACATTCTAAAGCATGGAGTATTCCTAAGGGTAATCAAGTAATAGATTAATGTAAGTGATGCTGGAAATGTATTAGGCTTATTTTACCATGACCCAGAAAAGAAGCATCTGGAAATTTGGTATGAGTTCTTAGTTAATACTTTAAATCTCTCACAGCTTATATTGGTTTTATAGTATTATGCATGTAGCCATATTGCTATTTGTTTAATGGTAGTATAACCACTAAATTAAATCTTCATGGCTGTCGTGGCTCCTGCATTGAGCCACCCAAACCTCCCCTTCGGGATTGAAAACTTCATTTTCTCGGCCCTGGGAATGTGATGGCTGACAGCCCTCAACTCTCAACTCTCTCTAGCAACTTCCTTCAACTGAAGGACATGAACTCTTTCTGGAGGGAAGCCCACATCCAATTACTGGTTGATGTGGGAGTACAAAGACCCAACCCCACCACCACCACAATTCAGGACCACTCTGAAGGGCCACCCCAACCTCAAAATTCCCTATGGGGTTGGCAGAGCCCTTTATTGTGACTGCATTGCAGCCCAGCTTCTCCCTCTGCCTAACTCTGCTTCCCTCCCTTTCCCCATGGCTTGTGATCTCAAGGGTATTCCCTAATCCTAATAAACTTTCTGACAGCTAAGTTCCATGTCAGAGTCTGCTTCCCAACAATGACCTCAAAAAATAGAAAATGAAGATCCCCGACTGGTGATGAATACATAATCCCTATTTATTGGAATTAGAAGAGTCTAAAGGAACTAAGAAACAGGCTTCCTGGCTTAAGGTTTCTCTTTAATGTAGAAGGAAGGGGAAACATACACGTGTCACCCACTTGGGATTAAAAACATATTATACAACATGACCCATAGTTCAGTCACATTCTCTTTTGACCTCCGTTATAACAGTTAATTTATGAATGAAATAAAACTCCGTAAACCAGACCCTGGTCTATATCCAGTCAATAAACTCAGGCTTCCTTTCTCACAGAAAGTATTTTCTCAGAGTATAAAAATGAGGTCTTAGCAAAGTTTTAAAACCATTCCCTGAAAATAAAGGTAAAGATGTAATTAATCACATCTAATCACAGAGAATGAGGAATAGACATTTAGTTTTTTAACACATTGAATATAGCCATTTCTCTTAAATACTCCATCCAAGAAACCATTTCCTTCAACTCTTCCTTCCAGCCCCCAGTTATGAGCCCCGAACCACTGGCCCTGAACTTGCATCAGGCCTGTACACCCTGTGCAGGTTATTGTAGGGTTGTTGGTTGTGTAACTCATGCTTCCTGCTCTAATTGGAGCTTTTGATAGTTTAGAGGGAATGTTCCCTGTTTGGGATGCTTTATTAGCTCTTTACAGGTTGAAAAATTCTTTCCTGGGGAAAGAGAGCTGCTGTTTTTTCTGCACAATAGGGTGTCAGATTTCAAAGGCTTTTTTCTCTGGGCCTTGGAGTCTTGAGCAGTCAGAATAAGTCTGGATATGTATGGCCTAAACTTTCACTATTTTCTTAAGGGTCTCCTTTGGTCTTGTAGAATGGTTTTCTTAAATAGTTCCCTATAAAGAGCATATACCCATGGTGGAGGTGATACTGTCAACTCTATCACTTTTCATCAAGTGGTGCCTTAGCTGAGCCTGGAATAGGGTATGAAGGGCTGTGCGTGCAGACTGGGTGCCAAGGAGGGAAAGGCACCAGTGACCCCAAAGGTATTCTCTAGCTGAGCACTGCCCTGATTTTCATAATACCAGGTATGACAGTTGTGCAGCTTTTCCTGACACCAAGCAATTCTATGATTTTCTGACACCAACTGGGTGTCCAATGATTCCATTCAATTCTGATACTAACTACCTAGAGTTTGCACAGACCCCACAGTTAAGGGCCAAGTCCTGTGAGACTTCCCTCACTTCAGATGCCAGCTGCAAATGGGGTACCCAGATTGCTCACACTTCTGCCCAACTAGATATTTGGGAGTTGCCAGGACCCTCCCCTGGGATTCAGTAATTTGATAGAACAGCTGACAGAACACAGGGAAGTGCTTTATTTATTATGACCAATGACCTAACACAGGGAAGTGCTTTATTTGTGATGACCAATTTATAAAGGATACAGGAACCCCAGATAAAAGAGATGCATAGGGCAGAGCACAGGGAAGGGGCAAGGAGCAGCCATACCCTCTCCCAGTGAGCTGCCCTCCCTCCCAGCACTCTCCTGGTAAGCCACCCTCCCTCCCAGCACTCTCCTGGTGAGCCGCCCTCCCTCCCAGCACTCTCCTGGTGAGCCACCCTCTCTCCCAGCACTCTCCTGGTGAGCTCCCCTCCCTCCCTGTGCTCTATTTGTGCACCATCCCAGAAGCTCCCCAAAACCCATCCTCATGAGTTTTTATGGAAGTTTTCTTACATAGGTGTGATTGATTAAATCACCAGCTATTGGTGATTGGGTTTAATCACTCCCCCTACCCCTTAGTATATAAAAGATGGTGAGTTCCACCTGTTTTATGAGCTCTGTGCCAGGAACCCAGGACAAAGACCAAATGTGTATTTTTTATTATACCGCAACTCTAAACAATAAACATAACTTGAAATTGATTTTTAAACATATATTTCAGTGGCTGCAGTTTCCTGCAATATATCTTGTCTCATGGAGGTGCTTCTCATGCATTCCAATAAAGAGGCCACTGTTCAAAACATCCACTTAGATGTGAGAAGGGACACAGAACCCCTCATGTTGAAATGTTTTGGATTTGACTGAAATGTTTGGTTGTCTGTGCATGTGGGATAATGTGTCTAAGCAAGAACTGTCCTTTATTAATAGGTGCATTCTGCTCTAGAGCTCAAGGAAATGCCAGGTACAGCTGTGGCTCAGTCTTTGTAAAGTGACAATGACAATGGTAGTGTTGGTGAGGATGATTCAAGAATAATCTATTCTTCTATTCTTAGACAATGTAACATTTGAACCAATTCTCTGCACAAATGCTTTCTCTCCTACATCTTCTAATTTCCAATTTTCTTATTCTCTGCAAAATGCCTTTTACAATAATGTTATTTTTGTTTTGTTTTGTTTTGTTTTTGAGATGGTGTCTTGCTCTATTGCCCAGGCTGTAGTGCAATGGCACAATCTTGACTCACTGTAACCTCCACCTCCCGGGTTTGAGCGATTCTCCTGCCTCAGCCTCCTGAGTAGTTGGCATTACAGGCATGCACCACCACACCTGACTAATTTTTGTATTTTTAGTAGAGACGGGGTTTCACCATGTTGGCCAGGCTGGTCTTGAACTCCTTACCTCAAATGATCCGCCTGCTTCAGCCTTCCAAAATGCTGAGATTACAGGCATGAGCCACGGTGCCCAACCAAAATAATGTTATTTATTTAGTATTTAATATTAAAAGATTTCCACTGGCTGGGTGCAGTGGCTCACGCCTGTAATCCCAGCACTTTGGGAGGCTAAGGCAGGTGGATCACAAGGTCAAGAGATCAAGACCATCCTGGCCAACATGGTGAAACCCCATGTCTACTAAAAATACAAAAATTAGCTGGGTGTGGTGGCATGTGCCTGTAGTCCCAGCTGCTTGGGAGGTTGCAGCAGGAAGAATCACTTGAACCTGGGAGGTGGAGGTTGCAGTGAGCTGAGATCGCACCCTGCACACCAGTCTGGCTACAGAGCAAGACTCCGTCTCACGAAAAAAAAAAGAAAAAAAAAAGATTTCTACCATCTCACCAATATAACCATTGATCTCATATTATGTTAAAAAAACACCTTTTTTGTCACATTTAAAGTTTTATTAACACAAAATTTAGAGTGATGAAAAGATAATCTCTTTCTTCACAAAGTGTGAAATTTCTATGGTTTGGCAGAGCTGTGGAAAAGCCCTGTTACCTTCCTAAGAGCTGGATGCTATTCCTGTTGGATTGGGGAGAATAATATCTATTATTGCTGGTATTGGGATTTTCTTAATCATATAAAGTACAGTGAAAGCAAATATATCTAGGTCCCTCTCATCTGGAACCTTTATTAGATGGATCACCAGTCATTCATGATATTGATTCTTAAGTAAGCTTGTGTCATATTATCCTTTCTACTTTAGAATGCATGTTTTTCCCCAGTCTAGGAAAAAATCCAATAAATCATTAACTTCAGAGAAAAGTGATGTATTAAGAAAAAATAGAAAATATGGTGGAGAAACTTACATGTGAGAATGCTGGATGAAAATACTATTTGCTTTAAGCTATTAAAGTTTTTTTTTTCATGGCTCTTACTCCCTGTGCTTTAAGGTTTTTGAAAGGAGGCAAAGTTAAATCCATCCATATCACAAATCTCTCAATTGTTCAATATCCCACTTATCAATTAAAAGAATAGGCACGCCTAATTGAATAGTAAGAATTTGGCTCCTCCCCCTCTATTCTTTTGGTCATGGAACGCTTAGAATTGATGAAAAGGTAACTGACAGTGTACAGAGAGAAGGAAGAGGCCTCAGAGTAGGTGCTCAACAAAATCTAATTGGATTGAGAAAAATCATAGATTCTTTGAAGACTACATGATTTTCCTTTTGATTAAGGAAAATTGTTGGAACACAAGAGCACAAGTAATAAAATCTTTATTATGATAGAATCTAGTAATCATGCAGAAAGTCATAAAATAAAGCATTGGCAGATAACCTTTAACTCTCTAATGGCTTTCAAAACTTTCCCAAACAAGTTCAATTCAGGCCAGATTTTAATGAACCCCCTTCAGTATGCCCCCACTTGATTAATTTCCTTTCCCTTCTTCTTACTATTTCAGACTTTCATCCTCTCTAGGCAGACAAAATCATCACCATTTCTTTCAAATAGCTCCTTCAAGTGTAACCTAGTTGAACTAACTAATTCACAGTCTTTTATCTGCCAGTCCATTTTATTCCCTCATCTCCACAAAGCCATTCCTGACCTAGGGAATGGAACCTTGGTACCCTTTTCCTGGACAATTTGGACTCAAAGCTATTTACAACAAGCAAGCAAACATAAAAGATTTCTAATTCCCTATGGCAGCCCTAGAGTCGTCTGTAAAATTTCCAAAAGCTGAGCTGGAAAAGCATGCCAAGAGAGCACAGCCGGGCACGGTGGCTCACGCCTGTAATCCCAGCACTTTGGGAGGCCGAGGTGGGCAGATCACTTGAGGTCAGGAGTTCAAGACTAGCCTGGCCAACATGGTATAACCCTGTCTCTACTAAAAAAAAAAAATAAAATGAAAGTAGCCGGGCATGTTATCTCAGCTACTCGGGAGGCTGAGGCAGGACAATGGCCTCCCAGGAGGTGGAGGTTGCAGTGAGCGGAGATCACACCATTGCACTCCAGAGAGTGAGACTCCATCTTAAAAAAAAAAAAAATAGAGAGCACTGAGCCAAGGGCGGAGCAGGAGTCTGAGTCAGGGGAGTGGGAGAGGCTGCACGAAGCAGGAGTGTTTCATGGAGAGCCTTGGACTTGCCACTGGTTGACAGACATGGCGGGAGGGAACTTAGAGCATAGTTGTCAGGTAGGGAGTGGCAGTGCTGCAGATTGGAGAGGGACATGTTCTGAGAGCCTGTCTTCCTAGGTGTGGATCCTGGCTCTGATACTAAATAGCTGAGAGAC